>NC_138147.1:5765000-6152500 GCF_964199315.1 Orbicella franksi | reverse complement strand
TCAGACTTCGCATAATCCAGCAAACAGTGAGATTTTAAAGTGTTGACTATAAGGCGATCTGTTCTGAAGTTTATACCCTGTGATGAAGGAAAGGAAAAGAATCTCAGGAAAATAAAATGTTTGTCTATCAATTCAATGCACTATATACATTTAGTTAATTAAGAAATAGAAAACACGTACCATATTTCTATCGAGTTATAGGAACACAAGTGGAAGTTTGGGAGAACGAGAAATGCTGTGGGTGTTACAGCTTGTTCTAGTTCTGTGTTCCTATCAAGTTATAGAAACATGATTTTAAACCAACCAGCACAAGTATTGTCTTTAATGGGCTATTTTCTAGTATGTTCTAGAATTAAATTTGCACAGCACCTTAATGATTGAATGTCAGGACCCTTATTTTCAGACCACAAAATGAATGTTGATGATTTTTCTACTTGTTGACAAATTCTTGATGTCAACCCTACTAAAGAAAGAATCCTCTACATGGGAAGCATATTGAAGACATGCTAAGTACTGATATTGGGCTTGAACACTAAAGTTTCATTATAAAGGGATGACACCTTCCACATTTCACATCAATAATATTGGAACACAAATGCTGTGAAGTCAAGCAACCCATAAAATGAACATGCTACAGAATATCACGAAATGAAACGCTTAACCATTGACAATTAAACTTGTCAATATCTACCAGCTCTCAAGCCTTAGGAAAGAGTCCTGTATCTCTAGGTTGTAAAAATGCTGCATCGATACTCTTGATCGATACCCTTGATCGACATCTCAATTGGTAGTGATACTCGGTTGACCCTTGATGAACAGTCGGTCGATAGTCAGATAGGCAGAGTGTCGACTGACTCATATGCATCAATCAAAAATTAGTCAACTGTCTACCAAGATGTCGATGGAGTGTCAATTGAGGGTCAACCGTGGTGTCGATGGAGTGTTGATCAAGTATTGATCAAGTGTCCATGGAGAGTTGAACCAGGGCATCGCTCGACACTCAACAGCAGCTGCCTTTAGTACACATGATCCAAAATCCCAATCTCAAGCCAATAGGACTAAACTACTTAGACTTGGAAATATTTAGAATGTCTTCTAAACTCTTGGAAATCTTCAGACATGTTCAGATGTGGTCATTAAGTTATCATTAAGAATTCTAGAATTCTCATAATAAATAATCTCATGCCTTTGACTCAGAAGAACTTGGAAGATATAGCTGGAAACACATTCTCAGTGAAAATGAAACATTTCATTCGTAACTGTTGTAGAAAAATGCTGATTATCTGTGGTTGGCACACATGTGGAAAATAAGTATTTGTATCAGAATCCAGAACCAAATTTGGGGGACTCATTACATCTGCAGTTGAGTGTCAATCGATACCCTCGATCAATACCCTCAATCAAACTTTGATCAATACTCGATGGACACTCCATCAACAACTCGGTTGACACTCCATTGACACTCCATCGACATCTCAGTTGAGTGTTGACTAATTTTCGATCAATTCATACGAGTCGGTTGACATCCGGCTGACTATCGACCGAATGTCGATCAAGTGTTGATAGAGTGTTGACCAAGTATCAATTGGGATGTTGATCGAGTATTGATTGAGATGTTGATCGACGGTGCCAATCGAGAGTACCGATCGGAAGCATCAATTGACACTTGACCGCAGATGCCTTTAGTATACATGATCCAATGATTCCCGTTATATTCTAACACGAAGTTAATTTGATGTGTCTGCCTTCCCAACAAAACAGTGGCCAAAACTGTGACATGATTTAATTACCACATTCATCCCTGCTTTTGTCAATGGGCTTGTTCCATCCTTGGCCATGGCTCCTGCTCTGGGTCCATACTTCTGTGTCAGATACTGGATAAGAGGGATGCCACTTTCTGGAGTTGTGGGGTTCAAGAAGAATGGCTTCCATGTGACCTCAAAGAGCAAGTCGTTAGAAAACACCTTCATGGCTTCTTCCAGATGGCGCTTTCCAACAAAACACCTGAGGGAAGAACAAAGTGACCCTACTTAAGGTCTTTGTCATTCTGTAATTGTTTACTAAATATAGGAAGGCGGCAGTGCTCTTGGCCCTCCACAGTTGTCCAAAATTATTTGCAAAACTTGCAATAAATTATATAATTTGGAATATTTTAAGCAATTTTAGGGTGATCTTCTGCAATCTTAGACAATCTGAAGGATGTTCTTCAGAAATCTTTGGAAGCATTTGGGTGACATTTGGAGGTGCTTGAGAATTTTCTGTTGATTTTTGCTAACAATCACAGGGGTTCAGGTGATCTTCGAAATTGCTCAGAAAACAACTACTTATCCACAGCTATCTCTGGAAGACTTTGAGTGACCTTCAAAGGCCTTCGAGACACCTCAGATGACAAATTTAGTAGTGCTGTCTTGGATTGTCTTAGCACTTAACTTCAGATACATTGTAACTTTGGATATCTGCACTGGTGTTACACTTTTTGCACTGGTAGTGCACTTGCACTGCACTGCTCAGCCAATCAGAATGAATTTTTTTTTCATCTGTATAATTATATCTGTAATCCTAATCTTAAGTTCAAACTAAGAAGCTGTGCTCATCTATAAGCTTAAGTCAACACACTAAAATCAACTTATCAGTTTTAATAACGACAAAATTTCAACAGGTTACAATGGCAAATTAAAAAGATCATAAAGGGAGGTTAGCTTATTTGAGTCACTTGGGCCACAGAAAAATGTCCGGTGTCTGTGTTAATTAAATGCTTTTTTTGGCTGTAAAATCAGCGTAAAATGGATATAATCACCGATGCATAAGACTTATATATGTACTGTATATTTCACCGGGATTGAAACACGCCTTTCACATAACTGTTTCCTTAGCCAAGAGAAACAAACAACACCAATGGAGCACATACCATGGTCAGATGGTGTCAGAGATGATGTCAATTAATACCTTCGCTTTCTGACTGCTCATAGCAGCTCCAAATGCAAACCACGTTCACAGGTAAACTAACTCAGGCTAAATGCTGAGTCATTTGCACTCATGCAGTGAGGTTTGTTTCGGTTACAAACCCTGTCATCCCAGTTCCTGCTTCATGTACGCCATCATAAAAAAATGCCGGTTCAGTTATCGCGGCCCAGTTCTTCGAAGGCTGGATCACGCTATCGCTACCTGTGGACAAGTGTTAACAAAACAAACCAAGCTATCCGTTGGATAGTGATTTATCCGGTGGTTGGCGTTATCCCTTTCGAACAACCTGGGATGGCCATAAGCTAAGGTGTGTTCTTCAAAAGGCTTCGGGGACGGGGAGTGGGGGGGGGGGGGTGGGTGGGTGTGTACTCCTTGCAATGGAAACATATAAAACCTGGAAAGGGTAGGGATTTCGCGGGTTAAAGTATAGAAAAGGGTAGAAATACTGTCATTTAGATACTTTGAAGGTGTAATAGTGACCAGTTGAGAAACAACAGCTTTTTTTGTAGTGTTTGTTTTTAGTATTCCTGTTCTGCAGGAATTTTTATGGTTGGTAAAAGAGCATACTGTAAATATGTCAAAGGGGTACCATTTCCAGATCATGTGTACTAAAGCCATCTGCAGTCGAGTGTCGATCGATACCCTCCATTGACACTCGATTGATACTCAATTGACACTCCATCCACACCTTGCTTGACACTTAAATTAATTGACATCTTGGTTGGCAGCTGGTCGAGAGTCGACTAATTTCGATCAGTCAACACTCGACCAACTATTGTCCAACTGTTGATCAAGTGTTGATCGAGTGTTGATGGAGAATCGATTGGGATGTCAATCAAGATGTTGCTTGAGGGTATTGATCGACGCTCGACCGTGGATGCCTATGGAAGGTATATGAAAGGGTTACCTTTTCTATCCAAAACAGATATAAAAGGGTACAAATTTGGACCTTGGGGTGGAGCCTCTAGATATAAAAATTTTAAGTACCTCTCATCTGGGATCCAACTAGCCATAAAAGGTGAAAAACTCAAAAAAAGAAGAGGAACTTTCTCATTGAGTAACTTCTTTGTAGTACAACAACAATCTTCACTACTGGTAGCAAGGATGTTCACACCACAAGTTTGGGATCACCTTCAACATATCAATATTTTTGTGTTGCGTGTTTCTGTATTAACTGATTAATTTATAGTGACTAGACAACACAATATACAATTAGATCAATAAATGTAATATTGAATTTACATATTTACATTTTAGTAGTAAAGAAGAATGGCAAGGCTGCATGATTTTTTTCACTTTTGTACACATGCTAAAAAGGTAATTGCATTGTCATGCAATCCTCAATCTATATAAGTTAATAATCTGCCGCTTCTTTACTAAAATCTTAAGAAACAATAGTTTACTTTCAATAAATTATGTGACACTTCCTTTTCAGTAAGCTACTGACATTACAAATTATAGTGTGATGGTTAAAATTATGAAAACTTGTGTGACAGCTAAATCACAGTAGGCCTATCAGGTCCATTTTTCTGACTCAATGACCAGCAGGAGTCATTTGCTTAGTTTTCATAAAAACATTCAGATAAAGAGCCCTTTGAGAAAAACAAAATTCTAATAAAAATCCTTTACTATGATTATCAGTTGAGTTGATGCATGAATGAGCTTTGAAGACAACGTTTTGGACATAAATATGGAGCTACCATGGGCAACTTTCCTCCTTTCCAATGGTAACAATATCATCGCCTGAAATTCTGCATGCTTTGCTGCCACTGACGTCAATGCCAACAAGTTGCCACTGGAAACGGAGCCAGTTGCCCGTGACAGCAACACAAGTTGAATATTAAAAAACACAAGTTGAATGTTAAAACCTGGTCACAAAACTTTCCTTGTGCCTTATTATACTGATAATCGTAGTAAGGCCTGATCAACATCTGGTTTCTCCCTGATATAGATATAAAAATTCTGAAACTCTTTTTATAATTCATAAACTTTAAACAAAGGAAACCACAACTGCATTTGGTTTGGATATCTCATCTTAATGATAGATTTTCAAATTTATTTTTCCATTTTCTCCTTAGTTTCAGTTTCAACTGTGCAGATCTATCAAGCAATCAAGACAGCATTTGACCAAATTTCTAAACACTTCGAAGTTCAGCAAAAGTACTCTGCTATGCCTCGTTTGGAAACATGGTCATTGGTCTTTTGTCTTTGTTATATTATGTCATGCATGCACAAACTTGACGATGACAATAAGAAAAATACTAATAGTACTACCAGAAAGCTCGTTCATAACTATTGATGACATTATCATCAAATTCTTTGAACTAATACAAAAAAATGAGATCCATTAGGAAGAATAACTCTGCAGATACCAATGTGTTGTTCCTGTGGCTGGGAAAATAACAGTTCACATCAACTCTACTAATTAATATTATTTTCCTATGTAACTACATCATAATCTTCACTATTGGGTCTGTTTCTTGTCCAAGATGTCCCTCGTAAAGGGGGCAGAAAGTTGGTGTCCTAGAGTAAACAAGAAAAAGTATTACTTTACAGGTGAATATCTGAGAGATCATACGAAATAAATTATTTTGTCAGTAAATACTAAGCTTGTATATAAGATAACATACACAAACTTACAATGAACATAAAATAAGCTCCAGATTCATTGTTAATAATAGCACAAGTTACCCCAAGAAACAATTATTTTTAATGGGCAGATTTAGATATTTGGTCCATCTTATATGTACCTGCAGGCAGCTAGTTTATGGACAATTCATGAAAAAAACAACAACAACAACAACACTACTCTTGAATTTTTGTCAGTTTCATTTTGAACTTCAGAAACAAATCTCACAATTGCCCATGACCTGGGTGGAAGTAATTACTATTTCTAGAGAAGTTATGGTCACGATGAAGCAGTCTGGATCCAACCAGTGGCCAGAGGGGAAATTCTGTGATAGACTCCCATCTAGGGATACCTTAACCTGCATCAGAACTCTAAATTGCACTTGAATGCAAGTGTAAACTTTGGCCTAGAGCTTCTGTTGACACAAACTTTCATGCATTTTTCACCAACTCTTAGACATACCTCATCGCCTTCTGGTATTGACGTTGATCCAAAAGCTCTGCCGCCTGAGAGAGAGGCTAAAATACAAGAACGATGAATATCAATCAAATAAATTGAGGATTATGCTATTTAATGTTGTAACAGGGTCTTGCACATGATACACATTTACAACACAGTCTTGCACTACTTATATGAGGAGGGTTCGAAATACACAAACTGATCACCAAGGAGAAAAACGTCTTAGTCTGTGACTAAATCCCCCCAACTTTTAAGTAAACAAGAAAATAATGTGTGTGTTGACCAGTAAGACAAATTCATATGTTGAAATTAATAAGTTTATTGAAGAGTTGAAACCTCAGTTATGGGTCATACAGACTTTGGATATTTTTTCAATGATTTTGTAAGAACAATAATTTAATGAAGCAAAATTTCAAGCGCAAGCTATTTTCTCAGGATCACTCAGACATTTTGTCTACACAGGGTGGTACAAAGTAAAAAAAAGATAAATAAATAAATAAATAAATAGCAAAAACCCCACTAAATATATAAACCCTACTAAACATACCATCTAGAAAACAATCAACCCTACTAAACATACTAAATAATTTCTTCTTCTTCTTCTTCTTCTTCTTCTTCTTCTTCTTCTTCTTCTTTTTCTTTTCATTTTTTAAAAACTTTTCAAGGATCTAGCAACTTTTTAAACAATGAGTTCTCAATGGTAAACCATGACAGTTGTATTTCATCCGAAACACAGTACCTGGCAGGTGTGGTGGTCCTAAGGGCTCTAATCTTCTTGGAGACAGTCCAGCACTTGCTGGAAGTCCATTCAATGTACCAGGCAGAGTGTCCCATGCAGGGCGTGGTAGCTCATAGTGAGTGTCATCACCTTCCATGGGAGCTGTTTTATTTAGCTTTCTCTTTTTCTTTTTCTTCTTTTTCTTCTTCACCTCCGTTTCTTCGGATGTGGTATTTTCATTTACTGGCAAGCCTTCATTCAGTTCATTACCACTTCCTTTTTGTAAATTTTCTTTAGTTTCATCAGGAGTTTCTATCCTATCGTCCTTGAAGTGTGTATCTACAGGACTGAGCCTATCAGAAGCATCATCCTCCACCTGCTCACAAAATCAAGGGAAAATTCTTGGTTGCATTTTCCAAATAACACACTTTTACTACAAGTCTACTTGAGGATAAAAAAGTAAACCCTGAGCTTGATTTTTTTTTTATACTCGATGGTCAACAAGTCATAGCTGAGTTGACTGTTGCTTGATGAAAACAGGAGCAAGTAAAGTTTAGAACCATTAAATCAAAGAATTTACACAGATTTCCTTTTTCTGTCTGTTATTTTTGTTTATTTTGCTTTGAAAGAAATAAGGAGAATTTTCTCAAACTTACTCTTGTATTTTCTGGTATTTCCTGGTCTTCTGAAAGTTTGGGTTTCTTCTTTTTTTTCTTCTTCTTTATCTTCTCTGTTGCATCTGGCTCAGGACTAGTTTCTTTTCCCTTTTTCTTCTTCCTAGGTGAGGTGGGTGGTTCTGGTGTATTCTGCTCTTTCTTCTTCTTCTCTTTGTCCTAATTTTAAAGATGGAATATTAATGAAATCAGCACAAAAATTCATCCACCCAGCAGAGCTCCAGAATTGTTTGCTCATACAGCCTCTATATGTAACTTATAATTGACTTGTGTCTAACTGCTGTTTCTTCGTCACTGCTCAATGGCAATTGAATGGAAAGTTTGCACAGGCAACGCAAATTCTGCTGGTCAATTTTTTTCAGCTGTAATTTGGCCTGAGCCAAGATGGCCAGGCTCTACTTAATCATTGTGTGATACTTAATCAGTGACCTTGTTTTGGTAATATGTTGGTTTGCAGTATTTGCTAAAATTGTTTAATGTTGCCTATGTATTTAATATTTAAAAGCACCCCTGAAGCTGTGGACAACAGTGACAAGGACTCTAGTAACTAACTAAATTTTTCTTTCATTTTAGTCTGTTATAAATCCCACTCCTCCTGGGGATTAAAGGCTGTATACTAACTAAGAACATAATATTTCCAAACACTGAGCATGTATTATTAATTTATTCTTTGTTCCTCATATTCATTACCGCTATTCATAGTATGTTACCTTGCTAACAACAACACCATCATCTGATTCTTCTACCTGCTGCAGTTTGGCCCTCTCTGCAGCCTCCTTTTCAGCTTTCTCTCTGGTCACAAAAGGTGATTCAAATAAAAAGTAAAAAAAATATATTTTAGAAACACATTACTCAGATCTCAAATCACCTAAATACTGAGAGGAGTTCAGAATGTCACCACATCACTTACCTTGCCTCTCTGGCTATTCTGACTCGTTCTCTCTTGCGTTCTCTCTCGTCATCTTGTGCTTTTTTCTACAACAAGAAAGGAAAAAGAAACCCTTCAGTATTCCACTCCACTTGTAATAAGGAACGCTGACACCTAACTATGAATCAGTTACAAAACTATCAGACAATACAACGAAGATCACCTGAAGTAATACCAAAATTATTAAAACAAATAATAATATTGTGTTGAATGTTTGAACATAGCATTTAACAAAAATACTAATTAATTATGTTAGGTGACATTATGTTGACTACATAACAAGAAGTCAGCTCAATTTTATTAAAATACATATTTTTGAGCCAAAACCAATTTGTTTTAATATTCACCTGTTCTGCAACATCCTTCTCAATTCTTCTTGACAGATTGACATGATCTTTAGAAATCTCAGATAAAAGCCAACGGAATCCTGCAAGGAGATACAATGCAATCAAAATGAAAAACTTGCTTTAAAGAGACAGATTTTCATTAACATAGACTGAAGTGCAGTGTACCTATCCACGTGATATGACAAGCAGGTGTAGGAATTGAAGATCAAACCACTATTTTAGGGACATGCACCCTAAATAATAATTAAAAACTGGTGGTGCAGGATTTTTTCTTTGTGCTGTTTGCAGCGTTAACAATAAAAGTAATTTCGTTCGAATCAATCAATTATTATGACATACACTTACCTTTCTTTATTTGCCTGTCTACTTTATTCCCTTTACCAAGCACTGCTGTACAGCAAAACTAGACAAAAGTTACAAACATAAAAATATTTTTGTCAACTGTTAGGTCTATTTTTTTATATACATACCACTTTACATGGATTTTTTAACTAGAGTAAGTACAGCCAAAATTGCACACTCCAGCAATATCATGACAGTGGAATCCCAATTTCTCAAACCCTCATTTTTTCAAACCTCCCAATAACTCGAACCAAAAGTCATTTCCCTCTCCTCAGTCAAACACCGTAATTTTACCCCCAATTTCTTGAACTATCCAATTTTTTGAACCAATTTTCGTTTCCCTTGGAGGTTTGAAAAATCGGGATTCCACTGTAATTATACATTCCGCATAATTCTTAGTCCCATTTTATGATAAGATTAACTTACCACTTGGCAAGGACACTTGTATTTTTCAATAAGTGTGTCAAGTTCAAGTTGTCTGTGTAATTCATCTTCATTCAAAGCTCCCTCATTGTCCTGTTTATTGCCAAGGCTTAAAAAAAATTAATAAATTAACATGTTGTGAAAGCAAAAATTCTCCACCTTTTGAAAAATTACAGCTGTATCATATGCTAAAATTGTCACTGCCACACATACTAATGTAATAAGACACAAAAGATAAGAAATGGAAAGGCTGTGATTATTAGTGCACCAGGTAAAGTTATGAGGTCAACAGAAAATCACATGTTAAAACAGTTGGAACACTATGAGGTTTATAACTTGAAAAAACAAACTCTAGATAAACACACTGTTTAATGTTATTTCAATCTAGACAAAGAATGCTTACACAAGTAAAGGTTTTCCTGCCACACGAGGTTGCATCTCTGTTTCATGAAGTGCCTTCTTGCATTCCTCAAGCCTGTCTGTGTCACTGGCATCCACAACAAACACTATACCAAATGACTTAAAAAAAAATATTAAAAGATAAAATAAGCTGGTTGATGACCCACTATCCCTACCAACATCAGTAAGAATTCTACTCCAATAAGAGTAAACCTCAAGGCAGAGTTACAAGTTCACCTTGAACTAGCCTTAATTGTTTTGTTTTTATTTTTTAATTACATTCATTGTCATCTTTAATTCTTGTCTTTGTATTTTTACTCTTATCACTCCTTAAAGGCAGCCTTGTTTTTGCCAGTTTTGTTTCTTGATGAGAAATTGAATTTTTACACATGCACCTTATTTAATATCTGTATCACAATGTAACCTGCTGCCAGTACAAGTGGGTCACAAGTCAGCACCAACTGAAAGCATAATAAAACTGTCACATTGTTGTTACTTACCTCTGCATAGTAATTTTTCCAAATTGAGCGAATTTTTGCTCCACCTCCGACATCAAAAAGTGTAACATTAAATCTGTACAGCGAGAATGAGGAGTTTAAAAAACCAACAGTTGGAGTAATTCCCTCAGTGGAATCTGCAAAAAGCAAAGAGAATTGAGACTAATAATTAATTTATTGTAATAATTATTTATTGTAACCAAACTAATTTAACTGTTTATATTAACAAAATTCTCAAATGCAGTCAGCAGCTTAATGGCCCATGTTGAGCATTTATTCAACTGTTTATAAGTCTTATTACAGAGTTATTTTATAGTATACATGTGTCATTTTACTATAGGGTTAGTTCATTTTCATTTTTAGTTCATTTCTCAGATTTTCTTATGAGTATTTTGTAACAGAACTTTATGTTTTCAATTCATGTATGGTGCAGATGCTCACTTCTTTTACTAAATCACTGTTATCCAATTTTCTTTAATGACTGGTGGTGTTACTGTAATTATATTATGTTTATGTTTTAAGTAAGATATGTTACTTTTTTTTTCATGTTTTCTTTTTACCAGTTTACACAGTCTTTGCAAAACACTTTTTACATAGCTTATCAATCCTTTTACCCTCAGCCACTGTAACATTTGATTTGCATTTACTTAAATCATAAATGTATAAACTAAAGCTAAACACATCATAGGCAACTGTGTCACTTGGAAAATACCCAGGCCAAAGGAATATCTGCCAAACTATCAAATAAGGTGTTCATTACAGATGCTGAAGAATTGTCATGCAACATTTCAAAATAAGGGAGGGAGGAAAATATCCAATAAAAATATGAAGGTGTACTGAAATGGCCAAATTACAGAAATGAATTGTAGCCTGGATAAACATAACTCATAGCTACGTGCCATGCGTGAAGTAGAAAACACTGGACGCCGAGCCATGTTATACGAGCCATGGTAATTAAATAAACATGTTTATTTAATACAGCATTTGTGTGCGCATCACCTTGTTCGAAACATCATATTCATATTAAGCATCTCCTAGCCTTTTGGACTTGCCTTCATCTTATATTATCAATAGTGATTCCACACAGAAAGTGTACAGAATCCATGCATAGGAATAGTACTTGATCATACATAGAGTTAATGACAATCGTCGGTCACATCAAACCCTGTTAACCAGATCACGGAAGTGAAGGGCGTACCTACAACAGCCACCATCACTAACTACAACTTTAAGTTTAATGGACAATACTTCAACATGTCCATCTGCCACTGGTAACTTTAAATTTTATACGTTTAATCGCGGGAAAATGGAAAACAAAAACACCTTACAATAGATGTTAAGGAGAAATATCATGTAGGAACCCATGCTCACTAGCGTGACCCAAACAACCATGCAAGCTCGTGAGGACAGGAAAGAGCATTATAAGCTTGACAACGACAAAATAATTTACTCAAGAACTCGCGCCTTGCATGTGAAATAAGTTAAATTTCGTTGCCACAAGCCTATTATTTTTTTAGTTTATAAGTGTACTTGGAAAACTCTAGCTAAGCTTAAAGAGTGACGTAAACTTACGTCGCCGGCTGCATTTAAAGATTGAACCTTGTATTAAGCTTATAAATTTGGTTTTTAAATTTTAATTCTACAAACCTCCAGTTAGATCAGCTACTGTCGACGTTTTTCCCGCATTATCCAAGCCAACCATTAAAAGAGTAACTTTCCTGTAAAAAACATAGATTGGTAGATCTCAAGTAAAATCGTACATCGAAAAGGCAAATCACATCTTCAACTAAAATTTCGACATCTACTAAGCTAAAGACACACAACTCTTCCACCTACTTCGATGGCTCCCTCCGCCTTTTCACCCAAGTAAAACAATTTGCCATAAGACTAATCATTACTAGCAAGGAATCTCCCTTGAAATTATACCTATAAACTGAATATTTACAACTGAATATCGCAACGCACTAATATTCTCGACTCCTCAACCTCGTTTTGCCATTTCTGTCCTTTTTGCCAAGAGACGTCACGTGACTTTTGATTGCGTTCCCTTGACAACGACAAGAGGCGCATACTATCCCCAGACCCCCAATTTTCTTTGACGTCAAAATGGAAAGGGAATTCGTTCGGAAATAAATTGCAGACTTCCTTAACAAAGAGTGGGCGCAAAGAGATAAGCACCTGGCATCCATTAATGGCGAAAGATTGACAATATTACCACCGTATCACCATATTTGAAGGATAGGATAATGTTGCCTAAAAAAGGAGGGTGGCTAAGGGTCTTTTACCCGAATTACATGTAAGACCCACGTAAAACACAAAATCTTAGCAAGAGCCACTAAAATTTAAAAAAAGTGCTGGATTTTTCTTGGCTTGCGCTTCGCACCCAACGTCGTTCCCAGGGTCCTATATAGCGCTCTGTAGTTACAGGCTAGGCAGCTGAGCTCATTGCACGTGGTCCTAAAGCGCGCCACTTTGCGCCGTTTTGAGGAAACATCACGAAAACTTTTTGATTAGAAAAGATCAGACTGACTGCATCTCGACATGGGAGACAAAGTTTTAATTGTTGGTGGAGGAGGAAGAGAACACGCTATAGCATGGAAGCTTGCACAGTCTAACCACGTCGGAACAATTCTCGTTGCACCAGGTAACGCTGGGACTGCTGGTCAGCCGAAAACACAGAATGTTCTTTCCTCGATACTCAACCAGAACGATAACCAAAGCGTTGTAAAATACTGTGTAGAAAGCAAGGTAGACTTTGTTGTAATTGGACCTGAAGCACCGTTAGCTAATGGCTTGGGAGACTGTCTCAGAGAGAACAACATTCCTTGTTTCGGGCCAAGTCGAAGTGCCGCCCGAATCGAGTCCAGTAAACAATTTGCAAAAGAGTTTATGCAGCGGCATAATATTCCCACGGCACGCTGGAAAGCTTTCACAGACGCGGAGCAAGCATGCAAACATATTGAATTATCAGATTATGAAGCTTTGGTGGTTAAGGCTAGTGGTTTGGCGGCTGGTAAAGGAGTTGTAGTTGCTAAATGCAAAGAAGAGGCCATGAAGGCTGTGAAAGATATGTTACAGGTGGGTCATGCTTAGGGTAGTATAGGGGGGGGGGGAGAGGAGGAATTGGGGTGGGGGGTTTAGAGTTGGGGTGGGAGGTGTCATTTACAGAGTAGGCAGAACTTGACCATATTTCATGCATGTAACTTGGCATGCTCCCGCATAATTTTAAAAAGTTCATTTATTTATTTAACTTTGCCTAACTAAAATACTAAGTTACATACAACAAATTCATTAGGCAGGGAGACCACTACAGTGTAGCCAATTACAGTGGATCCCAGGGTACTTAAAAATTAAACTTAAGCTACTCATATATAAACAAGAAGAATCAACAGGAAACAAAAAGTTCAAATTGCTAGAAACAGCTCAAGGGCAGGCACAGAAGAGACCTGGCTATGTTACATCTGGGACAGATTGTTCTCCAGGTTTTTATGTTTTCAATGTCATACAGATCGAGAGCCCTATTGAAATATTGAAGTAGTAAATGTTAAAATGAGGCTAGAGAGATGTGACTTGTACGTAACTCAGTAGGCAAAACATACCATGTGCAGCACACGCATACGAAAAATGATCACTGATAGGCAACAGTTCTACTTCACTCAATTTCAGTTGGCTTAAAAGTTCTTGTGTGTAGGTTGGAATAACTGCTATATTTTGATCAATGTTGTTTGTTCCTTTTTTTCAATGCTTGTTGATTGTTATCGTAAATTTTATGTCAATTAGATTTTTTGAACTTAAGAGTTTGTGTGTTCTGAAAAGACGCATTAATTTTCTTTGAGTCAAAACTTTGGCAGTAAATAAAATTATATTCATTTCTTAGGACAAGATCTTTGGTGAGGCAGGATCAACAATAGTAGTTGAAGAAAAATTAGAAGGAGAAGAGGTTTCTGTAAGTATTTATTTGATTTGTCTTCTATTATTAACTAAACACTTTTTATGTCATAAGTTACAGTACATGGAAACCCAAGAGGAGATTTTGTGGAATTGAATTGTTGTGCAAGGGAGTTTATCACTGCTGTTGACTGTTTCAGGTGCTTTGTTTTACTGATGGTAAGACAGTAGCAGTCATGCCTCCTGCCCAAGATCACAAGCGTTTGTTAGACAATGATCATGGTCCCAACACTGGAGGGATGGGTGCATATGCCCCTTGTCCCCAGGTAGGTCTCTTAGTAATGTTCATTTTTGTAAGCTATTGTCAGTGGCATTTTAGTATCACTGATCTATGTGAAAGACTTCTTTTTAAAGCTTACGTCTTTTCTTCTTTATCACTTTTACAGGAAATGCCGAGGTCTGAAATGTACCATGAATAAAATAGTAGGCATTTAGCAGTTGTTACCTCAACTGTCATTATTTAAGATATGTATTATGGCCATTTGAGCAATAATCTGAAGTGATGGCTGTATCCTTGCTTTATCCCCAGATGGGTGTAGGTAAGGGTGAGTCTTCATTTTCAGCCTCTGTGGCTTATAGGGAGGCAACAGCTGACGTTTCAGACTATTTCAGCCAACACAGCAGTTAACAATACACAATATACTAATGGCAGTAAACCGATATACCACTGTCGGTCATGTGAAACACCACCGACAGTTGACCAACATTGCACCAACAGTTCTTTACGTAAGTCGGGGAAATTCAATGAAAAACAACCACCAAGTGTCTACTGATAGGGGTGACCAATGGTCTACCAAGTTGGAGAACATGGCAGCCAATGCTCAACTGAGTGTACTCGGTTGATATATCAACTGACACTTGGCCAATAGTGAAGACTGGTACTCAGCTGACAGGTCCCTTTAGTATACCTGGTCTGCAGCTTTTTTTGAACTAAAATGAATCTTAGTTTGTAAATTGTTTAGCTTGTTGAAGAAGAAAGTTCCATTTAAAGTATTTTTTTCTACCCATGAATTAGGTCTCCATGAAGCTCAAGGAAGAAATTTCTAGAGATTTTCTACAAAGAGCAGTTGATGGTTTGAGAGAAGAAGGTTGCGATTTTGTAGGGGTTCTATTTGCAGGGATAATGTTAACAGCTGATGGACCCAGGGTTCTAGAGTTTAACTGCCGGTTTGGCGATCCAGGTAAGAATAGAGCTGATTATTTGTTTTATCTTGATAAGCCATTCCATTTGACTTGAGTGAACTGCAGAATAAACTCGTAGTTACTAAACTCATAACTTGTAGGTGAGTATTTCTACAGCTTTTCAAGTTCTCCAAAACTTCATGAGTGGTTCCATTTGACTATTAGATTATGAGTTCTGATAGTGTGCAAAAAGCTTCATCCATCGGATTACAGCATATCTACTAGTATGCAAATAAAGTTCTGCGTAAACTTGATGGAAATACAGATGGATTTAATTTAATATACAAGTAATAATGTTATAGGTATTGCAAATCAGTCAAACTCGAAACAGAACAATGATCGATTCTGTCAATAATTATATCTACAATTATCAGTGGCAGTGGAGTGAATCTTTTGAATTGGTCTTATCTGTCATGTGAATTAATACCATTTTTAATGGACGGCTTTTTGTTTAGAGACACAAGTAATTATGCCACTCCTGAAGAGCGATCTCTACGCAACCCTAATGGAGTGTGTAAATGGTGACCTCAGCCTGTCCCTACCCTTGTGGCATACAGATAGGTATGCTGTGGGTGTGGTGGCAGCAAGTGCTGGCTACCCTGGTTCTGTGAAGAAAGGGTGTGTCATTCACGGATTGAAAGACTTGGAGGTGTGTTTGGCTTTTCAGCTTTTAAACTTTGCACCTTTACATGTATGTTTATCAGGCTTTAAAAAAAATCATAAGTTGGGAAGATCTAATTTATTGTGTATATTTGTGGTTCATTCTTGTTTCGTTTGAAATAAATAACTAATTAAAACATAATTTATATAGTTTACTGATCATAACAGCAGGGGTTTGATTAAGGGATGGGCACCGGGCATATTGACGGCCTTTGAGGTTGATTTTGCCCACCTGGTTTGACTATCTAGAGGAAAATTTTTCTTTTGAAGAATGTCTGTTCAAAACAATTTGCCTACCTGTGAAAACGTTTTACCCTCCTGCTGAAAACATGAAACCACTGTCGGTAACAGTGTGCACAGTCAAGTGATTTAGCAAATTAAATTGAATTTCATTCCTTACTTTTACTTTACAAAGGATGCAGAAAATGTAGTTGTGTTTCATGCTGGAACTGCTGCAAAAATGGTTGAAGGTAAAGAAGAAGAAGAAGCAGTAGTTACTTCAGGTGGAAGAGTAGTGGCAATTGTTGGTCTTGCACAAGGAATAAATGATGCTCAGAAAACAGCTTATGATGGTATGAGGAAGATTTGCTTTGATGGAATCCAGTATAGAAGTGATATTGCATCAAGAGCTTGCAGGTATGATTATAGACTGAGAATATCACTAGATCAAGTAACCGAGTGACCTATGATCTTAATATGTAATTTGTTATTTAATCAGTGTGGTGGTGTGGGGTGATTAAATAAAAGACTTGATTGAAGTGTCATTGTTTTACGATGCCGCTGAATGGCCAATATCCCTCTTTGAGATGCTCCCACAGGGAATCATGGTAGTTGTATTCATAAAAGAGATGTCCAGACCAAAATGATGAATACAACTACCATGATTCCCTGCAGGCATATCTCATAGAGGGAATTGTCCATTATTAGCAGTAGTTTGCTTTTTAATAAATTGAAGTTGGTTTTATTTATTGACTATTATAGAACCAAAGGCTTGACGTATTCTGGTGCTGGTGTGGATGTAGATGCTGGTAACCTGCTTGTAAATGCTATCAAGCCATTAGCTGCATCTACAGCTCGCAAGGGCTGTACAGCTGATCTTGGTGGGTTTGGAGGCTTCTTTGATCTCAAGGCTGCTGGCTTCACAGACCCTTTGCTTGTCAGTGGTACAGATGGGGTTGGAACAAAACTTAAGGTTAGACATTATTAGTAGAACTGCCATATACATGTAATGGCCAATTCCCTCTATAAGATGTGCCTGCAGGCGCATCTTGTAGAGGGAATTGTCCACTGAGTCCTTGAAAAGCCTTTGAATTCCATCCAACATTGAAAAGTTCTTGGAATCTCTTATTAAAAGTACTTGTCTTGATAAGTCCGTGAATTTTAGGTAGTATGAGTCCTTGAATTTTCTCCAGCACTGAATATTACTGAGTCAAACCAGAGTTACATGTAGTTTGCATATTTTGCAACTGATATTCTTCTTTTTCTGATGTCAAACATCTGTTTTGTGTTGACTGTAGATTGCACAGACTGTTGGTATGCACAGTTCAGTGGGTATTGATCTGGTTGCGATGTGTGTGAACGACATTCTTGCTCATGGTGCTGAGCCCCTTTTCTTCCTGGACTACTTTGCTACTGGCAGGCTGGATGTGGGTGTCGCCAAGGAAGTTATTCGGGGTATCTCGCATGGTTGTTCACAAGCTGGATGTGCTCTTTTGGGAGGTATATTAACTTGCCATTGGCTATTGGTGAAGTCTCCTTATACGGGCCAAGTGGCCAACGGAGCTTATCCCAGTTTCTGTAGCATGAAGCGACTAGGAGTATTTCCACTCCCTCCTGGATGGGATGCTAGTGCATTGTAGGGTTACCCCCAGCATTAAGTTCACCGGTACCCATTTATACACCTGGGTAGAGAGAGGCACTGTGAGTGTAAAGTGTCTTGCCCAAGAACACAACGTAATGTTCCCGTCCAGGGATCGAACCCGGAACTGCTTGATCCGGAGACAAGTGCAGTAACCATGAGGCCACCACACTTCACCCATGGCTATTAATCTGAAGAATGACATACATTATCTTACCTCCATCGAACGCAACATAAAAAATTCACCCCTCCTTACATACGGTGGCTGTGCCTGAAGTGCGAGCAGCAGTAAAAACCAAAGTTGCTCAACTTCAATGCCTTTGAAGTCAGGACAGTTCAGTTTTTCCCACCTCCTGAATCCTGAGTGGTCAATTCAAATTTCAAGCACACCTGCAGTATGCAAGAACCAAAAAGCAAATCAAAGATTATGGTAAGAAAAAACAAAGGAGCAGGCCTAGGAGAATGGATAATTATTTAGTGCAGGAAAAAAAATATATAGCTTGCAACTAAATCATCTCAGTCTATATTAATACTTACTTATCATATTTATTAATATTTTAGTATTTACCTTTTTAACTAATGCAGTCGCTGAATGTAGTTGTAATATTATATTGCTTTTGTTGTAGGTGAGACAGCAGAAATGCCAGGGATGTACTCATCTGGTGAATACGACATTGCTGGATTTGCTGTAGGCGCCGTTGATCGAGACAAAGTTCTTCCCCAATCACAGAGTATCACTACAGATGATGTGGTCATTGGTTTGGCATCTTCTGGCATTCACAGCAACGGCTTCAGTTTGGTGCGGCAGATCATTGATAAATCTGAATTAAGTTACAGTTCCCCCAGTCCAATTAGGACTACGGAAGGGCTACAGTCTGTTACCAAACTAGGTGAAGTTCTTCTTGTGCCAACCAGGATTTACTGCCGTTCTGTCCTTCCTCTGATGCGAGATGGAAAGGTGAAGGCCTTTGCTCATATCACAGGTTTGTTTTTTTGTTCACTGTCTTTAACTCCTCTACCACTGATATGTAGATTTCAGTTCTCTTCCATTAGTTTAAATTATTGTGGCTTCCCTGCGTGCCTAATTATGTTTTTTCTTTTTTTGAGAGAGTAACCACATTTTTACACTTTTGACTTCGATAAAGAAATGAAAGGATAATGCTTGAAAAATTAGCTTATTAAGTAAATTACTTGTAGTGATCAACTTCTCAGTGGTAATTGGGACACCTGCTGAGTCATGGCCGTCACTATCACTGAGACTAACCTGTTTTGTGATTGGTCAAGCCACAGCTAAGTCATTAACATAAAAGAGGTTAGGCTAGTATCTCAGCTGCTTATCGTAATAAAGAGCCAAATTATTTTCCAGACAGTTAGTTTTCTTGCATCATGACTGAACTATTTTTTCCCTTTTAGGGGGAGGTTTGACTGAGAACATTCCACGTGTCCTCCCTGATGGTATGGGTGTGTCACTGGATGCTAGTTTGTGGATTATGCCTCCAGTGTTTGGTTGGATATTTGGACAAGGAAATGTTTCAACACATGAAATGGCCAGGACATTTAACTGCGGTATTGGAGCAGTCCTCATTGTAGCAAAAGACATCGCTGCCTCGGTAATGGAACATTTCAAAACATCTGAAGAGCAAGCTTGGATTATAGGAAAAGTTACTGAATGCACAACAGAAAACAGCAGCAGGGTGGTTGTTGGAAATCTTGAAGATGTGCTTTGCAAATCTGCAGCAAAGGCAGAAATCAAACATCAAGTCAATGCAAACAGAGTCAATGGACCTGCTAAAAGGCCAAAATTAAGCAATGGACAAATGGATCAACAACCCAAAGACAAAGAAATGAAAGTGGGTGTTCTTATCTCAGGATCGGGAACAAACCTACAAGCATTGATTGATCAAAGCTTAAGACAAGACAGTAGTGCCAAGGTTGTACTGGTCATTTCAAACATACCTGGAGTGCAAGGTTTGTCACGGGCCGAGAAAGCTGGTATACCAACTAAAGTAAGTGTCTTGAGCGGATTATTAGGACTTTGTTGTATGTATTCCTAGTAACATCTATTGTGAGAACGATACATGCATGTGTAATGACATTGCAGGATTTAATTTTGTTGTTCAGGGTCCACTGGCCTCTTGTCTACCTGAATCTTAAATGCTGCTCAGGCTTATATCTACCATATTCCTCCACTAACTAGTGATAATTGAAAAGGCCATTTCTGAGCTACCTTAAGTCTCTCTCTAAAAGCGATTCCTTTCATACGAAAATGAGTTCATTTACATGCCAATTACCGGTAAACTCATTTTCATATGAATAGTTGTCCACCAGGCCTTGCTTTGATGGAGAGGCCTAGGGCAACTTGGAAATGGGCTATTCACTTAAATGGCCTGCAATAGAAAGTTATGTTGACATTTCTGGCTGATGGTTTGCCAGTCTCAAAAATAAACAATCGGAATAAATGTTTTTTTTTTTCTAGGTAATTAAGCACAAGGAATTCAAGAGTCGTTTGGATTTTGACATGGCTGTGCATGCAGCATTGGAGGAGGCTGGGGTGGAATTGGTTTGTTTGGCAGGATTTATGAGAATTGTAACAGCAGAATTTGTTCGCAAATGGCATGGCCGACTACTGAATGTCCACCCTTCATTGCTCCCATCCTTTAAAGGCATGCATGCCCACAAACTTGTGCTTGAGGCTGGTGTTTGTATATCAGGCTGTACTGTCCATTTTGTTGAGGTAAGTTAGCTTAGAAGGGAAGTTGATTCCCAGTCCACCTGGCATTAATTCAAAAATTTGACCTACAACCCTTGACATAATTTTAATTGTTATAATACTAGAAAAATCGGTTTCACACATTTTTTGTCCTCCCTCCACCCAAGAGTAATCCCTTGAATGCATTTTGCCATTTGGGAAAGGGGTGTTTTGAAGCATTTTGGTATTTGTTGTCATAATTCAATGTGTATTTGGATGCATTTCAACTAAATTTGACAACAGTTGTAGATTTTGTTCAGAAAAACTCTGATCTTGTTACCAGTTTGCTTCACAGTAGATAAAAAATGCAATGAAAATTTTGCCATTGATCACTAGTTAATCATTTGACAGGAAGAGGTTGATGCTGGAGCAATAGTGACTCAAGAAGCAGTTCCAGTGTTACACGGAGACACAGTCGAGACACTTCAAGAGCGAGTGAAATGTGCTGAACATAGAGCCTATCCACGAGCCATGGAGCTACTGGCTAGTGGCAGAATAAAACTAAGTGATGACAACAAAGTACAGTGGATGTGGTAGTAAAGAAACCCAACTGCCACAGTAATGACAAACCTCTTACTTCTGGACAGATAGTGTGTGTTTTAGCCACATAAATTAAAATAGATTACATGTAAACAGGTGTTGTGTTATAATTCAGTGGAAAGCTTGAAGTGCTATAAGCTTTGCAACAGATGTGTGGATTTGCAAGTAGATAGAAGAGAAGTATGCAAACATGTTATTCATCACTGCTTGCACTTGTGAACTGTTTTGTTAGGTGTTGTGTTATAATTCAGTGGAAAGTTTGAAGCACTATAAGCTTTGCAACAGAAGTGTGGATTTGCAAGTAGATAGAGGAAAAGTTTGCAAACATGTTATTCATTACTACTTGCACTTGTGAACTGTTTTAGGTGTTGTGATATAATTCAGTGGAAAGCTTGAAGTGCTATAAGTTTTGCAACAGAAGTGTGGATATGCATGTAGATAGAAGAGAAGTTTGCAAACATGTTATTCATCACTGCTTGCACTTGTGAACTGTTTTGTTAGGTGCTGTGTTATAATTCAGTGGAAAGCTTAAAGCGCTATAAGCTTTGCAACGGAAGTGTGGATTTCCATGTAGATAGAAAAGAAGTTTGCAAACATGTTATTTATCACTGCTTGCACTTGTGAACTGTTAGTTTTTTTATACAAACATGACTGGGTTCTCAAATGAGGTTTTCCATGTGCCTGTCAATTTTGGTACATGATGCCTGAACTGTTAATAATAAAAATATAAGTTTGCCAGACTTGCTGTATCTTGTATTTGATTTGCAATATGTTGCATATAAAATACTCAAGAGGTCTAAAGAATATTTATAATATTATAAGCACCTTTGGTTAGGAAAATTGCCTTAAAAGTGCTACTTATGGACTGCATTGTGCAGTTCCAGAAAATATCCATACTCCCCCTACAGAAGGGATTAGAATTTCCTGGGGGATGGGGGGTTCTGGAAGGCCAAAAGTTAAAGAAATGTATGAGTCTTAAATGGAATTTCCAGAGGGGTGGGGAGGTGTTAGAAAAAATCTCTTCTGTGGGGGAGGTATGGATATTTTCTGGAACTACACATACTGTGTTTGCATTATAATGCTGTTTATGCACTAGTGAACACCACACCAAAATTATGATCACAGTGACAGCAACAACTATCAAATAAAACCACAATCACACTAGCCTGCAAAGAGCTTTTTCCCTATTCTAGCTGCAGACAATTGGAGTGAGATTTAAAATATTGGCAAAGCAGGGAGCTCTCGCTCCAACTTGCGTGCACCCAGGTTGGGGAAAAGCTCTGTGTAATGGAACGCTTGCTGCACAGGCTACAATCACACAAATCGGATATCATCATGTCCAGCTATCTTCACTGAAAAACACCACTTGAACATTTTTTTTTTACTAATCTAATCACTGACATTAAAAGAAACTATTGAAATTTGTTAGAATTTTAACCAGATAAGTTCCTGTGGTGGCATTTGAAGATAACCATTTTAACACAGCTTTGGCACAAAACCACCAACGAAAAATAGTTTTTCTTCTCAGTGACCATAATACCATGAGTAAGATTCAGAATGGGTTTGTACTTATGATCATCTTTTTGCGACTTTATGTGACCTTCCCTCGTGTTCGTTTGCACTAAGATTTTGGGTGGTTGTAGATAGGTTTTATCGTGCTGCTTGTTTGTTGACTAACTAGCATATTCCTCATGGAGGAAACATGACTGTTCGTGGAGGTAGTATCTTCTATGTCCAGAGATGTCAAACTGAATGTTCCTCTTTGGTAGATTCTTTACAATCCATACTGATCACTATTTTTCCTCTTGCATGACCGCTCTCAAGTTTAGCATAAGCTTCATTAGTCTTAGAGAATGGAAACACTTCCTGAACAAAAGGTTTTATCTAGACATAAAAAGAAAAAAAAGAGATGGTAAAGAGATGAAATGCAATGCCCTTTCTTTCTCTTATATTCAACCTTGACATTCCCTAAAAGTTCCCTACCAAGCACTGTTTTGAAACATGCCATAAAAAAGATGGGTCACCGTGCCCGTAAAAGAGAGATGATGGGCCAATCTTCACTGCATTTATGCCTAACCGTGTGTTATTTCATTGGTTCATGTTACATTTTGCAGTAGCTAGAAGCTAAGTATTTTAGAGAAATAACTGCAAAGAAAACTTGATATGTAGTATGACACTCTCAGGCATCTGAAATGATTGTAATATAATTTAGGGAAAAATTACATTGTATTTTTAGACGACATTGACTCAAAACATTGCTAGTGTCGTTTTCAAGGTCATCGTTTGCTTTTGTGCACGCTTCTAGCTGTATCTTCCCCAAGAGCCAAGAGCTATAGAACAAATTACTCAATATAATCTGCACCCATAGACAAATGATTTGAAAACAGAAAATGCATACCATGCCAGACTGACAGAGAGATCGGATGTGGTCCAGGGCTGCACCATTAGGGCTAAAGAAACCCCAGGAAACCAAACTACCACTACACAGAGCCTGTAGACAAAATCATAATATTAAAATCAACAATTAACAGTGAACATAAATCCACAAGGTACATTTTGTATCCTGAGGTGAAATGATATTTTTGTAAGTTATAATAATGCGGATGAGCTTAATGTTAAGACTACATGTTGCCACTGATCATATAATTTACTATAAATAATCAGCATTAAAGGTTTAGGGCCAATTTGTCATGTGGAGCCTAGAACAGTGTTCAGCAAGACTGTCTTCCAATCTGTCCTAGATCACTTGAAAATGCATTGAAGTGCATTTTATTGTAAGAAATGATTTTTAATATGTTAAGTTACGAACAAACTTCAGCCAAGAATACATAAATTGAAACTCTCTTACCCAAAGAGAAATTCTTAAGAGATCAATAAAAACAGTGACGAATTTAATTAATGCTAGTGGTGTTTCATGACAATACTATAAATTACATTTGATAATACTAATATTTTACATCTACTGCTAAATTTATATAGTTACTCTCTTTATCATGCAGCTTTTATACATAATAAGTACCACTAATTTACTCTTATGAAATTTAGATGAAGCATATAATATTAAGTAACCTCTTGAGCAGCAGCTGAAGCAAGATTTTGTCCAGCAGACACCAGTCCAAGACTGGCGCCCAACTTGTCAGTATCACCAAGAACAGGAGGTGTGAGTGTCACAAACATTGATCCTTTCCATTTGGATAACAGACTGGCATATCTTTCTCTGATTTCTCCTCCAAATGGATCAAGGATTATATCAAAACTGAAAGCAAATCATATTTAACAATGAAAAGTCACTGTATCAAGTCTGATCTATAAAGACAAGTATCCAGAAACTGACAATACATGCTTATTCTTACTGTGAGTTCTCCCCTTTGTTAAGTAGCTGAACCCTTTTTTGCTTTGCCTTTTTACAATTTGGCAATTAGTTCTTCCCTATTTCTTCTGGTCCCTAACATTTTGGAATTGAAATCCCACTTCTGGTCCTCTCTTTTCCCACTGCATAGTCCCCACCCACTTTCCCCTCTGGGTTCCCCCCATCCCATCTCCACTACATAATGGGTGGAAATGATAATATCACTAACTAGTAATGCTCTTACCCTCCAGCTGTTTTCAGTTCTTCCTTTGCATTAACTGCACTGTAATCAACCACCAGATCTGCTCCAAGACCAGCAACAAGATCTACAGCATCAGGTGAACAAGTGCTGGCAACATAAGCTCCCCAGGCTTTCAGCAACTGATTAAAAACATAGTGTCATTGGTACTATTGAGCAAGACAGCTATCTTATACTTTTATTGACCCTGCAACATTCTACTGTTCCAATTCCTAACCTGATGAGACTACATCCCATGATGTTAAAAAGTTGTTGAAGTGTCTCAGAAGTCCAAACATCTTAGGGGGGGAGGGACATAATGTGCAAAGGTTGGGGATAAACATTGTCTCATTTAGGGTGGAAATAAAGGATTACGGTCTCGCTTAGGGTGTTTGGCATGAAATGCCAGTGACCATTTTTAGCTGTCAAGGTATCTTTTACGGTTGCTCTTGAAAAATGATGAAAGACATGGTCACGGCCATTTTAAAATGGTATCCATGGGTTAAATAAAGTTTGAGCCACACCCAGATTGGTCTCCTCTAGGGGCTTAGCTAACTCAAATTTTCTGACGAAGATCCCCAATCTTTTCGCAGGGACCCCCTTCCCCAACTTGTGGACATTAACACCACTGTAGAACTCATTAGCATACCCACACCAAAAGAAACAGGTCAAAGCCAGACGAGTATAATAATATTTTGTTGGAAATATATGAGGAAGTCTGTGATGAAGCGCTTATCTTGAGTTTCATTAACACTTTCTTGCCCAAGACTTAAACAGTAATCCAGGCTGCTCAATCTTACTTAATTGTAGTCATTCTGTGTCCACTGGACATTACTCATAACATGAGTTTGTTTCTCAGTAAAGTTTCTGTCAGTATAAACAGTGTGTCTGTAATATTGAGATGCCTGCAAGTTGAGAGTTGACTGGAAATAGCAGAGTTAGGTGTGGTTTTACCTTGTCATTCAGCAAAATACCACAAGAACATTGGGAGAACAGAGGATAACAGACCCTCTGTTTACAATGCTCAGGGTTCTGCTCACATGTTGGTATCCCATGGCAAAGACAACCAGCTAGAGACAGGTTAAAAAATGTGTTCGTTACCTACACAACTGGTACTGTCAGCAATTATAACACTATAATTATTGGTAACAATACCTGGATTGCAATGCTTCCAATTCCACCAGAACCACCTAGGACAAGTACACTACAAAGTACAACAAATGGCAAGTTGCTACATTAACTTGCTACACAAACTTTTTGATGTGTATATTCAAAATAATATAATTTAGAACTAGCTTAAAAGTGTAAAATAATTCTTTTAAAAAAGGGCCAAGTACCACCATTTGAAGATTACTCCACTCCTACAAACAGGTTCATCTACCACAGAGTAAATGACACTAGTAACAAGACAAGCTGAAACAGCTATGTGCTTACCATTTGTTGTGACAATCATTGGGTTTAAGACCTGCTCTGCTGACAAGAGCTGTCCAGACTGTACACGCGACATATGGGACGGATGCTGCCTCAGAATGTGTCCAATTGGAAGGTTTGATAGATATCTACTGTTCAGGTTTCCATGAAAGAAGACAGCAGTAAAAGTAGAATTAAATATTCAACAAAATTAATTTACTCCAGACCTGCTGTTACCCTGGACAGTACTTTAAAAAGATTATTGTAAGATTATTGTTCTCATTCATTTAATAAAAGTCACTGTGAACAGAGTAAATAAATTCACACATCTACCTCATCTTGGCTGGCAACTACAAATTCTCCATGCGTTCCTCCAGCAATTACACTTGGGGTCCCCCACACCTAGACAAGCCACAGTAACACTATTAATAATTTAACTAATAACACAAATAATTTTTACAACATAAGCAGGCAAATATTAACGTTAAAAGCCGACGTTTTGGCGTCATCGTGATACCATTCTTGAGGCAAAGTGAATAAATAATGTGAAGATTTGATTTCTATACAGTCTCTACAAATTAGCATAACAACAAAGGATCACAAGTTCTTCAAGTGAATACCTTTGTGCAAATCGAGTCCGTTTGCACGTTTAGGGATGGTTAATATTCGCCTGCTTATGTTTTAAGAAATCGTTATTGATCAAGAATTTTTACAATACTACAAATAGTGGAGGTGCAGAGGCCTAGCAGTTAGTGCATTTGCCTCTTGATTAAGTGGTCCAGGTTTAAGCCCTGGCCAGGGACATTGTCTTGTGTTCTTGGGCAAGACACTTTACTCTCACAGTGCCTCTCTCCACCCAGGTGTATAAATGGGTACTGGCAAATTGAATGCTGGGGGTAACCCTGTGATGGACCAGCATCCCATCCAGGAGGGAGTAGAAAAAATTAATACTCCTAGTCACTTCATGCTAGAGGACTTTGTATTGTCTTCATGTGAGTATTCTTTTCATCTTTACTGCTTTGAAAATTTGTTCATGATAAAATTGACAATTTGCATTTTCAAACCAAGGCTTGGTGGTGGGCTATAATGTTGTGTTCTTACACAATACACTTACATACACTCCCAGTACCTCTCTCCAGCTGGGTGTATAACTGGGTACCAGAGAATTTGACACTCGGGAGAGGGACGTAGCTTTGCAATGGACTGGCATGTTTGCATCAAATTATCAGAATTATCCTTTTCATCATAACAGTATTGTAATCAGTGTGTGAGACAGTCATTAAATAATAATTTCACAAAATCCTTTTCATCGTGAACCAGTTTTCTGTTTAATATAATAAGTTATGCAATTCTTTTGAATGGTATACCATGGAGTCACTTGTCTTTTCTGAAAATACAAGAAACAATACAGCTATTGGATGACATACCATGAGAAAGTGTTACATAACTTTTTCTATACCATATCCCCATAGAAAATACAATGGCCAACAAAATTAATGCAGTGCAAAATGGGAAGATTAGGTGTAATAGCACCGAGTATACCACGGCTATCCTGTTTTCTGATTGGCTGTATTTTCTATAGCATGGTATAAAAATAAAATCTATCTCACCTGATCCCCTTCTTTATATCTTCTTGCCAGTCTTCCGGTTTTCACCACTTCCCCGGAGAAATCTCTTCCTAAAATGAGTGGAAATTCGTCAACCTTTTCCAGCTTACGCCACAAATTCAACAAAGTTTTTCCATAACCGCTTCGCATTCTGAAATCTATCGGATTAACAGATGCCGCGTGTACACGAACTAAAATGTCTGTTGACTTTCGAAGCCTCGGCAATGGCTGCCTTCTGAGTTCCAATAAGTCGTTGGAGCCATATTCGTCAATACTCCATGCCTCCATTGAATGAACAGCAGAAAATGAACGTGAAAAAGTGTCTGAGATGGACGTAAAGGATGATGGATCCCGAGAAGAACGCGCAACAAGTTGCAGTGCACTTGAATTCAGAGTCAGACCAAAAGATCTTCTACATGATGTCTGAAAGACACACTTGAACAACATCTTTTCTTCAAAGTTTTAACTACTATGTCATCGAGTTTCCCGTTCTTTGCAACAACAGCACTGATAACGGATATGAAATAACGTTTGGCGCTCTAAAACTGTCCAAATCTAGGGTTGTACTAAATTTGGTGCGTGGAACGCCATCTTTGATTTGGACGTCCAGCCTCATTAGGTACCAGTCCCACAACTGTCTAGGAAGTTTGGGATTTTTTCGAGTTTGCAACGCGGTACGGATTCTTATGAAACTTCGCATGTGTGCTAAATTTGGCGTGATAAATAATGCAGTGAAACACGAATGAAAAAATTGAAAAAGCGTAACGTCGTCGAAGTAGTTTAATTTATTCTCGTGAACAGCGAAGCAAGCGCGGCCTAAACAAAGTACTCGTGCGCAAGCTACTGGGTTGGTCATAATATTGGAGGAGTGGTCATGGACCTGCCCAGAGACACCACTTCAGGCATGCTGGTGGAACAGTCCGGCACGGTTATCAACTTTTGCTTTGTTAATCAATTCGGTCAAAACAGCACTTCAAAGGTTGCTATTTCGTTGCGTTCGCCTCTTAAATACCACCAACTCCCCTCCCCATAATGGGTCCCCGTAGGAGACCAGGGGTAAAAGCAATCAGCGACGTATCAATGAGGGAGGGGCGCCCCGTCCGAAGTGATTCAGAAAAATAGCCTGGCAAATCCCCTTTTCTGCAGACAAAAGAACCACAAGCATAACCCAGTAACAAATATAATTTTGTTGGCTAACTTTATTCACTGCAAACAGCAACCGATCTCTACGTATTACCCAGCTACTTGATGGCTTGGCAGGCTCCTGCAGAACTCATGCTACTACGATATCTGATGACTAACGAAGTAATCACACCATCAGTCAACCAGAACTAGTGAGACAGTGTCAAGCGAGGAAAAACGTGGAACAATAAGCCCACGGCAAGTACAAGACAGCCACTTTAGCCGTGTCACGTGTTTTCAAAGTGGGACCTGATTGGCCAAAGATGACATCAACAATGACTGGTTAAAACAAAAAGATCGCTTGTGACGTCGAACTTCGAAAATAGGACTGAAAGATATAGAGCCAAGCCAAACGCTCAAGCAGCGATTCTTACGAAGTGTATATTCATACTACCAATAATAAATACTACTTATAAATACTAAGATTTCAAAACTTAAAACTTCGCTAACTATTTCGCTGGGTGAAGCACCATGTGTATATTAGCTTACATTAAATTCAAGTCAAAATTTATGCCTAGAAACCTACACTTCCTCATACAAAAATTGTTTTAATCCAATTGCTTATTTCACTCGATAATTCTTCGTGCGAAAGGGAACCGCTGTGCCAAGTCACAAGGTTTTCGACAGTAAGCTGAGCCCGCAATTCCCGTGAGCTCAGTAAATCTCAAGCTGACCCGACAACGTGCCGACGACCCTTATTCGGTCGTCGAACAGGAGTCGGACAGGCCTTAAACAAACGCACGGTATTTATCTCTCTTCTGAATTACAGCTTTTAAACAAATATCTGTGCAATTTCAGATAACAAACTAACTATTGTACTTTGGTATATTTGTATGAAGTTACGGCGTGTTCATGATCCTAATAACAAAAATGTACAGTGAACAGAAAATGACATCAAAGGTTGTAGATGATTCCCAGTCCTGTACCAATTCGCATTGTTTAAATGAAAAAAATAAGTTCTCTTTTTGTGGTACATCACTACTTTGTGATCTGGTGCAGGGTAACTATAGATCAATGTGTCTCCTTGCAAGAGTATGTGGCCATTTAACACTGACTTTGATTCAACTGACCTACAATAACAACAACAAGTCACCACAACCTTTGATGTCCCAAACACAGGATTGGTTTAATCACTACGAACTATACAAAGTCATTCACAACATAACAAAACTCCACAACTCAGTTCGTTTCCAGTTCATGGTAAAGTTATCAGTGTTTACAATCTCACAATTCAGGTCACTGAGACAAAAGGTTACTGATTTTTCGATGATCTGAACGCACTCTTGCAACTGAACTTGCACGGTAAAACTGACCTGCAAGGATACTAGGACAGAAAGGCTACAACAACTGTACATTTCGGTTGGATAGAAAACAATTGCTACCTATTTAGTTAACCATGTTTAATAATGATCTTAAAAATACTGCATTTGTATCTGATCTTGTATCAAAATACATACGTTTTACGTTAATCGATTGCCGCCCCTACATTAGATTTTGTCATAATTTTATGGAACGCACTTACAGTACGTCGTGTTAAGAATATTTACACACATCTCTGCTTTCGATGGGATCATAAAAATAGATATTTGGACATACAACGATTTCGTAGAAAAACGAAAGCTCATTATCACGGTTGCAAAAACGTTTCAGGGATCAACGGAGAGTTCTTTTCCTTTTTTTTGACACTCGGGGTTGGCACATTACTTGAAACCACAACCCTATGCTTGAGAAACTATTGATAAATTTTTAATGTCAAAATGATTTCTCGCTCAAAACAAAAGGCTGCCCACAACATAACAGCTCCAACTGTCGCTGAAGGGCAAAGAATTTGATGCGCTTGCAAAACAATTTATGTACAATCCGTCTAAAAATATGGAAAATAAACTAAACTACGCACTTTCTCAGCACAGAGATGTTTGCCTAAATTTCTATGTGGGTGTTCAGAAAAGTTCTTATTTGCAACCTCACCTAAACAGGTTGACCAGCCGAGAAAGGTCTCGGAAAAACTGAAACAATACACAGTATAGTACCAATATTTACACTTGCCAATTGGAATCCTTCAACAAAAGCCATACGAATTAAAGAGAGAAAGAATGAATTATAAAGCGTCACCAAGGAAAAAAATGACATCGGTTCGCTTGAACACCAAAGTAGTTTGAATTGCGATAAAACTGTATAAATGAAAACCGGATACACAAAACAAACAAACAAAACAACATTCGTTCTATCAGTAGGTAATTAGATAATTAGATAATTAATTAGATACACGACCCCTCAAGCATGTAGTGCTTAAACGATAATCGTGTTTTAAATGAAGGACTTTACATTACTTTACTTAAAAAAAACATAAAAAAATATTACGTAAAAGTTACCCTCGGAGGTTAAGATTCAAACTGTTTTAGACATAACTATAAGAATATTTTACAATGACTGAAAACAACCATGGGAGCCATAAATGAGCACCTGATTGGCTGAAAGTAATTTGCCATGCGGCAACCGCTGAAACGTTAAGCTCCAAGCGATTTGAGTGCAACCTTGATACAACAAACACCGTGGCAAGACCTATTTTGAACGACTTGTAAGCTGAACTCCAATTTACTGGAAATATTTCTGCAATTTCCTTCACAGATGTTAATGGGTCTCACACACAGGGAATCGCTGTGACAGCTGCGAAGAAGAGACCCAGGGCCTCCACTAATTAGAAGCTAACGCTATCGATTGGTAGTGTGTTTTTAACACGAAAGTTTGGTAAGTAGTGTTAGCTGGGGATATCAGCGTTCAGGGTTCGGCGTTATAGTGGACGACTATCTGATGATGACAGACAAGATAAGTTGCCGCAAAGTCACGAATTAGATATTTAGTGATCAATAACTTTCCGTTATCCAGAACTAAAAATAGCTGTCATCAACTAATTCCCTTGTCTGTTGAGGTCCTGGTTCTTTCTTTCTGGGACCGAAATTCGGCGTTCGCTATAAGCGTGCCTCGATCATCGATGTTAATGAAGTTTACTGGTTATATCGGGGTTGCACTAGGTTGCAAAATTTAGTACTCGATTTAACTCAAAAAGATTAGTCAGTGTGAACAGGCTCTAAGGCATGAAATAACCGCTGTACAAACAAACCATGTTACATCGCCATTATCACAAATAAAGCGATTTACTGCAACTCCCAGAATTCCCCGCGCATAACCATGGTAACGTCTGACGCGAAACTGTCGAGACAGTGGTCCATGAAACCGACTTTGTGACGTCACGACCGCGTCATAGGGCCATCTCTGTTGCAGTTACACGCGACCCTCATGCAATGGAACCTGTGCGTGCACCAGTGAGTCTTCTGACACTCCAAAGTACAATAACTTGTGTTCCAACAACACGGATAAAAAGCCTCCGCCCGACAATTAGCGCACCATTGTTTCTTCTTGGCCAGGCTCACTGCCTCCTGCACCGATTTCTCAGCCTCCTCCTTGGCCATCTGCAGCGCTTTCTGTGTATGTCTTTCTCTGTCCTGTTTACATTTCTCCACCGCTTTCTTCACTGCCTCGTCCGTGATCCGCTCTCGCTCCAATCTTTCCTTGTTCACGGCTCTTTTCACGGCTTGCTGTATGTCACGCTCACGGTTCTTTTGCGAATCTCGCGTGACTTTCTCAATGAGTTCTTTTTTCTCTTGACGCTCGCGTTCAAGCGCGTCCTGTAACATTTTAATAACACTGGACTGGTCCCTTGTCATGGACAGGTCGATAGTTGCGCTATTACTGCTGCAGTTCTCGGACGTTTCCTTTTGTTCGCTGACAGACTTGTCACGCAACACTCGTTGGTCTTGCTCCTCTTTCTTCCGTTTTACTCCTTCCACCAGCTGTTTCGCTCGCTCTCGCTCGCACTTTAGGTCTGATTTCAGCGAATCAAGCTCTTCGTCTTTTTGACGAACCTGTTCTTCTAACTGTTTTATCTTTTCTTTATCTTCCTCGTTTAACTGTGCGTCGGTCTGGCATTCCTTGGTCTCAGTTTTACGACAAGGCGTCGATTCCTGAAACAGACAGACAACTCAGTCAGTCTGTGTACGCAAACTCTCGCATCACCAGCGGTAAAATACCTCGATCTGAACGTTTAAAGGAGCTAAGTCACGGTTTACGCATCTTGAAAGATTTACCCTAAATGTTCGTCGTTTGTAATCCGTGTTAATCTTCTGCCTCCTTAACCATCCTTGTTCTCTTATAGTTTATTACTATGATAATCTCCTTTGTGTTTTTCCTAGTACACTAGAATTTTAATTTTTTTTTTAATTTAAAAGTAGTTTCATTCCTGGCCAAAATAACTTAAAATACCGTGACTGAGCTCCTTTAAAATAAACAAACCAAAATGATTGTGTAGTCCTTACCTGTTGCTTGGCGTCAGGGTATAAAAGAGCCAGCTGTCTCTGATATTCTTTCATCTCGTCATTAGCCTGGACCCACCTCTGGGATCGTTTTTTCACTTCCGGTTTGCTCGTGATTGGCATGATGTGTTTCCGGCCGACCCAGGCCCTGTTGGTAAACGTGTACTCGGACATTTCAGTATTCTATTTGTTTTGACCATTAATCATGACGAGCAACGTGATATTATCGCTAACTTCTGTAAAACGTGCACCCACCCTCTCCTAACCTTCATTCACAATTCATGCCTCCATGCACCATTCATAATCTCAAGATAGTGAAAGTGCGTGAGATGGTAAAACGTGATTCGGCACACGCGTGTTTTCGCAAGAACGTGATATCGTGCGTGCGTACCATCATTTGATAACGTTAAGGAAACGAATATACCTTTGATGAGCAGCCCCAAAGAACCGCACGAGCGCTTTTGAGTTGTCTTCACTCCAGCTTAGCATCTGAAAGAGAAAGTCCAAAAATTGAACACTATATTTACTTTATTAGATTCTGGTATTTCTTGATGGCTAATGAGACCCACCCTACGTTCTCTGTTGATTACCATATGCTGTTCTCTTGACCACTTTCTGGACTTGCGATGTAAAAGGGACGTTACTGTATCCATGCAGGACCAAAAGATATTAAAACACACTTACTTATTTTATACACGACCCCACAAGCTTTTAGCTTTAAAACTCATGGTGTTGACATAAAGGCTTCCTATCCTATCCTATCCTACTTACAGCTAGAAAGCGTTACATCTAGGACCTTTACATCCATGTGAAACGGACTGAAACCACGTCAAAACAACTTTTAGACACCAAACCCTTGTCATATTCCCCATTTTGTTTACCGTTCATATTCAGGACGGTTATTTCGGACACGGCTCAAAAAATTCATTCAGAATGTCCTTCAATAACTCAAATATTATTTGAAGTATACTGCAATGCGTTAACTTACTTTAGCAGGCCAAGGAGGTTCCCCCGTCATCTTTGCCCACACAAGCTCATGAGGAAAGTACTACAACAAAAGAGAATTCTGCAATGACACTTCCGCTTCTACGTACAGTCGAACCTACACTAACGGTCACCTCTCTAGAGCGGCCACTTTTTTGGTTCCGGTTGACAGTCCATACATTCTCTCTAATTTTAACTTCTCTACAACAGCCACCTCTCCACGACGGCAACGGCTACTAAAAACGCGTTCTGACCACCAAAATCTCGACAACGGCCAGTTAACCCGTAACTGACGAACGGTGCATACAAATTTTCATCTTTTATTGTAAAAGGTCACCAAACTTGATTCGTCACACGCTTCGTTAGTCTCTGTTTCTGTTTAGTTTCTGTTTCATTGATGTATTTTGATTGTGTTACGTACAGTTTATATGCTAAAATAAGCATTTTTTAAGAAAAGAAATGTTTCACCCCCGAAAAAACAGGTGTAGATAAGTCATGCTACACTCATACATCCCCATAACGGCCACCTCTCTACAAAGGCCACTTTCCCCTTTCCCCAAGGTGGCCGTTGTGTAGAGGTTCGACTGTATATCAATCAATTTGGTTACTTAACGATAACGAGCCGAAAATAAGCCGGAGTACAACCCTCTTCATTCTCCTCTCATCTCTGCCTTTTTCAGTATAGATAATCACATGATTGCATGAGCCCATAGGACCCGTAGGGCTCGTGCAATTTGAAATAGCTTTGAAATAGTAGGATGACCGTCGGTTGACTTCGAGTATCTTCGTACTAACTTCTAAAATCATCGTTGTACAGTGGCATTCCGATTTTTTGAACCTCCCAGGGAAACAAAAATTGGTTCGAAAAGTCGGAGAGTTCGAGAAATCGGGGATAAAATTACAGAGTTCGACTGTGGAGACGGAAACGACTTTTGCTTCGAGTTATCGGGAGGTTCGAAAAAATGAGGGTTTGAGAAATTGGGATTCCACTGACTGTACTTTGCACTGGTGTTTCAAAATTGCACCCGTTTTTGAAATTTGCACCGGTATTACATGAAAACTGTACTCATGTTTAGCCAACCAGAATCGAGTAATGTTTTCAAGTGTATTATTAGGAGAGTAAACAGCTGTGTGCACACTACATTGGATTATGCATTTCCAGAGTTTTGATTGGCTTTGAGCCATTGGCAATCAATCATTTTGGATCCAATATGCACTTGTGGAAAAATATTAAACATATATACCTGAATAACATTTGACAACACTTCTACTTACACATGGCTTACAGAACCAATTTTTGGATCGTGTATTAGACATCAAGTAACAATCAGGGCATCGAATCATTTCTTCAAGCTAGAAAATTGAACCATAATAAAAACCAATTATTACAATATTTTATTTAAAAGGCAGCCTTATCAAACAAATAGTACTATACCAGGCATCCTTAACAGGAAAGAATTTTTCACTAACCTCTCCATCGCAGTCCTCCATGATGGCTTCAGCAAGATCCGTCATGTCATCATCATCTGCAATAAGAGAAAACACTAGAGTCGAATAGTGGCCTGAATTTGAAAGAAAAAAAAAAGACACCAGTGGAGGAGGTCATGTCATCAATATCTCCATCTCCTGCATTAAGAGAGGAAGGAGATCACAGAACTTTGGATGTCCTGTACCCCAGTGAGCAGAAATGGAGTTAAAGCTTTGAAAACCTTGGAAATCAATGGAAATGACTGAATGAAAGGTGAATAAAGGTGGATGAGATAAATGAAATGCTCTGACTTGACTTGCCACATTTCATGGATAACATTTGACAATATTGCATACACTATAACTAGTAAGAGTGGGTTTTGGGCTGAGAGATTGTGGGAAAGGGGCAGAACAGGAGCGTGAAAAAGGGAAAAGAAGATAAAATGACTGTGTAATCAAAGGCTTGATACATTCCTGAACTGCTACATGTAAAACAAGAAGTTGTTACAAACAACGTAAATTTCAAGAAGTTAGGAATAGATTGCTGCATTTAGTGAATACCTCCAAAATAGATCATCGCATTATGGAACATCCACTGTGACTCTTCTCTAAATTCCTTTGGAGACTTGAAGGTTTTTTTATCTACCAGCTGTAAAATAAAACATCACGTCACAAAGCAGTCTGATATGCAAAACAGGTCTTGAAAATGTTAAACCTCTTAAGTTACTTGCAGGTCCCCTCCCTCAGTTCCCCTGCTTAGCATTTAGTTTGGTTGTTCCAAAAGTATTCAAGAACCTACTATTTATACTTGTCAGAAGTGACAGGTATAATGAGAACAGTGCTGGCCAATAACAGTTTCCTTTGCCAAGGCACGTCATTGTAATGAGCCAGAGTTCCACTCTTCATTCAAGAGAACTGTAGCATGAAGCAGTTGTTGCTTCATGCTACAGAATTATGCTTATAATGATAATATAATCATATGCTTTAGAAAAACACTCTCTACAGGATTATCTTCCAAAGCAGGAGGAAGTCAGTACTACATGAAGTTATGGAAGGTATAAGTTACTTTAGGGCGAACAGAAAGTGTGCCAAACCTTTTCTAATTTTTTAAGATCCATTGGTTTAAAGATGAAGTCCTCATAGTCTGGATGTTCTTCCAAGGAAATTGGCTCCAAGTATTCTTTAGCCTGTAAAACAACAGTACTCACTTAGGTGGTCTCAATTAAAATTCACAGACATTTCTGTTTGCATGACATTTATAGCTTGCAATGTGATTGGTTGCATGTTAGGCATTATAAAATGCTAGTGACATGTTCTCTTAACCTCCACTAGTTCTCCAATAGTCATTACCCAGCCATCTTCTGGATTTCAAAGCTTTCTAAACATACAAATGAGATGAGTTGAAACAGACATTGAGGTGAAATAAAACCATAGATATTAGATTTAACAGCCAAGCACAACAGAATTAGCCAGACCAACCTCAACAAATTGTAGGTTGGAATAACTGAACTTATTAGTAACATTTTCACTGACTATAGCAGCCATGACTGTATTCGTTGTACATGTACCTTTTCTTTCATTCTTTCCAATGTAAACTTGAGAAGTTTTGCTAGCTGGTCAGGTGTCTTGTTTGACATCAACACAGGCAGCTTCTGTGGCTATAAAAACAATATTTTTCAATATTAGCAAATATGTCTTGGGCAACAGAATGCTATGTAAAAGTTAAAAATAGTTTCTCTTGTTCTGTAAAACAAAGCGTATAACTAAATATAGAAAAGCACTTCAGAGGATTAAACTAAGATGAGATGCCAGACAGAATCTGATTATACTCCAGCAGTATTAGTCTAAAATAAACACATTCATATTTACACAAATAATCTGTTTTAGACAGATAATTTTGCAGTGTTAATACCTCAACCACCTCATCCAACAAAATTCTGTGCTAATTTTACACTCACTGCTACTGGTTCAAGTTCACAAAGAATTAACTTAATTGGTGGCTTTGTTTTGAGTAATTTCAGTGCACACAAAATCCCTAACACCAAGTGCAAAACATTCTCCTGCCCAGTATCAAGTTCTACTAATTACCTGGCAAGATGGGCATTTCCACTTCCCATTGGCCACAGTACCAGAATGCGCACATTTCCTGTGAAATACACGCGGGCAGAAATCACATGCTATAACTTCCCCTGCTTTGTGACAGTCCCAGCAGTACCAGTCATGTGTGTTTGATGATAGCATTTTCTTTTGCGCTTGTACTTCATCCTATCAAAATATACAACAAAATATATAAATATACTAGTTAGTGGTTTGTAAATTGGAGCTGCCAAATCACCTTACAAGTACATAATTCATAAATCATAAAGTTATTCAAAGTCCATTTTATAAACTTACCAGTGGCAGATCCAGACCTTGAGCTAAGGAGGGGGACGGAAGGGGTTTTGCTTGCCCTGCCGGCTTTTCTTCCTTCTGTGATTTTTTTTACCCAAAATAAGGAGCCCCCGGGGCCCCCAGGGCCTCTCCCCTAGATCCACCACTGCTCACCACACTCAGAAATATTCCCTTCCCCTCCTACATCTAGGTCTAAAAATTAATTGTAACAGTGGATCTTTACGCCTCAGTGCTATGCTAAGGTGGGGATATGTGACATGATGTTACCCACTTTTCCGGCCCTTGACATTGGGGATTTTGACCAAATATTCTTCTGAAAAGTTAAATGCCCCACATATGCCCAGGGGTCCCCCCCCCCCCCAGCCTTAACAATGGTAGGTGCATTATTGAAGAGCATCAAAGGTGTAGCCTTAATAGTTATAACATAAACTAGCTGTACAGTACATAGCTGGAGGTAGGGGGACCTTATCATTAGTGTTTTCAAGCAATATCAAGAGGCTTCAGAATCTGTCCTATACTCTCCAGCAACACACTTAACTTTCATGCCAGTAACTTGATCTCTCCGCCCAGTATGATTTAATATATTCAATGATAGGAAACAAAAAATTTATTCTTTTTAAGGCAACTAGCTCAGCAAAAAATATTGCAACTCAAATATAAATTGCCTGGTACACATAGTACTTGAATTTAGTGAACAACCATTTGCATGATGCAAATTAAACCAAAAACTGTAAAATCCCATGTTAAAGCCCAGTGGGCGTTTATAACTTCATAAGGGGTTTTGGATGGGCTTATATCCAGGGGGCATATAAGCGGAATAAAAAAAAGGTTTCGAAACGACGAAATAAAATGTCTCTGAGAAACAAATTAGAGTTCCAAAAGTAATGGCCCCCACAACTTTCAGATTCAGCAGGCAAAAGGGGCTGCTACTTACTGGTAGCCAGTACCTTCGAATGGTTAAAAAACATTTGCACAGTAACAGTCATTTCAGACAAAGCGGAAACATAACACATGAAATTAAAAGTTCCATTTGTGTGTGTTCCTAACTACCTACATAACCAAAGCAGACTGTATAAACAAAGAAGGTCCCAAATGTTGGTGCTGAAGGGTGAAACTATTACATCGCATTTATTATTGTGATGCAACTGATTATATTACAGTGTATCATTTGAATGTACTGCCGGACAAAATAATACAACCCATAAATCATAATTTCCAGAAAAATTCAGTGAAGTTCGAAACAAAATTGCAAATAATTCTTCAAGTTGTTTAGTACGGTGGCCCACACAGGCAGTTTAAAAATATCTATCCCAGTACAAAAATATTTATGCCAATACAAAAATATTTGTCCCAGTACAAATAGAGGATATTACATGCCCTCGCGTGGATACGAATTTTATCTTAAAGTGTTCAACTTGATATCTCACGAGTGATAAACATTTTTGTACTGATTTTTGTACTGGGATAAATATTCTTGTACTGGGATGTTTTTGTACTGGGATAAATATTCTTGTACTGGGATAAATATTTTTGTACTGGGATGTTTTTGTACTGGGATAAATATTTGTGTACTGGGAGAAATATTCTTGTACTGCCCCTGTGGGCCACTGTAGTTCAGTCCTGCAGTCAGAGTTCCCCATTTGCATTACACTTGAGATCAGAGAGTTTCTCTTTTGGTGACTTCATCAAAGGGACGCTACTTTCAGATGGGCCATAATTTTTTTGGAGGAACCGTTACTTTCAGGGTTCAGTAGGAAGGTAAAAAATTAACGTTACTTTCAGGGAGCCATTATTTCCAGGGGGGGGGGGGGGTGTTACTTTTGGAATTCTAAGGTAAAGCTAACATGCCGTTACATTTAGAGCTATAATAACTATAGCTCTAAATGTAACAGCATGTTAGCTTTATGCGCTAATTGGGTAATTGTTACCCTATTAGCCTATAACTTTCAATTAAAAATTTTGATGTTTTTAAAGAAACGCAAAAGGAACACACTTAAATCTTATATCTGGAATAATATTTTTGCTAGCAATGATAGAAGGGTTTATATCGAGGGGGGGCATATAAACAGGGGGTGGAGGGACTTTAACATGGGATTTTAAGGGATACCACTTGTTGAAGATGCAAGCCCCTGCACCATGTTCATGACTGACTTATTGTCGGGTAAGAAGTAATAGTCTGAAAGATTCTTGCCAGGAAGATAGGAGAGTGAGGCACCCCTTGTGTATAGCATTACTGACTGAATAAAAGTTGACTTTTCAAAATCAAAATGTTATAGCAAATCCAGCATTCCCAGCACACCAAGATAACATCAACCAAATCACATGAAAAATAATTTATTTATGACGTTAAATCCACAACAAACTTGTAATTCTCAAAGGAGCAACAAGGAAGTATTTTTTGTTGTTAAAAAGAAGTAACATAAAGACTTCTCTGTCGAAACTGGTTGAGGTTGGAAAATACACCAAAATCTTCATTGTGACATTAAAACAGGTGGGAGATGTAAATGAATATGATACTGGCTTATTAAACAATACAAGTAAAACAAAGACATTCATTGTTTCTTCATTCTAAAATGATCAGAAAGCCAAACAAGTGCTGATTAGTGCATTTATTTACCGTAACAAATGACCGTCCCCAAACACATTTAAGTTATCCTTTCTTTAGAAGTACAACCATTTTATAAGATTATAAGCCGGTTAATAAACTGCAAAGAAATGTCTGATATACCAATCTTAAGTTCGCATTGATGACTCAATATAGTCTTCCGTTGCTGTGGTTGTTCGTTAGCTCACATGTCTCATTGCGATCTGTCCTAAGTGGAACGTTCGGAAACAAAGGAAAAATATGCAAATGAACCTAACAGCCGTAACCAGTGAACAAACTAAACTGGAGCATCGAAAATTACCAAGAACAACACGCATTTGGCTATCTGATGTTAAAACCGAAAATGCCGGATGACTTCACCACATCACGCGTAAGAAACATTGCGCGTTTACCATTTTAGCCGTACGACAAGGCTAACACTTGGTCATTCGGCGGCAAAATGGTTAAGTTGAGCGCAAATACAATAAATATTCATGCAAAAACTTCAATAACGTGGAACACAACAATAAGACACAAGCACAGCTCATCTGCATGATAAGTACAGTGCGGAAAGCCCAATTCACCGGAATCTTTACACATGCAATCTCTCATTGAACGACACGTACATAAAACAAATCTTCTCCGCGTTCAGTGTCGCGTTGGGAAACAAATGAGCTTATTTAAAGTCTGACCGCATGAGCGTTCTCTCAATGAAGCTTTTGTATTTTTTCATGTTATGAATATTCTTGTTTTGTTCAAATCACAATTTGCATCGTCGGGTTAGAATGTGTCGAAATCACTGAAGTGTTTCTGCCCAAACAGAACCTAAAATAGATAGATATGTGGCCACGAATGCGGTCGCTTTATAGATGCTTACCATCTCTTGCCATTTTCCGACGGCACAATAAGTTAGAGATCGGCCAAGTCAACGAAACGCCCCCGCTTTAGTAAGCTTATAATACATAAACAATTAGAAGCCGTCTAAGAGGAGTTGGGGACACCACTTCCTGCGCGAATAACCTGCGCGTGTTGTCGATCATGAAGAAAAAAAATCACCAAAAAAACTACTTACATCATCTTCGCCGTCTTTTCGAAGAATCCTGTAAGCTGTCTGAGGGATTCCCTTAGTACTACCGTGGCTAGAGGACGTGGTGACTTGAAGAATCAAGCCATCTTTAACCGCAAACTTCAACTGCTTGACTATCTCTGCTTTACTCCAATCAAATTCTTGAAGAACCGATCGTACAATCCTACCTTCGTTCGGGCACTGTTTCTGCGCGGATATTTTTACGATGGCCTCCTTTAGTGCGAGAACGTAGAAAGGATCAGAGTGCCTCCTGACGGAAAACTTTGCCATCCCAAACACACAGTCACTTTGTTTCCATACAATGTCATCGGGATATTTCGCGGGCCCTCTTCCGTCAAATACGCATGCTTTTCGAAGCCTGCACGAACGGCACGAACGAATCCACGATCTCGTTCCGATGACGTAACGGAAATACACCGGAAACTGAACCGTGGTTGTATTTAAAACCGATCACGCAATTTTTGATGCGAAAGTTGACAATATTGGCCTAACCACGCGCTTTTTCCGTTTATTCACGGAATAAAAAGAAAAAGGTTTATGCCCGTAACAAACTCTTTGAATTTGATTGTTGTAATTTTTTAGAATCTAGTTTAAATATCTACGCGACTCTTTTTTTCTTTTTCGTTGCTATAGTAACCCGCGTAGCTGGCGTGTTCGGTGGGGTTTTCGGACGTTTCGGTCGGTTTTCGCCGCGGGCTATCGTCGTGGAAACAAATTTGTCCTTGACATATATGCGACCTTGTTTCGCAATGCTTTGAGCTGCGGAACTTGATCAGTTTTGACTCTTTTTGCTTCCTGTTCTTCAGCCCTCACTGAAAACTGGCAGCAAGAATCTACAAGAGCAGTAGCGATATTTCTAAGCATGGACGATGAGTTAACCGGCGATCAGGTGTTCTTTCGAGAAAAACAGAAAGAAAGAAAGAAAGAAAAAAGAACGTCTGATCGCAGTTTAATGATGACCCAGTGGGGTGGGGTTAAAGTAAAGGGGTAGTGTGGATGGTAGTGTTCTGTACATGATGTGAACTGCGAAAATACCAGTGAAATGAAGACGTGACCATCGCAGTTTTCCAAATGACTACATGTCTAGGCCTTTGCCGAGTTGCCTTTTGCCCGTGTCAAAACGAGTCTTCGAGCGAAACCATTCATATGAAAATGTGTTCCGACTACAGGTTCATTTTCATGCAAATCAAACTCATTTCCACATGAAAGGTTTGCACGAAGATTCATTTAGAAACAGAGGCACAAGTTATCTCTGAAGCCCTTTGGCCGGTTTAAATGTGATTTACTGTGCGCGCTGGTCAAATCTTCATTTCATTAGTACTTGCGCTCTTAATTCATTCTGTTTCAAAATAAATCGGCCTGCTCCCAATGTAAGGCTTTCATCGCTCAGTCGGTAAAGCACCTCACCGCTAATCCAGAGGTCAATGGGACAACTGCCATAGCTATGCGCATGGCTACGTGTAGGCAAATATTTAACCTTGCTTCCGTTATAACAGCGGGTACAGCAAAAAACCCTCATTAACATTGCGATACGTGTCCTGCATAGTATAATCTGTTTGAGTAAACTTCAGTTTTGGTCCTGCGGCATGAGTGGCTCAGCGGTTTAGAATCATGGGACAAATATCCTTCCCTTAATTTTGGTTTCACAAGATCTCGAAGCATTTTCAGTTTGCGGGACGCGCGACTCCAAATTATGTCACGATTGAAAAAGTAAACTTACACTTTACGCCCTTCAAGTCTAGAATATGGAAGGTGCCGGCCCTTCTATTATAGAACCTTTCGTGTACTGACGTAAATAGCAATTGGGCTGTCAGTCATTTTATTTCACTTTCATTGTAATCCAAATTCCGTGAGAAAAATGTCAAGGACGGGAGATAATTTAGTCAAAACTACAATATCCTGGCCAAAACTTTAGTGCACTTTCTCATTTTCTATAAAAATAGCATTTCAATCCACCCCTCTCCCTTCCTGGACAATGTTGGTTATCAGGAGCCACAGATGTCACAAATATTCTACAATCAAAGAACTTCAACATTGTTCAGTGGGGGCAGGGGAAAAATTTTTTGTAAGGCTATTTCTATGACTTTAAAGTGTTGGTTTCTCGCAGTTTCCACGAAAAAAGGAGAGAACAAAGGTAAGTGTCCTAAAACCTTTTGGCCAGGATTGTAGATTCATCATTATTCATCACCATTGTCAAAACTGGTTTTGCAGTCGATATGCAACGCAAACGTACGTCAGCTGAAAGTAAATTCGTGTTGCCTTCTTTAGACGAAATCTGATCCGAGTTGATTGGGGAAAATGCTTCCATAGACCTTTTCAGCTTGGGCGATTTGTTGCCCCATTTCAAACCATGCAACATGTCAATACTCTTGATAATTCTAGCTTTCAAATTTTTATATAGACTCGTGGGTATGAATAAATAATTTTTTCGATGGACAAGAGACATTCTCCAGAGAAGATCATGAGGTCTGTTCTAGGAAAACAAACCGACCTAGCTAAAAAGGTCTATTTCTAATTACAGTCGAGTATCAGTCTGTCATAATAAATACATACCATACAATGCAACCCAGCCAATCAATTCACATATTAAAGCACACAGTATTTCACTGTGGCTGATGCCAGTCAAGAAGCAAACCACATTTAGATGGTATTACAAATTAGCCGAACATCACTTGTAAGCAGTTATTTGTAGGTCATGTTGTGGGCTCTTGCCCAATGAAAGAAAGAAAATCGAATGACAGTGATGGTTGCTGGTAAATAACCACAAGAGAAGTAGTTCATCTGTAAGGGGGATGACAGCCTCTACGACAAGCGTTCCTGCAAGAATTTGAGTTTTCTGCACTTTGGCTGCACAAAATGCAGGGTCACTTGCTATGCAGGAGAAGGAAGAGAATACCTAGGCGATTTCCGAGTAAGCTTGTGCCTCGGTCTCAATACGAGTTCTGGTGCAAAACCTTTCATATGAAAATGGGTTTGATTTCCATGAAAATGAACCAGTAGGGGAACACATTTTCATATGAATGGTTTTGACCCAGAGTCAAAAGGCAACTTAGAAATGGCCTTTTGTAATTGAGCATGTTAGTGTCAATAAATTAATATCACTTGAAAAAAATAATCAAAAAACTGGAAAAATGTGCAGTAAGACATGTAAGGCATAGAATAAATTTTATTTTCCTGTTGCTCCTAACAGCAAAATGCAATTTAATGTCAACAGACAACCGGACTATGATTTGACACTAAAATTCTAGATTAATTAACACAGAAGATTTACAACTTGAACTAATCAGCTGGTCATATTTACAAACATATTTACAAGTATAACAATGAACAACAAAGTTTAAGAGAATCAGAATACAGTAAATGGAAAGACAGAACGTTAGCACCTAGTTGGTCAATGTTATAAAGCAAAGGTTACACAGTATAGAAGGTTTTAACATTTGATATCTGGTACTAAATATGTACTGTATACACTAATAGAACAACGACAAGACAAGATTAAAAACGGATTGAGTTCCTGATGATCATTTAGAAAACAGTCATTTGCAATTGTCAATTAATTGTTCGTGATTAACCATGCAGCAACTCTGTAAACCCTGCTGCACTGGTTCAAGAAATGAGAACTACTTGGAAGTGGACAATGATGATTCCTCCGAGCCAGCTCAGGATGAATTCTATGAAACATCTGAAAAAAAAAAGACAGAAGGCAATGTAACTAATCATAAGTGGAGGAAGAAACAGTGAAAGCCAGCAACATACACGAACCCCCATTAAGCAGCCACCCTTGGGGAAATGGGTGGTGGCTGCCTAATGAAGGGTTTGTGTACTTTGAATATTTTTCACATTGGGTATAAGTGCCTATGAAGTAAAAAATAATTGCTCCTTATTTGAAAGGCTTTTCAAAGTAAAGAAGAATGGCTTTTTCCTTTTTGGAATATCTTTTTTCGTTTTAGAGATATTTACGTTTCTGTATTACGCAAATGAGGAAAGTGATGACGTCATAGGTGGTTTCACTAAAACAGCACAACACTCAATTGAGAATACCTCTAGAAATATTACAGCAGTGTTCTTTAAACTTGGCACCAGAAATGTACAAGAAGTTTGAACCAAACTTCTTTTTAAGAAAAATTTTCTTCTAGACAAAATTAACCTCACAGCCCGTCAATTTGCCCAGTGTCTGGCCCTTAGTGAAACCCCTAGTTATTGCTGCCTAAGTAGGAGCAGATTGCTGATACAATGCTTACATGTTGGTGGTGTCTCATGAAATCTCCTTTGAACCTGATCATAGTTGAATTTAACAAATGCATCATATTGTTCTAGGAGAAACAAAGAAACTCAATTAAAACAAGTGCAAATGTATATGGACAACTACATTGTATTATCTCAATCACAAAATTAAAAATTAAAAAATGGGAAATAAAAAAAGTTAAAGTTGAGGAACAAGAAAACCTGTGGAAATATGTCATACTTCTCCCAAACTTTTCAGCATTTCCACAATTCTATGGTAGCAAAGAAAAAAGCTTTCTACACCTTTTAAGAAACAGATTGTAGTAATAGGCTGGCAAGATAATAACTGAAGTAAAAATGGCCCACAAAATTAGAACCACAATTTAGGAGAAAGCCATAGCTATTTTTCACGATCTTATATTGTTTTTCAGCAGGAAAATCATGTTGACAACTTAACTGGGTTTTTCCCCCTGGCTAACCAAAATCACAATCACCTGCAAGTTTTTCTCTCAAGACTTTGTCATATTCCTCTGTCACTTGTGTTTCTCTTTCTTTTAGCATCCTTTCACAGATTAGGGTTACTTGCTTTAGAGTGAAGAGGGGTTGATCTTTGCGTGGCGGTGAAGATCCTGGTGAATATGAAGAGAAAGTGCTCATTTCTGGAGAGCTTGGGCACGGCACTCTGAGATGTTTTCGTCTCTGAAGTCTTTTCCATTCTTGATGGATGCTGGCTGAAACTTGATCTAAACAACAACAAAATTGTTTACATCATGCTAATGATAGTACATGTAGTTAAACGATTAATATATAGATTTAGCCAAGCCTAAAAGTGAACATACGGACAGTCACTTTTGAGATCAATGGGTTGCCAAATTTTTTAAGGTATGGGGTGGCACGCAGGAGCTCCGCTATAAAAATAGCACAAAGAACCAGGCTTCTTTCTTTTGACTCCATTCACACGATGTACCTGTATCAACTTTGTAATAACCCTAAACAACCCCACTGATAAACAATCAATGTATCCTCAATCAGATACTTAGAGGATAATACATGGGTGCACTTACATATTCCATGTCTACAAGCAACCTTGTATTATTTTGTTTATTATATAAATGTAGTGATAACAACGTTTTTGACAATTGTCCAAAGATTTCCAACCACTTTCTGAAGATTTCAGAAGATTCTCCAAAAATTATCTGAAGGCCACACAAATGTCCCCAAACATTTTCCAAAAATCTTTGAAGATTACCAAAGATTGCCAAAGACTTTCGAGTAAGACCCGAAGAAGTTTCGGTCATACACCAACAAATTTAAGTACAGTTTAAGGGTCAAACATGATATCCGATATTGACGGGATTGTGGAAATTAACAGTGAGTTTTCCTTGAAAGGTTTTCATAGCCTTTGCCCACATAAACTAATCAAAATGTTCCTTTAACAGGTTTTTCTTTAAAGTCATCATATTTTCCTACAACAGAATTCTACATTATAGATTTAGCTATCCCAGTCACTTTTCATGATGTTTGCTAAGTTTGACAAGTTTTCTGTGACAAGGTCTAATCTTTGAACAAGGAGGTTTGTCAAAGAAAAGCTTGCCAACAATACCACTATTTTGCCATGCAAATGAGTAATTGCCACTGTGCAGCAGAGTAAAGCCAAAACATTTCTAGGCAAGTTCTGTAGAGATCTGAAAGAGATGAACTCCTGAAAATAGCAACCTTCCCCAAAGTAGGAACTTCAGACTTAACTTGAATAAGCCATATCCATATTCTTGGTTTTGGACAGGAACATAGCTTGCAATGGAGGTTCTCGTGGTAGAATATCATTAAAAAAGAAATAAACATCATTAGCATTTGAAAAGACCATCCACATCAGCTTCAGTTGCAAGGTAGTTCCAGTCCAAAACCGAGAATAGGCCTATTGTTATGTGAAACAACAGATATAATAAGCTGAACCAAAATGTTTTAGTACTTGTTTAGATCACCCTTGCTAAGCAACCCTTCCTTCTTTCTAAATATCAAGGTAGGTCAGCCTATTTGGTATATGTTTTAGCTACCCCAGAAAAAGCGGTCTCCCCAAAAGTTACATCCCAGTGAAATTACCGATAGGAAAAGGAAGCTACATCTAAAAATAACAACCCTTGTTACTTTTGGAACTTAGCACATCACACTGAAAGTGTTAATCCCACCATGAGAATAACCACATATAAATAGGTGTTACAGAAATACAAAAACGTGGCATCTGAAATTAGAATAGATAGCCAGTGATTCAACAATCAAGTCTACTTCAATTTTACTTTCACCAAATGGCCTTGATAGCACAAGTGTTATAATTATTTTTAAAAACACAAAAATGCTTTTTGGTTTTGGAACATGTTTAGAAACATCTTCAACAGCATGATGAATATATCATAAGATTCACAGAGTGAGTAGTATTATATAGCTGCCTTTACAATGATTCCGACTTATAAACTCAAACATACGTACATGCAAATTTATCAAAACCAACCAGTTACACTGTAACACAGAAAGAAAACTGAACAATAAACCAAAAAAAGATAAATTTTGAAATGTAATGTCAAACTAACACGCTGAACTTGTTTGTTCAATTCTGGTTTCAACCAATCAATATGAAAACTCTCCTCTATTTTAAGCTGAATCAAGAAACATCACATTCCTCTCAACATTTCTACTTTTCAATTTTTAAACCATGAATAACCCATTAAAAGCTGCCTGAAAATAAATGAAAGGCAGTGACAAGGTTCCATAAAAAGTTTTATTCATTGCATCAACATAACACATCTTTAATTAAAAAGATATGGATTGATCATGTTAACAATTTAAATGTCAAGTTTTTTCCGGGATGACAGCAAACTTGGAACATAGCTTTTATCTCGTGAGAATATACACGCTTCACAAACTGTAAGAAAAATATATTTCTGGCCTAATTTGCATTTCAATGGTATACAAGCCAAGCTTGCTACTGAAAGCTACCGTCTTTTTGCACCATCAAACCACATGCCATCCTTTGTTTGTTAGGGTGGATTCTTCCGAAGAAATATTGGAAAACGAACGCTCAAAGCGAACTGCTCAATGTTCGCGCAGATTCAAAGAATGTTGTTTCCTCCCACTATTTTCGTTTCAGTGCATCACTGATTACAAGAAATTTCTGAAATTTCTGTACGATGTTGCAACGATAGGGGGAAAAAATGTTGAAAAGCAAACTTGTCAGCCATTCACGATCCATATTTACGGTTTTCCTGTGTCCAAAACGCGTAAAGAAAGGCGGCAAATGAAACGAATTTTGTACGTTATTACTGTATTTTCACAAGCTCCTGAGGGAAATGTGCAACCTCACTTTTCATCTTGGCGTCACCACACTTCGACGATAGACCGATGTGGTCTTTGATAAGCAAAAATTCATTTTGAAGAACACTCAGATCAAAGAAACAAAGGCATTATTAGCCTTCTTCAGCTGCCTCTTATTTAAAACGCGTTGGCAATTTCAAACAATGACTACCTTGACGTAAAAAGCTTAGCCAAATCGAAGGACTTCGAGGCAAGAATAAACAAAGACAACTTCAAGACGAATTATTTTTCGCCCATGAATGTCCGTTATTGCCTTAAAGTTCTAAAGACACAGATATTAGACAAGCTACTGTGAATAAAGATACTCTGAATTAGATACTGTCGGAGAATTGAGGTGCATATAAATTTCAAAGTTAACAAACGAAGCAATATGCAATAATTTGCAAAGCTGCGTAGTGCTCGAAAACCAAGTACTAAAATGAAAATTACGCAATACCTTGCGATAATCTAGGAGCAACACCCCGAAAATGGGACTCTGTTGTGACTGATGGAGGTGGCGTCGATGGCTTTAGAGGTGTACATCTCCTTCTCTTCGGTGAAGGTTGGTGTTGAGGTGTGAGAAGAGGATCAAACTCATACGACCTCTTGAGAGTAGCACAAGCCATTCCGTTTACGCTTGATTCTTCGGCGGAAAATAAAAAATAATCCTGCTACACGATAGATGAATTACGTGGCACTTTAAAAAGCACCCAAGATTTCTTCAGAAGACACGATGCACTCAAGATGGCTTAGATTTCGCAGCTAGGATCCTCCACAGAACTCCTATGACTAAAAGATGGCGGCGATAGCAACTTTGGTTGTGTTTTGAATTGTCCCACAATCGACCAATTGGCGTGAAGCAAGTTTAAAGTTAAATTCTGCCTCGATTCCACTTTGCAAAGTGACATCACTCGGGGGTGGGAGAGGATTCGTTTATTGTACACGTCATAATCATCAGGTATCCCAGAAATCCTCAGGAAAAAAAAGCGAACCGGAAGTGAATTGTTCCGTTTAGGTGACATAAAGATAAGCGGAACTTTATTGTGTTGAGATGGAGTGACGTGAGCGTCGTTTTTAGTGTGATAACTAAGGTCTCAAATTTTGAAATCCTCGTTTTAAATGAAAAGTAAAAAAAGTGATAAAAAATTGAAGGTTTGTACGATTTGAACGTATAGAGAGTTTAGTTTGGGTGTTTCTCGTGGTGCTAAAAGGCGTCAAAAGAGCTAACAACCACACTTAAGCGCAGAGACTCGTCCACTAGATGTACTAAAAAAGGAGAAATTTTTGGTAAAAATACAAGAGTCTCAATTCACTGGTCTTCTCCACTGATGAGTTTTCACGTGAATACGTGCGTTAAGGCGAGACCGATATAATAAAAGCGAGGCCACAGCTCCCCCAAAATGTCTTAAAACCTTACCCGCCTACTCATTGGTAACGCATTATATTTAAGAATATGTTCCTGTAATGATTCGAATTAGCGCCCTCCTTCCAATAAGCGCCCCCTTTCGAATAAATGCCTCCCTTCGAACGAGTTTTTATTAATAAGCGCCCCTATTCTAACATTATAATATTACAGCGCCGTCATCCATTACGTACGCCGCCAATGCCCGTCTAGGGTGGGGTTAATCAGAAGGAGGTATTTAAAACATTGGAAAGACTACACTGCCGTGCTGTTAGAATTATTTTTGGATTTTCACCGGACATGCCAACGGTTGTTTAAGTGGAACACTTAAACACACCTGTATAAATGTTCTTTAATTAAACTTTTTTTACAAGGGGTATCATGGCATGCTCCCTCGCACTTCAGCTGAAGAGTTTCTTGTCTGCGGCAGCAGATCCTCTTCAAGACTGAAGCATGGGCTGATAGCTCCTGGTTTTGCCTCTAAATACGTTCAAAATTCTATTTCCTATAGAGGGGCTGTCCTCTGGAACGCTAAAGGACGATCAAAGGATCGATACTAGCTAGAGTACAAAGACGTGAAATCCTTTTTGAAAAATGTTGTTAATTGTCACACTTTTAAGAATTTTAATTTTAATGTTTTAGCTCCACAAATAATCAACAACAGACCTAAGAATTCTATCTATTTTTAACTATTGACTTAATTTAACAAAATTCTATCTTTTATAAGAATGTTTTTTTATCCTTTAATTTGTATCTTTTTATTTATTACACGACCCCACAAGCTTGTTAGCTTTGAAATTTTGTATCGTCTAATAATTATAATAATTTATTAATTTATATTGCGCTTTTTAACATACAAAATAATGATCAAAAGCGCATTACAATATTAAAATATACTAAATATGTATATAAACTAAATTTAGCAACAACAAAGTAATTAAAGCGCTAAAGGCTAAAAGCTAACTTAAAAAGATATGTTTTAAGGCAAATAGTGTCGATATTACGCAGGCTTGCTGGGAGCACGTTCCATAGTGTAGGGGCGGTTATACTAAAAGATCTGTCACCAAAAGATTTTTTCAGTTTTCCTGCTGGATGTAATATAATAGTGCCTGAATTAGAGCGCAATGAATAGTGTGCGTGCTTTATAAGCTATATAAGCTGGTGCTTTAAAAGTTAAAGTAAAATTTTAAAATGTATTCCAGCTAACAGGCAACCAGTGTAATTCTTGCAAAACAGGCGTAATATGGTCATATTTGCGGCTCGAAGTTAGTAACCTAGCTGCTGCGTTCTATATTCTCTGCAGTTTAGTTATTTCACAATCTCGATCTGGAAGTCCATAAAGAAGTCCATTGCAATGTATAAATAAAGGCTGTATGTATGTATGTATATCATGCATGTGAGTGCATAATACCTTCAAACGAATGATCTGATTCTTATTTTCAAGTTTTGTTTTGAGCATTCGGTTGTTTCTCAAATAAGAAATAAGCGCCCCGTCTCGAGTAATCGTCCTCCCTTGAGGTACCGAAAGTAAATAAGCGCCCCGAGCGTTAAATCGAATCATTATATACGGTACTAAACATTTTTAAAATTTGCTGAAATAAAAATATTAAGTTAACCATGCACTCTGTTGGATTGGACCAGCACGGAATCGTCCGGTTGGATTCGGCTTCTCGCGCGTATGTAGTCATCACCTTTTGACGAAAGGTTTTCTCTTTCTTTCATTCAACAAACCACTAGCACTGCTACATCTCATGCAACAGTCTAAATATCTAGGCTCGATTTCCAGCCGCTGTTTGGGAAACAAGCCCGGCCGGGGAGGAACAAAGATCGGACGCGAGAGAATTAACGGCAGAAATCGAGCCTATCTAATATGTCGCCAGTAGTTTTCTTCATCTTTATTCCAGCCTTTGGACAAATTTTTCCCATGCAATTCAGGCTGACAGAATAATTATAGGTGAGTGGATTGACTGGACTGTTGCATTCAGTTGACTTCTATCATTTTCCCAGGTGTCTTGTTCCTCACACTTCGCTTATTGAGAACAAGCTCTTCATATTGTATCAGCAAATCATAATATCTTTCAGATTTAATAAACACTATTTACAAGGTCGGGGATAAAAGGCTTGCTCAAGATTTGCTTTTCCTTTACCGCCTAACTAGTTTTCTTTTTTGGTGGCGGGGCGGGGGGGGGAAGTAAGTAAGGGGGGTAAGGGGGTAAGCGGGAGAGTAAAGAAAATTGCAAAAACAAGACTTTTTACTGAAAACTGCAAGTCAGTTTCTACAAATTTCTTCCCTTCACGTTCGATACAGCGAGGGGAGAAAACACACAGAGATAAACGATTGCAATAAATGAGGAAAATGTAGATTTACTGAAGATCTGAAAACAAATATTATTAAATTTTGTAGATGGACCCAATATACCTTCTTGGCGGGTTATGTGTTAATTTTCTGTATTTTTTTCACCCTTAACTTTCCTCCTGGAGAACATCTGATTTCAATCATACAATTCCTGGGTCCCCGCGTTAAATTATACGGAAAAATTAAGCCTGGGGCTAGATAAGGTCAAAGATTATATACAATAATTTGATTGAAATAAACTTTATTTGCGGAGATTTGGCCACCAAGAATATATATTTTTTTGCTAGATCACGCAATCCCTCGTAAATGAAGTTACATTATCACATCATTCCACTTCTCAAACATCATTCCATTAATTCATTCATAACGGTAGAATGTAACCTTCAAAGGAAAGAAAATAAAAAGGTGCACTGCAGTCGAACGTTAAGCTAAGTGCTATCAAGCCTTTGATGGCTCTTTCTACCGTTTGGCATTTACTATTGAAATCAGTCTTCAAGCGATTGTTCTGATACGAGTCGAGATGCTACATAGAATGCTAGCTGATCTGTTCCTTACGCACTTCATATTGAGTTGGACTTGTTTTCATTTGGCGGGTAACAATGCTCAGTTTGTAGTTTTGTTTTTTTCATCTCGGGCACATAGCGTGTCTTCCTCCGTCTACAGGTAGTGAGGCTCCCGTCATGAAAGACGACTCACTTGACGCCAGGAAAGCAATTACACTAGCTACTTCCTCCACATGACCAGGACGACCCAAGGCGTGTGTCAGTTTAGAATGTTCTAAGAACTAAATGTAAATATAGTAATAAGCACTGGCATTATGCATTTCAGACAAACTTCTCGACTCTAAAAATTGTTGATGTACATCCTTAATCTCGTTCCCAGATCTGGAGATTAGTACATCCTAAAAGGCTAAGTTCGCTACTACGAGGAGCAACTACTGTTCACTAAAAGAGTAGGGAAATCTATCATTTAGTTATACCGTGTACGGGAACTGAATAAATGATACTTATTTTTTGGCTAAGGCAATGCTTGATCTTCTCCGGTAGTATTGTTCATTGACTTCATTTCAAGGGTTTAGAAAAGGGTTGGGGGCGGAGCTTCCCCGTAAAAAACCTTGTAGAGCACCCCCCCCCCCCCCCCGCCGGGTTTGAGGGAAAAGAAAAGCGGGCAGAAAAATGGTCGCAAGAAACTTGATTGCTCGAAGATGGGTAGAAAATTATTTTTCGTTGTGCCCCGCCCCATCAGGTGACAAACGCTTCACTTAATTATTACATTTCCGCTCGCGCGTAGTGCGCGAAAAAAATCGAGACCTGGTTACATTCTCTTCAGAAACACTCACCTTCGAGTATTCTTCGTCATCCATACCCCCTCGTTTGTGTATTTCAGTGATAATCACACCAGGACTGCGAAAAACAAGATAAAACATACTTTAACTCCAAAAGTGTAAACTAAAAATTGAACACAGAAATAGCCGAGACTCTGACTTGAAACCATCATGTTTTATAAAATACGTGAGATACTACGCGCGTGCTCATTGGTTGATAGGTGTGCTTAGATGACAGCAATAGACGAATATGACGTTTTTGATTCGCGCGAATATTGTATGAAAGCACTAGAGTACTTTTTCCGTGTTTATATAGCCTTATCTAAACACTCGGGGGGTTTGGAGAATTCTCGAAAGTAATGCAAACTCTTCGTGTCTCAGGTTTGCATCACTGTCTCGAATTCTTCGAAATCCTCACCCCACCCCCCTCGTGTTTAGATGAGGCTATGTTAACACGGAAAAAGTACTGTTAATTACTTTAGTTCCGTAACATGGCTGAGCCTTGCCATCAGCTTTTTTAAATGCAAAACTTGGCTTCACAATATCGTAACTCTAAAAATATAATGGAAGCCCGTCTTATGGCTACCACTGTATTTTGATTGATTGTGTGTCCAAATACCTCAACAATAACGGGGCAACAAGACGACAATTCCCTTTGGAAAATACAGATGTTCAAGAGGTTGCGAAAGCTCAAGCTCGGATGTAAGCCCCTTGCATTGCAGTGAGTTTCACATCAGCTTGAGATGATTTAGTCTGTGAACAGATTGTTTCATGTGGAAAAGTGAACTTTATTAACCCTAAGGAAAAGTCACTTTCCTGCATGAAGAAAAGGAATGATTAAAAACTGCATCATTGGATAAGGAAATCCATTGTTGGCTTAGCCGCCACCTTATATGAACCATTATGAATTAAATGAGAATTTACATGTTGATAACTGGGCTTTATGAATAAGAGGCGTGATGGAACTTACTTGACAGAGTTACAGCGAACATTCTTTGACGCAAGTTCTGAAATAAAACGGAAAGAAAACATTTGAGTGAAACTATCGTAATAATCAAAGCTTCCTTTTCTCTTAATAAATTATTTTTGCACAATGGAAGTAGCAAATGACAAATTACAAGTAAATTGAAATGGAGCTGCACACCATGTTTCACACCATGCTCTAGAAATATTTAAAACTTGCCATTCTTGCTCACAAATGCTCTTCACAATTCAAAACAAAGCATCACATAAAACCTAGACTATTAAATTTTCTGGAGAGCAGTTCTGTGCTCTCTTGGGGGACTCTCTAAGTTGGTACAGTACCAGGGTGCATGCAATCTTAAGAGAAAAGACAAACTTGCAACTGTAACAATACTAATATGCAAAAAAAGACCAGCAAAGTTTCTGCAATTTTGTCCACTGGTTTGTGAGTTTGTCTGACAGCCTGAGCCCAAAAGAGAAAAAGGCAGCTTCACCTTTGTGAAAACAACACTTCAAAACAGATGATGTTTGAATGAATGCACGGACTTGAGATCTTAGTCTGTTGTATTTGTTTTGTAAAAAGTTTGCCACACCCACCCAAAGCTGTGCACCTTGTGAGTTGATCAACCGCACTTTTAGACATGTTGTATGCAAGAACTCCAGGAAACTATAAAACAGTAATTAAGAGACCCAATGAGTGCATTATGAAAAGTAGGGATACAAAGTAACAATATGGGAAACCTACAGACCTCACAGCTGGGGTCGTGCCTAAATGAACACAAGTATAGACAAGCATAATGAAATTAACAGGATGGCAGAATGATGTGGCTTTTCTTTCAAGCACAATTTTTCAAACTTACTAAGTTTTTCATGTATTTTATTTTGTCATCACTCATCTATCCATCCTGGAATTCTTTAAATTAGATATTACAGTTTAATTAATGACCATAAAAGTATTGTTAAAAATTAATCATAAATATACCATGTAAAGAATATAACTTTTCCTTCACATCCATATTCCCGATGTACACTTATAAAACAATGGCCAGCTATGTGTTTCTGCATACATGATAAAATTATTATTGTAAATGCTTCTGTGATAATTTCAGGAGATTGTCAAAAATTCACCATTGGCAACTTTACACTTTGGGGTAGTAAGAACTGAGCTACGGATGTTGTTAATCTGAAAACTTACTGATCTCATTCCATTAACACTGGAGACATTCACAATACAACCTGGGAAAATAATGCAAACTGATTAAACAAAAAAATGAAAATACAAACAAGCGTGCCTATGAGTACGCATGGTAGCTTCCTGAATATAATATATAGATTTAACAAGCCTAAAAGCGGAGCTCCTCAGGTATTTTTTGGAATGTTGTTACTAATGAAAATAATCCAACATGCATGTGAGGTAAATTGCGCACGATTTAATAATTTCAGCCAGAACTAGTATTACATCAGCAGATCGAGGTGTAAGATGGTGTGATTATGAAATATAGAGCCATGATTTCAAGGATTTCTGGGAAGCCACCAAAAATCTTGATCACATAACAGAACTGTCTTCTGTGCTTTTTGGTGGCATTTCTTGTTCTTTTTCCTACCTTATTTCAGAAAGACAACACATTGTTATTAATCATTATATTCTTTCTTAGTTAACATGGGGGCTCCCACACAAAAGAAGTTTACACATTTTTTTGTTGTGGGGACTGATTGAAATGCAGTGGTTACAAGATACTCAGTCCCTAAATCTCTACCAAATGAAATCTCGCAAAAATACCAAAATAGTATACATATGTGAAGAGTTGGAAAAGTTTTGTTTTCTAACTTGTCCACAAAGATACATTTAGCCATCTTCACTTTTGTATGGAGTCTCCTCCTGCTGGAAGGGTTTGCAATAAGCAAAATCACTCTGGCATGAACGGTAATTATGAATTTTTTTTTTGCTGATCGTGGCATACTTTTCCTTGGGTTGGCTTTGTGGGAAGTGTGGTGGCCTCATGGTTAGTGTGGTTGTCCCTGGATCAAGCAGTCTGGGTTTGAGCTCTGGCAGTGGACATTGTGTTGTGCTCTTGGGCAAAACAATTTACTCTCACAGTCTCTCTCCACCCAGGTGTATAAATGGTACCAGTGAATTTAAGGTTACAGTATACCTTCGGGTTGGCAATTTTCTTCAAATTTGGATTTTTGGGTCAAAATAGTGGTTGAAGAATAATCTCTAATTTCTGAAAAAAAAATTTGAAAAAGGCTAAATATTGGTGGAGAAATGGCGGTTTTACGTTTTCACCGGAAGTAAAAGTTTACCTCTTGATTGACAGCCCTATGGCACGTATGCAATCAACCGAGACGATTTTCGCGGGAATTACCTATATGGATGTCACGAATTGACTACTCAGTTGATCAGCATTGTTGTTCTGACTACCCAGCCGTTTTGATATTAGGCTTGTCTCTATTAAGTTATAAGTAAACATAGACCACGTTTAAACCATGCACTGGTTCGAAAAAGTGAAAACAGCGAAGAACGAATGAAAATACATCAATGAGTGAAGAAGCGAAAGCTCGCCACGCGGATGAAGCTATAGTTATCATAGAAGGCGGGCAAATATTCGTGGTAAGAGAAAAGAAAGGTTCTGTACAAATTTCGGAACTTGACAGCAATAACAGGGATACTGACAGAGACTCTTCTGATGAGTCCGATATCGACGAATCGTCGGACTCATTGAGACCATTTGAAATATTATCCATGCACAGTTGCTCTCACACAGTTGCTCTCCGCGCTGTCTTTTGTTTGTTTCCTTCGCTCAGCCACTTTAGCGTTCGTATCCTTTTTAGTCTTCTCCATTTTGCGAGACCAACTTCAAGAAAAACCGAACTACAGAAACATTATCTCTCTGCCTTCGGTTCCTTGAGCACATTGCGAAACACAAGAGTTGTGTAGAGATTCGCGCGTAAATTTCACCAGGAGGTTAACGGTAGTAAAGTTTCCCTGCACTGATTGGCTTAGTTATCTGAGAACCCAGTTGAAGGCATTTGTGGGCGGAGTTTGTTTGCGAAGCAGAAAATTTTTCTTAGCGCTGTTTTCTCAAATAAATTTTTTCACTTGAAGCAGACACTTTAAAGAGTTATAACTCAAAGGGAATTTGTTCAATTGCTCTTAAATTTGGACAGTGGCTAGTTTAAAATATAAACTACAAAAGCGTGTCTGGGAATGGTTAATTTCGAAATACTTTTTCTTCGAGAGTGATTTTTGTATGATCACTCCACATTTTTTTAATCCTATTTCGAAAATGTTCTGTAACTTTTTACTGCAATTGAATATGCCAAAATGCAGACACGTTTTTTAAGCGCTTTGGGCCCTGAAACCGAGGAAAAAATTAAATTGGCGAAAAACGAAATTCGCTTTGACTTGTAGCTTTCGAAAGGTGATTCGGGCGCTCGCATTTAGTGGTCGTGAAAAATTCGACAATTCATTTTCTTTCAAAATTCTTGGTATAGTTTGATAGCCAGCTCCATAAGCTTTAATTTGATATAGGGGTTTAGGTATCTACAGCTTAAACTGCACGCGCTACATCGCTTGCGCGTGAGACACCCCTGAAGGTATACTGTAACCTGAATGCTGGGGGTAGCCCTGCAATGGACTAGCATCACACCCAGGGGGAGTAGAAATACTCCTAGTTGCTTCATGTTACAGAAACCAGGATAAGCCGCAGTCTGATGGGCCACTTGGCTCATATGCAGACTTTACCTTTTACCCTACACCTGTAGCTTCCTGACTTTATAAATTACTTTTCCTTGGCTTGTAACTGGCTTGTACAAAGACATGGCCTATTTCAAATTCTTCAGATTTCTCTTAAATTCAGAAGTTCAGGTATTACCATTGGTCAATAAATAAAAATATCTCTCTGATACATTCTTTATTTAACAATCAATGATACAGTGTAATAATATCATGTTTACACGTGTGACTTCTTTACCTTGTGTTTCCGTCAGATAAGGTACAGCCAGTGATGTCAGATAAAAGACAGCCCTGTAATTTGGGTGACATAGTTACATGTTTAAAAAATATATATTATAAAAATCTAATGCAAGGGTTAGAAGACATTAAAGAGTGTGCTACCTCATGTTGATCCTCATCACTTTGTCAAAGTCTTCCAGTGAAGTGGTTTCAATACTTCCTTTGAGAACTATACCAGCATTGTTGACCTGTCGATTGCAGGGAACATGCATCATTATAAGCTTATGCTTTATGGAAATGACAAAGAAAATCCCTGCCTTTTTACAATGCAACCAACAACTACGACTGCTTCACACAGTTTTATTACTAGTCCCTGAAGTTCAAATTGTAAAACATCTTTTTCTGCCATGCGTTTAGCTGATTTTAAAATGGGTATTTCCCACAAAAAAAATACTTCTGGAAATACCTACAAATTTTCCCACTGAGTCCTAAAGAACCTACATGTAAATTACTGCAGCTTACGCTGAGTAAGCTAGTTTCCAGTCACTATCACATCATCTGCCGGTCATAACAGCCAGTTTCTGAGCACCAGTAACAGCCTTGCAATTGTGAGTTTCTTGCATCATGTGTACTAAAGACAATTACTCAGTCAACATCTCGATTGATTTATTACTTGGTTAATTAAGTCATTCATGTGGTCAACACTGGGCTAACACTTGATCGACATCTCAATCGACACTTGATTGAAAGTTGGTCAATAGTTGGTAGAGTGTTGACCCAGTGTTGGCCTAGTTGTAATCAAGATGTTGATCAAGTGTCAATTGAGATGTCGAGTGAGTGTTGATCGAGGGTATTGATTGACACTCTACCGTGGATGCCTTTAGTACACATTATCCAGTTTCTTTAGGTTCACAGGTATGTATTGTACTACACTTGATTCTCTATGAAAGACAAACACACTCACCAGAATATCTAGTTTTCCAAATTGTTTAATAGTTGCTTCAAGAAGTGCTTTTATGTCTTCATCTTTCTCTAGATCACCTTGTACTGGAAGAACCTACATATATGTATATGTAAACATGCATTAAAGTGTTTCACTTAATAATACCCAGGGTCATAAAAGTTGTCTAAAACTAACTAAAGCAAACTACTAGCAAATATTCGCCAAATCAATCCAATCCAAAAATACAGATTAAAATATTACACAGATTTTACATCAAATATTTTGAACAATAATTATCTATATACCTGAGCATCATTTCTATCTTCTTTGCATTTGGCTGCCACTTTGTCAAGTTCCTCTTTGTTCCTTCCCCCAAAGGCAACACTGCAACCAAGTTTAGATAACAAAAGAACTGCTTCTCTTCCAATACCTGAACTCCCTCCTAAAAACATAAGAACAATAGGATTACACCTGTAGACCATCATTCGATGACTTTAAGGAGTGAAATGGGTCAGGACAAAAAGGTATGCACCTCTATGCACACACATTTACCAATATATGGCAAGAGTGTTCCATGCAAATAAGAAAATTTCAGTCTGGATTCAAGGCTTAGGAAAAACAGAACCAAACAAATATTTATTCATTCCTCCACCCAACTGGCTTTTATTTCTTTTGTTAAGCTTAACATATATTTGCCCTAATCCTCAAAGCCAAGTTTGAATTCTAGGCCTATTAACAGTTTTTACAAGATATCACAAAGCTGTGTTAGTAGCATTCCCAAAATGATGAATTTCTTCCCCTTTGGGAAATAACTTACTGGATTTTGTATGTAAAAATGTCCTATTGTTTGGGAAAACCAATATACTGCCTACATGCAGGAATGGCTCCAGACACTAATAGGGGGGGATTGATGGAAAACGTGTGCAAGACTTTGCAACTGACAGCAAGACTAGTATTTCTTTTTCTTTGCAAGCCTGAAACATTTTCACATTTTAAATTACCAGATGGGACTTCAAAGTGTTTTAAATGTGAGAGCGAGATGCTCTGACTCTAGGACATTTAGATGTCATTAAGAAAAACAAACAAACAAACAAACAATTTGGTACTTTGAGTCTTACTTAGCTTGCAAAACATTGAGACTCAGAGAAAGCTTTGATAAAATACAAGACTGCGAGCTGCACATGCATAACCACTTAAAGGAGACTGTGAGATCAGTGAAAGTCAATAAAAGTTTTGTGAAACCCATGGATTCCCTCCCCTACTCGTAAACCGTAAAAGCATTAGCTGGGTCAGTGATGAACCCGTAATGAGAAGGTCATAAGCAAGTCTCATGACCTGAATACACCATTGGAGAGCTGGCTCCCAGCAACTGGTGAAAATGTCAACAAAATAAGCTACTGTGTAACCCTAACAGTAATGAGCTAAACATTGTTGATTTAGTGCTATATTTCAGGCTAGCTGGGATGCTAGTCAGACTAACCAGCGGAGGCTAACCAGAGTGCTGTTTAGGATGTTTAGTTTAAGATGATACAATCGAACCTCTTGTAAGCAACCACCTAAAATATCAAGCCTTGGTGGTCACTTATGGGAGGTGGTCGCTTACAAAAGCTTAGACCATACTGGATCAAAATTTTACCTCATTAGCATATGGTCAATTTACAGAAAAATCCTGTACTTCCTATTGAGAAATTTCTATCTCTTGTACTACCCAGGAATGTGATATAGTTATATAATTTACACTCTATTATCTGTCAAGTGGTCACTTACAGGAGGTTAAAAACAAAAGAAAATTTCAAACTTTTAGCTCTAAAAGTGGGCGCGGTCGCTTACGAGAGGTGGTGGCTTACAAGAGGTTCCAAATATAGTGATTTGACTTGGAAACTTTTGGTATTTTGGAAAACTGGTCGCTGAGCAGAGGTGGTCACTGAGGAGAAGTGGTTGCAACAAAAGGTTTGACTGTATTTAGGGTTACAAGCAGGCTAACCAGAGTGCTATTTAAGTGCCATTCAGGCTAACTGAAGTGTTATTTAAGCTAAACGTAGTGCTATTTAGGCTAACCAAGAAGATATTTAGGCTTATATGTAGGTTAACTGGAGTGGGAGGCGCAGGGGCCTCGTGGTTAGAGTACTTGAATCCGGAGTGAGCAGTCCGGGTTCGAGCCCTGGCCGGGGACATTGTGTTGTGTTCTTGGGCAAGGCACTTTACTCTCATGGTGTCTCTCTCCACTCAGGTGTATAAATGGGTACCAGCGAATTTAATGCTGGGGGTAACCCCGCGATGGACTAGCATCCAATCTAGGGAGAGGTAGACATACTCCTGGTCACTTCATGCTACTGAAACTGGGATAAGCTCCAGCCTGATGAGCCACTTGGCTCATATACAGACTTTACCTTACCTTACCCACCTATCAGCAGCTAACTATACTTGTTCCCAGTGTATTGGGAGCTTGGAGCCATTTCTGAATATTTTGTTTATCACATTAACGGCAAAACTCGGACCGGATCAACTCGGATGGTTGATTTGCATCCCACTGAATAACAATAGCAAGTAATCAAGAACGAGACATAAACAACAGTTGCTATTCTTATTCAATAGGATCCCACTTGACCCTGCGCAGTGCATGGCCACCGTGAGCCACGGGACCTCTGTCTCGCGAACCCGTTTTTCGATGTCAGATCAAATGCAAGTTGTCTTTATTCTGATAATTATTTTAAAAAAGTGCAAAACACGAACAAATTAAGACATTATAACTATACCTGTTATCAAAGCTACTTTTCCAGCGAAAGATCTCTCTTGAGCAGACATGTTGCGTGAACACCAGCGAACAGGCGAAATTTAGTGAGGACTTACATGAAGTAGCTTCGAAACCACGCCTTCTCCCTGACTATTTCTGTGCCTGATCACTTTACATTTTCGAGGCCAAAATGCCCGAATACGAACTGGCTTTGATAACAAAACTGCTAACAAAGGTGAGAGCAGATGATTATGGTAGCTTTTCAAAGCTTCTCGGTTAAATTTTCTTTCTAATAATGTCTGGAAGTGAAGCTTTTAATAGCAAATCCTGATTATTATTATCATAAACTTTCTTTCTTTTACATATAGTCAAGATTAAATTGTAGTAAATAAATCAGATAAGTAACTACATGTTTTTTATTATACTACGCCATTAACCTCATTGTTTAAAATTAAAATACAATAGGAGGGTCTTGCTTCAGTGCTCCGCCGAACAGCTCTATTTATAATAGACAAAGGAGGTGTAGTAAAGAAAATGGAAAACCTTGGAGAGCAAGAACTACCTTACAGAATTAGAGCACATCATGAGTGGAACACGCATGGAAGGTAATTGTAATTGCAGGATTTAATTTCAATGGATCATGCTAAGAAAAATGTAGCTTACAATACATTTTAGAAAACAGCCCAAAGAAAATATGTGCGCTGATTGGTTTAAAATGTTATTTCTATCAAACAATTAGATTACGATCGCAAGATTTCTAAGCGTGATAGTTGACCCTGGCTGGGCCCTTATCGACTATCACGCATAGAAATTGAGGGTGAATGATCTAATTGTTTTAGTATAAATCTACTAGTCATTCAAAACTTTATCTAAATCTTCTTCACAGACACTTTGAAAATGTCAAGAAGCAGTCGTCATTTTGTTAACAAGGGCACACTGCTACACTACTCACTATCTATCACAGAATAGATAGTGAGTAGTGTAGCCAATCAGAGAATGCAGTTTGTGATAGAGCACCAGTAGAATTCTACTTAAACTTGATAGAAACACAGAACTAGCAGAAGCTGTTGATGTAATGATGGTACGAGCAAAGAGAATTTACATTTTGATGATCAAAGTAAACAACTTGTTTTTCTTTTTCTTGTCGTGGTATTTTCTAAAAGAAATAGGAATCATGTTCTCTGTGTTTCTATCGAGATATAGAACACAAGTGAAAGTTTGTGAAAACTCGCAAAAGCTGTGGAAACACACACCTAATGGCTTGTGTTCTTTGTGTTTGGTGTGTTCTTTGCGTTAGCCTCCTTTCAAGAAAAAACCTGGCCCTAAAGGTTAAACCTTCAAGTACATTTATATCTAATGCAAAACCTTTCATCAATACATTGACTCATTTGACTTGATGCCTTGACTCGGAGAAGGGGAGGGACGTACATACTCATGCATACATTTTATTTAGACACAGTAAACACATCAGTTACAAGGGCGAGTCAAAAACTGAAAATAACTGATTTACATATTTGCTGTGTGGGAGTATGAGGAGGACATTAAATTTAGTGATTGATCTTATTTTTGTTTGAGGAGTGGGTGGAATGGGGTAGAAAATGTTCTTTGAATAGACAACTTAAGCTGACATTTGTTTTTCAGATACTTCTTAATTAACTTGGTCTTGGGAGCAGATGGTCTCAAAGAGTTAAAAAATGAGCTGGACACAGATATTGATCTGATACGACCAAGATTAGTTAGAGTGAGGAGTTGCTATGAACCAAAGGAAAAAGAACACAACCTTCTGAAATGCTGGAACAGTTATAAGCCTCCGAGTACTTAAATTAATAGGTCTGTACACAAGATGATATAAGAGGAAAACATAGTTGCTGTTTTATTCGTTTGCAAATAAAATCGATATTTGCATAAATTTAATAAGTTAATTTTTGGTCAAGCAGGACCAGGACTTTTGTAATAGGAGACTTGGAAAAAGTTACAGTAGAACAAGACTTTGAAAAGAAACAGCACAACTTCAGAAATAAGAAGAGACTTTTAAATTTCACAAACATGTTTTGAAAAAAGACATCATCATCTTCGGTGTAATGCAAGACAGTATTTACAATCTGTTTGAGTTGATTTGCAACAAAAGCTAACTAACGACTACTGACCAGGAGGTGAAGATTAGAAGAGAGCCTGACTGTTCATGCCAAAACTTGTGCACATGACACAGTTGTGTTACATGTGATTCAGACTGACCATTGTATCACCTCTTTTCCAAACTCATTCTCATGGCCTTTTCCCTTGTTTGGGGGCAGGATCAGCAGGATACCCGCTCTGCCCCCAAAGAAAAAGGCAATGGGAACCAGGTTGCCTCATTTCGTGTCATATTATATTGTAAATAAATCATCATGAAACATTTACTGTTTTATTGTCCTCGATCCCTTTTACATTGTCCTGAACAGCGACAGTGTCCCATGGCCAAACAGGAAATATCAAACATTGATTGATTGAACAGGAATTAGATCTTCAAAAATGACAAAGTAAAAGGTTTCAAAGTAAAGCAAACTCAGGTCTTAAATTTTCGAGATTCAGAAGGGCTCGTAGGTCTCAGTTTTTGAGATTCGTAGGGGGTGTTACTAGGTTTTAGTTTTTGAGATTTGGAGGGGGTCTTAAGACTTATTTTTTGAGAATCGGACGGGGTCTTAAGTTTTTGAGACACCATCCATCTGTCGTTGAGATAGACGGATAGATCTGAGGTCTATCTCGACAATCATTGAAGAGTCTGTTCAAGAGTCTGACAATGACTAAACGTTTCCTAACGATTGCAGCGACCATGTGGAAGTCAGCCTGAATCGGCTCCAATTCTTCATGATTTTCTGCGAACGCAGCTGCCCAGCGGCAAGGTTTGTTTGACAGTGTAAAAGTGCGTTTACCGACAATCCCACCCCCCTCCCCCCACCCCCACCTCTCTCCCTATAAAGTGCGGCTTGCTTTCCACGGCTTTTTGCAAGTAACCCATCACCCCACAGGTTGTTTTATGCGATTTTGGAAATCAGAAGCTTTAAAAATAAAGTTAGTTTTGTTCGTTTTGTAACTAAAAACACGATAAACGTTGCGTACATAACTGCGTTATGATATAAACATACACTCTTATTTTACAGAGTGACTACTCTAACCAAGGCCGCCAGACAAAATTTTATACAATTTAACGAACAAAAATCGTGGAGTTTAACTATAGTTTTCAAACAGATTGTCCATGTAATCAAGCTGTACATTACAAAGACAACAAATTTGAGGTTATTTTGATTAGTAACGAGTTTCAAACTTTAAAAATGCCAGTGGTCAATTTGCAAAGAATAAAAGTGGCCTTGGTCGGTGTAGTCGCACTGTAAGAGGTGTCCACAATTAGCTTACTGTTTCACAGTGAGCTAGAATTTTGACACGCTAATAAAGTTATGTATTCATTTTTATTTTTATTTAAAAAGAGTGGAAACAGTCAAAAAGGGTCGGTGACCACTTAAGAAGCCCTTTTAATTTTTTATTATTATTCTGGAAACACTGTCATGACAAATACTCGTTAAAAACAAATAAAAGCTGTTATGATAACTTTCCGCATTCCGCGTTAATCAGGGCTTCATTGACGCGCGATAAGTTAATTTATTTGGAAAAAACAAAGAGCATTGCGGTATCATGCAGTTCGGTGAATTCTTTGAAATTCTCTTTGTTTCTCTGAAAACAACCAGGAGTGGTCTCGAAACACTTGCAATTTGATGACGTAACAGGTTAACTGGCGCCCTGCGGCCATAACCTTCACAACACAGATTGCTCGGTAAAACTTACCAAACGCCCCAACAGCCTTTTTTTTCTTGCGTTTTGGACCAAAAACAGCAAAAAGTAGACTGGTGGCAGCCAGCTTTTTCTCTAACAGCCACTTCGACGAGTGTTTAGCTATCGCGAACGGAAAAGGGCGGTATGGCCGAGTGCCCATGATTCGTCCCATTCTGCGTAGGCTAAAAAACGTCTCGCCTCATAACCCCCGCTGAATTTCGAGAGAAAAACAGACAGCCGGCTGTCCATCCAAAAAGTAGATGTTCCCATTCCCGTCTAATTGTCATAACACAATGCAGCAGGCAGCAGCTAAGTGAATTGGAACCTAACCTCAACCCTCTTCGACCATATCAAATACAAGCACGGAGTAATGATATGGTAATGTCCATCTCTATCATGTTTATTAAAACAAATAATCAATTATTTGAAAGCAATTACAAAGGCACTCAGGCGATGAGGCAATGTTGTGTAGTAAAAACGCTAGTGTCACTATTCAAAATAAGGTTTGCCCGAGTCAAACATTTACGGTTTGTCTCATGTTTCGAACATAGTTCGAAAACATTCTTCTTTACTTTCATTTCCTTTCCTTTCGATTCCGTGACTGGAAAGAGCAGCGGCCCAATAATTGACGAAAGAGGAAAAAATTCCTTTACTTCTTGATAACAAAGACAAAATTAAGTTTTCAATGATTTTCCTTGTTGGTTACCTAGCGACAACTGGATTGATTTTCGCTTCAGGAGTCATTTTTTTTCCTGTTTGCTTTGCAGTGAAGTCATGCAAGATGCATCTGCAAGGGTTACTACTGCTGGCTTCCGTTCCTTTTTGCATCTCACGGCCGTCGTCTACCGGTGAGCAAAATTTTGCAATTTCTATTGCTCTTCTGGAAATGATCCAATAGATTTGCTTAGTACCCAGGGCTCCCAGGTGCTCGCTGTTGACGCTAACTGGCGACGTCACAATCAAATTTGAGTGAATTTTGAAGGGAGACAAATTACTTTTTATTAGTTCTTGCAAGTTACAAGGACAGAATTTGTAAAAGCTAGACCGCTGGAATCTCTTTCACTCTTAATTCTTGGTAGTTCCGGTGTAGTAGAACTGAACAATTTGAAATCAAAGCTGGAACTTTATTTCAAGGTTTGTAAATTTTCGAAGCTATGATGCATAGTGATACCTGACCTCTGTTCAATACAACTCTTTGAACAGAACCACCGCCGGTCGATGGAGAAGTACCACCGGTCGATGGAGTTGGTCCACGTGACGAAGGGACAAAAAAACTGGTGAATGGTCAAGTCTACGGAGTTGACGATGAAATACATGAAACAGTCGACCCAGGTAGGGACACAATCTCATCCCAAGGGCCGGTGCTTTTTCGGTCAGCGTATTCTTGGTGCTGACCGAAAGGATCGCGGCCTCTGGGAACTTGGGACATGGCCAATAAACTGCTATCAACAAAGATTTAGGGTGGTTTTCATTCGAGTGTCGAAAAGTAATGGGTTTTGCTTTACCAAGCTACGCGATTGGTTTAAAGATCTCGCGCCACTTTGTCATCCAATCAGAAGCAAAACCAACACCAATCGTCAACTCGTTAGCACGCGTTTTCCCGCGCTTCGCGTCAGATACGTGTAATAAAACTTTAAGTTTTGATTTAGCTCACTGTATTGTCTGTGTCCTTTGTGATTGGCTAGAGTGATTACTTTGGTTTTGGTTTTACGACACTGAATCGAAAACCACTCTAACTCCTGTGAGATTACACGAAGTTGTGTACTCTTCAGTACGAATGGTTTGATGCTTCGTACAAACATTTGTCATGTACCAATGTTACTATATACGCCAGCTCATATGCAAAAAGTCATGTACTAGTTTGAAATTCTCATGTAACAAAAAATTTTGCTTCGTTTGACAAAACATTTTCAATGTACCATTTTCTTCGCCGCTTTTGTCTTTTTGTCCACAAATTGGTAACTAGTTTGTGGCGTTTCTGTCAAACGATAGGTATCCTCTCGTAAGACTTGCATAAGTGTAAAAAAAGAGTTTATAATAATTCCGGTGAATATGTTTGAGAGTTTTTCTTTTGTCAATGACACCGCCATGTCCAGTAATTTACATTGATTTCTGTGCACAGATGATCCCATGGTCGATGAAATTGGTGATGAGGAACGTCCTAAAAAAGCCGAAGAACTGTGGGGCATACCATCCTCATTCAAGGACAGCACCCTTAAGCAGTGGGGAAAGTAGATAAACGGCCAAAACTCTGTACCAGAGCAAAAATCAGAACAAGATTCACTAGTTATATTGCAAATATATCGTCTTGAAACGTTTACCGTTTTGTTGTCCTTAATCCCTTTTACATCATCCTGAACAGCGACAGTGTCCCATGGCCAAACAGGAAACAGGAATCAGATCTTCAAGAAATTACACCTATTGTTGATTTAAACTTCAAATTAAAGCAAACTCAGGTCTTAGTTTTCGAGAATCAGAAGGGGTCTTAGGTCTTAGTTTTTGAGATTTGGAGGGGGTCTTCGAGGGGTCGTCAAGATAGATGGATAGATCTTAGGTCTATCTCAGCAATCGTTGAAGACCGCTCTGTTCGACAGTCCGACAATAGCTAAACATTTTCTGACCATCACAGCGACTGAATGGAAATCAGCCTGAACCGGCTCCAATTCTACTTGATTTTCTGTAAACGCAGCCGCCCAGCGGCAAGGTTTGCTTGACAGTGTAATAGCGCGTTTACTGCTCCCCCGAACCCCCTTCCACCTCTCTCTCTCCTCCTATAAAGTGCCTTGCTTTCCACATTTTTTAAAGTAGCCCATCACCCCACAGGTTGTTTAGTGTGATTTTGGAGATCAAAAGTTCTAAACTTTATATAGTTTGTTTTGTGAAGACATAAATGATGGTCGCAGTTATGAATGATCATCGCGTTTTAAAATTTCTCTACGCGTAGTGTGGACGAAAAACATTCGATGCGTTTTCAGAGTGACAACGCCGTTAAATTTCTTCGACGTAGTTTGGACTGGGCCTTGGTATCCGCTAAGCATACGTATAGACCGTTTAATTGCCTTTTTTCATAATGTGTTACGCAAAGCGCTAGTTGGCAGTGTTTTTGAATATTGCAACTTTGTTGTAACCGAAGACACCAATAAACAATGTTTAAAATACGTGTATATTGTACAGTACTTCACTATCATTTCTAAACTTTATAAGTCACATTTTCGCTGTTTTCGGTATTTTAGAAGTCATGGTACACATCCCTTTTTCAATTGATGTCGCACAAGCAAGAAGACAAGGCTACTTCATACCAATACAACTGATTCTTCAACACAACCGTCTGTGCCTACCAATGACATTTCAGTAAATAAACCGTAACAGCAAAGATCGCGCAATCTGGCAGTTAAACCCGCAATAAGATCTGCTTGAGTGGTATTTGCTATCAAACTCGACTGATTAGATAAGCAGAACTATGCGTCCAAGTTCCTCGTACAGTGTCCACAGCTTGAGCTTTAACTCGACTCCTTGATTAGTATCATGGCTGAGGGATGATCTTGAAGATAACGCGGCATCCTCCAGCGACATGATCTTCACTTGCAGAGTCTAAAATAATTAATGATCAAAAAATGTTCAAATGTTGTTTTTTTATACACCTGGCTAGTTCACTGGTATGCCAGCTATACTGAAAGAATAAACATAATAGGCTTAAAAATCCCAGCTGGCGGGAGGCAGATCAGTTGGCTATTTACAAGCATGACCGAGGAGTTGAACCACGGTCTACCGAGAAACAACTCCAGCTTAGTGGTCACAGCGGGACTTGAATCCGCCACCTCCGGATTTCAAGTTCGGCGCCCAAACCATTTTGTCATGTTACACATATTGCAACGATTTAAAATTACTTTTGTTGTTTTCAAAGTTGTGCGTTTCGGTTGTTATTTTCTGGGACTGCAGGTCACCAACAAGAAGCAAACTGTTTCCATTAATTTCACGTATAATTTATCCGTAATTCAAATATATGTAAAAGTACATAACATCTACTAATTTGTACCTGGAGTTTCTCTACTGCTTTCTGAAGGTCATATGCTCGCATTTGACTTTTTCTGGTCTCACGTTTGATGACAGGCTAGGGAAAGAAGTTTGAAATCAAAACAACATGAAATTATATACCTTGGCTAGTTCCGCGAAGGATGACTTTGATGGGAAATCCCAACAGGCAAGATGATTTTAGCTTGCTCGCCGCGCGGGATTGCCGCCATGTTCCGTTGATGAAGCTATGGAATAAGCCATTTATTGACCAAGCATGATCGGTCAAAATCATTTGACATTGCCCCCTTTTTCAGTTAATCACGTACCTCTGTTGTCGGTACAATATATTCCAAGCTAAGCACTGGACCGGACACTGACCCAAATGATTCCACGCGATTTTCCTGTAATTTTTAGTCGCAATAATTCTCTTATTCTCGGGAACGCGCGGTAAAAATAACGGCCCTTGGTCTTTTCTGTAGTGCTCTCCGTGTTTTGTCATCGAAACAGGAGCACAACACGGTAACGTGCGTTGTATAACACTTGGCACCACCTTGCAATTTTTTTTGCATCAAGTTCTGATTGGTTAATTGCTCTATTTATGTTTGTTGTGATTGGTCAAAATGATCTCTACTCACAACTAGAAAATTGCTCTGAACAGAGCAAAAATTGCTCTAAACAGAGCAAGCAATCAACTCAGTACAAAGTGCGAGCACCTGTTATCCGGTCTTTTAGCCCCTAACCATTAGCCGCTAACCATTAGCCCCCCAAGTAGAAGTTGATTAGCCGCCAACCGGATCTCGAAAACACTCTCTATTTCTCGTTTTTTAAGCGTGAATAGGGGCTAATCAACTTCTGGTTGGGTGCTAACCGCCTAGGGACTAATCGACTTGGGGGCTAAACAACTTACATTCGAGAACTTCAGTTCGCAATGTTGTAAGGGTATGTCACGATATGGGAATTTTATCAACTTACTTGAAATCTTGCTAACACCGCCTCGTGCAGGCGGCAGAGGAGCGGTATAGATGAACAGTGTAATGCGACCTCCAAGGGCGGACCATCAGCCGATGTTACATATCCTGTCGCAGGCTTCACGCGTAGTGATGCTTGACTACCATTAACAGTTAGCAAGTTAATGCCTGAATACTTGAAATCAATCTGCTGATGGTTGATGCTGGAATCCGTGAGAATAAAGTGCAAAACAGTAGCCTGTGGTGTTAAAGATTGTACAGTTTCCTGAGTTGCATTTTGAGCAGAACTGTTTTGAGCAACAATTTTCATGAAGCTCACGGCGTCCTGAGAAACAAGAAAACTTGCAGAGTAGCTTCCAAATTGCAAAGATCTCTCTGCATTCTCTGCTCCACTCTGCCCAAATAGATCCTCCTTGTTTATCGTAAATTGGATTTCTGAGTTGAGTTTGTCTAAGGTTTGTAAAAGCTCTTCCTTGGAACCTGGTAGTGGATTTTTCACAGAAATGGGTGATTCCATCTGATGAGGTCGCACAAAATGAAGCACATCAAACACACGCCTACTGATCGGTATCAGCACATCTTCAACAGGCGTCTTGAAGAAATCTCCTGCGTTTGGATCTGTTCTGACACCAGCAAGTAATGAATTCAAGTTACAATACAAGTGCACTTCTGCGACAATGTGAAATGATGAAGAGAAAGACTTGCTAAGGGGGATGTCTATCTCTACGAATGACCCTGGATTAGAAATCTTCAGCGGCATTGAACGGCCAATGTTGTGTGAATCTGCTGTGACTTGACGACACCAAGGTTCTTGACCTTGTACCTGAACCAGCAGAGACCAGGAAGATGACAACATCAAGGTCCCTTGATTAACAACTTTACAATGCAAAGACACTGAACTATTTCCACTACTGTCACAGGACAGAACACTGGGTGTAAAAGTGCAGGAGATCGGACACATACTCTGTTGAGTTGTTTCTATCCCAGAAACTGCTGCATCCTTAGCAAGTTGGCAGACAGTGTGGATAACCATGTTAAGCTCTCTCAAAATACTATCCTCTGTCTCTATGGTAGCATTCACTTTGGCCAGTTCTGCTGCCTGAGTTTCAATCTCCCTCAAGTAACTCTTCACTTTCTCACCAGCCATTTGAGGTGAGACATTTGAGTAGATGTGTGATTCTCCATCTTGTGAATCAGGCAAAACAAACTGTAACAGTCTCCCATTCATATTGAGAGCATAAGCTTGAGTCACTGTTCCAGTTGTCTTGTTCTTCTTCTCTACACAGCAAACTGTGCAAATGTTTGGTATCTGCATGCTTAGAGTGGTGAACAATGTCAACATGCATGAAGATAACACAGGAGTAGAGCTTGCTGCATCCATTGCATCATTTACACTCAACCTTGTGACAAAAATTTCTTTTCCTGTTGAATGCACCAGAGTGTCACCCCTGTTGCTTAAACAGGAGCACAGAACAGGTCCAAGAATTGTGTGTCCACTAAAATGGATAGCTCCTACTTCATCTCCCTTCTCAGGTTTTCTTTCATGAGCAATAACAATCTTGTCACAATGTCCAACAAAGACAAGAGCATTGCAGCAATAACCAGTGGAATCTTTTTTGCATTTAGTGCTGCTTACTCCTGAAGAGTCCTTTTGACAATGAATATTTCCTGCATAAATTGCCGACACTCTTTGTTCCAGATGATAAAGCAACTGAGGTGAAAATGACTGCCTACCTCCAAGAGTCTCAGGATTTGTGCTTGTGAGAGCAAAGCTGTTGACAGGCCAAAATAGTATTTGCCCGTCTTCACCACCAAGCATAACAACTGGTGAGTCCAAGAGGGATGCTTCCCAGTTAAAAAGCTTGTTAAATAATGGTCTTTCAATAACTGGACACAATGAACACGACACAGTGCTACTTGGTTGTACACAGCATAACTGGGGTGTATAACTCCAGTGACGACTTCTTTGGCTTTCTTCCCATGAAGACATAAGCGATGGCACTTCTACTTTTGATTTGAGCTCTGGAAGGGCTTCATAAGCTGGCATCAGAACATTGCTATTAGGTACTACTGTTCCAAACAAAGACAAAAAGTAGCCTTTGTCTGAAGTTCTACAACATATCAACTTGTCTCCAATAGGAATAAAAGTTTTTAAACTCTGCTCAAATAAAACTGCACTTCCTACATCAATCACTGTCGTGCTCTTCAAAGATTTAAGTGACTGTTTATGGGGTGTTTTTCCAACAGTAGCACTTGTACCAGCAAGGAGTTCTCCAAAGATGTCATTCTCATCATTCTGAATTAGTTTTGTTTCACCACTAGTGACTTCCAGATTGAGCTCTCCAATCTCCTTCCTCTCTCTTGTTTGGTAATCATTTGCATACAATAAAGCAAAGTAATTTTTTACATATTGAATGACACTGTAATCACAAACATGCTGCCTAAATATCTGTCAAATTTAGGAATTCTGCAAATGCAATAATCCTAGAAGTGTCCATAGCTTTTCTGTCCATGCTCAATGATATCAAAATTTGAAAGAACTTTAAGGTGGCCTTTTGGGATCACTAACTCTCATGGGGTCACCCTGGTTTACATCTAAATAATTTCAGCTGGATTCCTATCACAAAACAACACACTTAATTTAGCAGTGTAAATGCTGGAAGCACATCAACAAAGCACTTCATGTTCAATTTATCTAAGTTGCTTTTTGAAAATCCACTCGTAAACAAGGCCTAATGGTAAAGTTTGTTGTGTTCAGTGAATTCTTCTGTAAAAACATGCAGTTCCAGAAAATATCTACACTCCCCTAACAGAAGGGATTGGAATTTCCTGGGGGTAGGGGTTCAGTAAGACCAAAATATTTAAAGAAATGTATGAAGCTTAATTGAAATTTCCAGAGGGGTGGGGAGGGGGTCTAAGAAAAAATCCCTTCTGTGGGGGAGGTATGGATATTTGCTGGAACTACACAACCACTCCCATGGTGGCAAATAATTGAAGCAGAGGTGTGGCTGTATTAACTGCCTTGACATCCACATCCTCTCTGGTCACCGAACTACTGGTCAATGGGGTATGACCAAATTCAAAACCAGGTAACATGCACAAAAAAAAAACACATCCTGACTATAAGACTTGGATTCTGTATTGAAATTTCACTCTATGGAAAGTTATACCTCTTGCTTTTGGTCAGATTCTCTGGTAAAGAAACAGCAAAAATATTCCCATCCACGGTTGCTGCAAATATTCGTCTCTTTCCATTCCACTCTTGGAAACGAACAGTCGTAATCGAAGAGGGGAATCGAAAGGTGTGCTGAAAATTGAGGTTAAATGTTAAGAGCTCTATAATTACTATTATCTCTGCGTCGATTGCAAAGTAAGAGGTAAAATGTTATGTTGCAAAATTCACATATAGGCACCATGACAAATTTTAGCTTACGTCTATGCTGTCTTCAGCTATCAAATAAAGAAACTCGTTGCCATTAGACAGCAGTACTATCTTTTTTCGCTTAGAAACAGTCACGGTCTGTATAGACGGAGGTGCAGATGGAGCTATAGAGGCAAATCTTTGCAATGTTTTCACTTCGTTTTCCGCCATTTTGTGACCTTCATCATTTTGAACCGCGCGCTCGAGAGAATTATGGGTACTCACTGGAAGGTACCGCTGAGAGCCAGACGGCTCAAATCAATGTGTAAAATGGCAAACAGTCGCAAACCCAAACATTAAATATGTTTGGAATAAATTAATTATTGACAATTTGACATTTCATTCCCCCTCGAAATTTTTTGTGCAAGCCATTGCGGCGTATTCCACGAGAGATAAAATTGCCGTTGCAGGCACCAGAGAAATCAAAGTTACGGGAAAGTCAAATTCGACCTTATCGTTGACAGTGAGAAGGCGAGCAGAATGCTGCAGAATTCGAATGTTTTTTGACTGCCAACTTCTTGGCAACTTTGTCGAGTTTCCGGGCTGTCTTTGACGGTGCAACTGGGTGAAGCTGTGGATGTTTGCAGAAGGTCTTGCCATGGTTTCACAAGCATTTCCTTCCGTACATGACGTTATAAACTGAGGTAAACTCGTTCGAAGAACAGTAATAAGCTCAATGAATCTCTATCACTCAGTTTCGCGGTAAGCATGCCTCCTTGGGGTTTGCAGGTATTGTTATTAATCGCGGGTGTTTTGCCTATTTATGGACAAACAAATTTCGCACTCTATGGAGAGGCAATTGTTTCATCGAACGACTCTTGTGGTTTGCAAGGAAACGATGAATTCTGCTTGGCTGTTGACCGCCTTCAACGTTGTCACGAGATCGATTACTGTGACGCTCGATGTCCGTTTGGAGAGAATATGCCATTTAGCGTGGATCTTGTTGCTACGGGGAACTTTCATGGCGAGGTAATATTCTTAAACGTGTTGTGCTAAGTGTTAAATATAGTATCAAGTTACATTCAGGAGAGTGTGATCCATTTATGAAAGATTAGTTCGACTCTGATCCTCTTTGTAACATATATTTGATTGGGTTCTTTGTTTTAAACATAAACAATGCCGGACAGTGACGAAGCTTTTTCTTCATATTTGCAAGGCGACTGAGTTGTATTTCGAAAGAGGATTATTACGAAACAACCGTTGATATGTATAGATCGGTGGTTATGGTGCTAAACATTTAAACATTTAAAGTAAATTAGTTTTATTATCTTTTGGCAATCGCAACTTGCGTGATTCAAAGTTGACATCTGACTACAAAAGCTCAGATCTTGACTGCAAAAGTTCAGAATCTTGGGTTAAGCTCCCAGGTGGGCTCCCAGGTGATGTCTCCCGATGCGAGTGGTCTGGGTTTATGGCCAGATCATTCAGACAGTACCCTCACAACCCATCTTGATCTGTAGCTAGGGATATATAGGGTTAAATAGGAACTAGCAAAATATCAATGAAAGGGTTCGACTCATGAGTATATATCAATAATTATTATAGATTTTTCAGTTAGTGTTATCCCTGGGGGAGGGGGTGCTTCTAGAAAAGTTGGGGGGAGTGTGCAGCCCACTTCCCAAAACCCTTACCCTATTTATGACCAAAATCTGCAGTTTTGCTACCCTATTTATGACCTGACCAAAAATTCTATAGCCTATTTATGAACGTTGCGGCTGACACAGTTGCCCTAAACATAAGTTATGAAGGGCTCTTGTTGACGGTCTTATTGATAATGATGAAAAAGTAGCTTCTTCTAAGAAACATACCCAATTCAAGACTAGAGTGCTAAAACCATACCCAATTTATGACCAAAATGGCCAAAATCGATACCCTATGAAAGACCAAAATGGCTGAAAAACCCTACCCTTTGAGGCTGCACATACCTATATAGACCATATAAGGGAGTACCCACCCTCCGGGCATTATCAATTTATTGATAATTATCAAATTTATCAAATATACTGACTTATTGTACAATTTATTGGGTAATTGAAAAGGTCCCGAAACTGACTGTCGGTAAGCTGTCAGCTGACAGGTTACCGAAGAGCTCCCGACCAACTACCAACAGTTTTCTAAAACAAAACGTTTGCTGTGGAACAGACAGGAATAGAGTAATATACCCGATCAATAAAATGGTTTCAAAAATGTAATACATCTCATCACTAACTTACCGACATGTTACCGACATGTTACCGACAGATCACTGACTGTCGGCCATTATATTTGTTGGCCGACTGTTGGTCTGTGTTTCAGCCAAAACCTGTTGGCTGTCTGTTGGACAACAGTTGGCTGATAGTCAGCCCATAGACGGCTGACAAAAGGCCAACATTTGGCCGACAGTTTTTGGCTGACAGTTGGCCGACAGTTGGCTAACAGGTGTTTTGAGAGCTGTCCTTCACAGTTACCATTTATTGATCAGAAATGAAATCAACCTGGGAATAAAATTGCATATAAGAACATAATTATTATGTGGTCTCATAAATTTCATCTCAAGCCACAAACACTGCGTTAACGAACACAGTTTTTAAAAGCATAAACTAATAGAGAAAAACTAAGCTTAAATTGATTCTATAACGATCAATAAATCCAAGAAAATCAATAACACGAAACTTCACCAGGATGTGATTATTGCTTTCTATGGATTGATAATATTATCGACAACACATATTATTTGAATTTATCAATTGATGTCAATTTAATGAAAGGTTTTCCCATATCATTTTTATTGATTGTGGTCTTAATAGCAACAAGACCAATGTCATCTGACTGTGTTTTCTTTCCAGGCGGAATTAATAAATCAATCAAGTGAAGTTTGTACTGAACAAGGAGAAAGAACAGTCCAGTTAAATGGCACAAATGGTTTTATTTCAAGGTCACCTGAAGCGTTCAATGAATCTCAAGGATTTACACTTACCATTCATTTGAGCCAAGAACCAGGAGATAGAGGGTGAGTTGCTTGTTGTTGTTCTGCTATATATGAACTCTCATTACCCCTTTCCACTCAGAAATATGCAGAGGCACAGTGGCCTCATGGTTAGTGTGCTTGCTTCTGGACCAAGTGGTCTGCGTTCAGGCTCTGGTCAGGGACACTGTGTTATGTTCTTGGGCAAGACATTTTTCACTGACTTACAGTGCCTCTCTTCATGATCACCCAGGTGTATTTAAATGGGTACCAGCGAACTTAACGCTGGAGGTAACCCTGTGTTGGACTAGCATCCCTTCCATGGGGGGAAAGTAAACTAACTTAAGTCTATTTTTGTTGATGTCTTAAGGTGGCTGACAATAGTCTCCAGCACTTTCAAGTATTTATACTTTGATGGATCAATACTATCATGCACTCTTTATCAAGTCATGCTGCAATATAGGTATCAGTTCACACATGAATATGTACAAGCATAAAGGAACTATGCCACAGGTGGTGCAAATGTGGCCTGAATTAATCAAGTTGCTCATTTGCAGTCTGTCTCAATCACAGCATTATTATCCAGTATCCTTATTCCTGTTTTGTTTTTTCCTGTTTTGTTTTTTGTTAACTCTTAAATAGGATCTTTTTACCAAAGAACTTTTATTTTTGCATTTCTGTTGACTTATTCTGAAATTAACTTTGTACATCTCAATAAATTACTCAGTGTGCTCATTTCAATTTCAACTGATTATCTTTTAGTATTGTTGCAAGGAAAGAAGACAATGCAAGTTTAGTCTTTGCAGTTTCTGCTGACAGCAGTAATCAACAAATGTCTCTAGAATATCTCAATGCGAGTGGATCAAGGAGCACACTGCATGTCAACTACAGTTTAGCTGATGGACAGTGTCACCATGTAACAGTTGTACTCTTCAGTTCTACAATACAACTGTACGTTGATGCAATTCTTGTAATTGAAGAGGTTACTTACCAAAACCTCTGGAACCAAAGTGGAAGTATCTTCTTAGGAGGGATGCCAAATGCTTCACAAGATCAGTTCTTTGAAGGTAATATTATTATAAAATGAATGGTAAAGATTATAATTTACAATCTCTTACTCAGTTCTCATTTTGTAAAATGCTACAAACAATACCACTCACTTGAATATTAACACCCCTTACAAGTACAGCACATGTAATGAATAAGTGTTACCACATTTTAGGCGCTGCTCAATAGCTGTCATTTTGATGGTTGCGTACTTGGATTTTGTCCAGCACTTAAAGTTACAATGCATGTCTTATATCACATACTGAGCAATAGGTATACCAGATCATCGGCTCTATCAGGTGGATGTGGGTTTTATCTGCCATTATTCCAGTCCCTTATAGTATGACAGTGTATAGCGTGACAGATTGTAGCGTGACAGACCGTAGTGTGACAGACTGCTGTGTGACAAGCAATCTGTTACAAGTGTCGGTGAAGATCAGGGTTGTGTCCCAGTTACAACTCAAGATCGTTGGTACCAGGAAACATTCCAAGCAGTTTACAATCTGGTTCCCAGAGCTCGTGCGTTTTCGGTCAGCGTTGACTGAAAGTGCGATGGTAGATACGTTATGCATGGGACCGAAAGTATCGCAACTTCAAAAACACTTCAACCCTCTTGAATTTAGACTTTGAAGGACTGAGGGTCATTATGTTCTCATAGATCGCGGCTGAGTCGTCTGGTAGTTTGTCGGCATTAAACAAAACTAAGATTACAATTGTCGTAACGTGATCTTTCATTTGCTTGTTTCTTACAGGAGAGCTTGGTTCTGCTCATCTTTATGCCGGACCTCTCCTTCCATCAGAGATCAGAGCAGACGCCACTGGACAAAACCTTCACAATCCACGTCTGGCACCACGCTGCAGGTGTCAAGTGGAGTATCCATTAGTTTCGTCGGATATTGATGGTCTTCACTGTGTCAATCCAAAAAACAACAAAACAGTGAGGCGTGTGAATGTGAAAGCGCATTATGAAGGCATGGCCAACGATGGTAACCTTGATACCTGGTGGCAATCTAAACGAGCGCAAGTCCCGCTCAATTTTACAGTGAGTCTGGGCGGCGTAAAACAAGTGTTAGTCGTTAAAATATCGTTTAAATGGTGGCCGCCGGGAGGTTTGATTCTTTTAAAATCTGCAGATTACGGCGCGACATGGTTGCCTTGGCAATATTTTGCTCAAGATTGCAGAGCGACCTTTGGCATGGAGAATCGTGGAAAGCTGGACTTTCCTAACAGCGTTAATTGTATTGAAGGATTTTCATATCCTCTCCACGGCGAGACCGTGCCGTTTTATTTACTTCAAACTACAAGGCCAGCAGCAAATAGTTTTGAATCGAATTCAACTCTTCAGGAGTTTTCTTTTGCCACTCACGTTAGGTTGTCAATGGTTTCGTATCTGGGGAATTCACCACAGAAGACAGATTATTTTGCAATTTCAGAGATTGAAGTCTATGGAAGAAACTGCAGTTGTCCGTTTCTAAGAAATGTTTCATCTTGTCAGTGTGATGGAGATATTGTTAGGCCGCCAAAATGCAATGAAACGTTGAAATTCGACAGTGAACGCTACACGAGAAGTATCTTCGATGACACGCCGATTGGGGTTCCAATACTGCAAGGTAAGCATGTAATGATGATAACTTGGGAATACTTGAGAAACCTTGCCTGCTCTCCAGGAACCTTTTATTGATCATTAGCATAACCTTTTAAATAAGTACCAGGTAATAGGCCAAAACGAACTATCAGATAGAACCCGAGAAAAAGCGCCATCTGATTGGCTACGCAGGAGCTGTCTAATTGAAAGATGACACCGAGAACTGGCCAGCCTTGCCAAATAACATCAACTTTACCCTTTCGTGTAGTTTCTGAAAAACAATAGTTGTTGTTGTCGGATGGTAAGTGATAGTTGTCGGACAGACAGTCAGTCGATTGTGCTAAAACAGTTGGACGGCTCGCTCTCGGTTTATGTCGAATTTTTAGTTGGCAAAGAGCTTCAACCGATGGGAGGCACGATGGCCTCATGGTTAGTGCACTGGATTCCGTATCGAGCGGTCCGGGTTCGAGCCCTTGCCGGGGACACTGTGTTGTGTTCTTAGGCAAGACACTTTACTCTCACAGTGTCTCTCTCCACCCAGGTGTATGAATGGGTACCAGCGGATTAACCCTGCAATGGACTAGCATCCCATCCAGGGGGGAGTACAAATAGTCCTAGTAACTTCATGCTTCAGAAAGCGGGATGCGCTCTGGCCTGATGGGCCACTTGGCTCGCATTCAGACTTAAACTTACTTTTAACCGATAGGAACCTCGAGTTCTCCGTGATTAAATAGTAGGTGCTTGCCCAGCCACTCGGATTCAAAGTTTGCAAATTACAAGCGTGCTTATAAGTTTTTGAGATCAATTTTTAGTCCTAGTTTACTTATTTGAAGTGGTGTATTTATATTTTTCCAGTTCACGTCAGAAGTCTATGTGTCAGGTCTGCCCTCATTTCTTACTCCATAATTGAGAGAAATGACTCGGGTTCATTCCAAATTGAGAACACAACAGGAGTCTTTAAACTTCGTTCGTATGTGCCACTGAACAGTACATTCCAATTCCTGGTAGAAGTCCGACTACAGAATGACGAACATTCGGTAAATGGCTCTACAGCACTGGTATTAATCCAAGTTATTGCTCGCGACACTTTGAACTCGCGAACTATTGTGGATTTTGAAACAGAGAAATTAGGTTTCCTTCAAGATGAAAGGATATCGAACCTCGCGCAGCAGTTTGGGTTCTTCGTGAATGGTTATCCAGGCAGCGAGGGAAGTTTACGTGCTTTTGTAGGGGACGTGAGTGCTGATATGAACTATACAACATCACGTGAACAAGCCGTGCATGTGAGAGCGATGCTGATTAACAGTGATGTATATTGGGACAGGCCAGCGGTGCGTGTTATCGCGCAGGTGCAGGACGCTTCTTACAATGTGCGTACATTGATGGACGATAGCGAGATTGTTGTTAAAGTCGAACCCAGTGCCAAGCTGTCAATGATTGATGGGAGCCTTTTACAAGTAAGTAAATCACATGTGTTAGCAGAATAGTTTTCATTATTATATGGCTAGCTCCGGTGAGGGCTGTGGTTGGCTACCCGAAGGCGTAAGATGGCGCTATCTTGCCCACTCGGGAATACCCTCTCTGTCCCGCAAGAATTTTTTTTTTCAATATAATAAATCCTTTATTGACCGAGCTTGATCAAACAATACGGCTGGATACTGACTCCGTCTCGGTCCATAAACACGCAAAAAAAGAACGTGGCCAATATCCAGCCATCTTGATCTCACGCTTGGTCAATAACCCATATATACTACCCAAACTGGAGCAGTAAAACAATAACAGAGTGCTTTCGTCGAGTTACTTTTGTTTGGTTGATTGATTGTTTGATTGACATTTTTACTGTAGACAATTGCCAAGCCAGGTGCATCCAATGGTATTGCCGAAATTCAAGTACCTTTGCCTCCTCAGTGGTTCTCAGACCCCTCTCTTGTTGATCCTGAAGTTGTAACCATCACCTACCGCCTCCGCAACTCTGCTTTGCCTCCTACGTTACTAGGCAACGCTACAATTCACCCGCAAGACAACCCACAGTTGTTTACAAATGACGTGTACGGTGTGCTTCCTTTAGAAAGTGTATTCGTGGGAGGAATATTCAGCTTTTCGATTTATTGCGACTCCTCGTACGCAGTAGCCTCGTTTGGGATAAGGCTAGCGGTTGGTCCGTCGCTTGTCATTGTGGGATCACAGGTTGATGGACAGCAATGGGTTCATGTCGCTGTCAATCGGAGCTCTTCTGAATGGGTTGTGAGTGCAGCGTTAACTGATCCTGAAGCTGCGCCTCAAGGATTTGTCAAAAAAGCCGAGCTGGTGAGTTTTCAAGTCAAAGTGAAGGAGATGGCTGCAGCTGATACAAACGCTACTGTCACAGCCGAGGTAAGAAAAGAGGATAATATTAGACGTGAGTAAAAGAGCCAGCGACGAGATCAGATCTTCAAGTCAACAGCAATTGATTTTGTTCTTCCACGCATCTTAATGTAGCTTTCCTTGCCGCATTAGCTGCCGACCTTGGCTACGTACACGCGTCAATAAAACGAGAAAATCGACGGAAGGCCTCGCAACTGAGAAGAACTGGAAAATGCGCGTGGTTCAACATATTCTGTTAGGAAAAAAAACGTCTATACTTTTTCTCAATCCATTTCTTCAATAGGTTCACGTTGGCGCGCACATAAAAGCCTAGGCCAAAGAGACAGTAGAATTTGACCCTGTTTCCTTACAATATCAGAACATGACGGGAAGATCCTTCAGTGGGATGAAGTTGTCTTCGATCTTGTGCCAACAAATTTGTCAGAGCCAAACAGGGAAATTGATGAGGAGAATTGATTAATATCTTAAGCTTAAATTTGTTTTTTGTCTTTTTTCTGACATAGGTAGCTTACCTAAGCAACATCAACAACGAGGAAATTGAAATCGACAGTCAGTCACTTCCTGTTATGGCGGCCATGATTGATGGTTTCAGTCAAGTTCGGCACACCTTGGGGACGATTCGAATCGCCTCCAACGATATCGCACAACTGATACCATACGCTGAACCTTCCGAACTAGTCAACACAGCTGTTTTAAATGGACAGATCGTGATGGCAAACGTGAAGCTCCTGGCTGTTCAAAGATCAGGCGACATCACAACACTCTCTGAAGCAAACTGCACGAGTCTTTCGAAAGCTCTCCAAGTTACTAAGAACTGTTCGAGCATATTTCTAAACGGTAGCGAGCCCGAGGGATCGCCCGATGCGCGGGTACAAGTCGAGTACGATCATGTAATGGCAATTGTTTCAATTCGCGTGTGGTTTCCATCTCTGCCTCTAAACTTGAGTCTGAATTACCCAGAGCTCGCTCAAGTGTCTGGTTGGTTTGAATTTGACGCTTCTAGTGGTAAATGTGCCCAGCGTTATCAGTGGAGCGAAGTTTATTCTGAAGCTCTGTTCACTTACGATGGAATCCACTTTGAAAACATATCGGCTACAAGTCTCGTCCGTGGAATTCTTTCAAGTTTGAATGAGTCTGTAGCAGTCCTGGATGGCTTTGATAACGTTCATGGAATGTCTCCGGGTCGAGCAACTATTGCAGCTGTCAGTCCATTGAATTCCATTCTAGGTAGCGTTGAAGTCATGGTGACCTCCTCAAGACGTGTCGCTGCCCAGGTGATTGACATCGTCATGGTAACTAATCTGAGTGTTAGCATTCCTACTTCACCCTACCCCAGACTGTCAACACAGATTGCCGTGGCTTCTGTTCATCAAGATTTGCGTCGTGATCACACACGTGGCTCCCTCGTGGCTTGCGTTTCTTTCAGCGATGGTAGAAGGCAAAAATTGAACTCTGAACTAGGCCTTCAGCTCAAGTCGCTTGATGATCACGTGCTGCGAATCATTGGGCAATCGGAGGCGATCTCCGTCGGTTCTGGAGCTGGGATGCTTCAAACTGATTGGGCCTTGCCTGCAAGCCTTTGCTACCCGAGTGGTTTTAGCCTCGGAATAGGTTATGAAATGACGAATGTGCGTTTGTCACCTCCCATAAGGCTTGAAATAACTGGTGTCAGTCAGCAAATCGCTGTGCCAGGAGATTCTGCCACTGTCGCAGGGTTACCAACATCAAGCCCTATCGTCGTGACTTTAGTGTTCGAGAATGACCACCACGTGGACATGACCTCAGACTCCAGAACAGTTTACGACTTGAGTAAATCTGACGGCTTCTTTATTGTACATCGCGACCACAACAATGTTCCAATGATAAAACCAAGCTCTCTTGGCAAAGGAGGCAGAAAAGATCTTGTGGTGCGTTTCACTCACTTTGCAATCTCGCGTACTGTTTCAATCAACATCGTAACGTACGTAGGTTTAGCGTTAAATGCGAGACCCTACCCACCCTACCCTGGTTCTCCGTTGATCAATTCGTTGAGTCCTGTAGCTGACACAAGCTCATTTGAAATGGCCTCACTGAGCCTCGCCATGGTTTTGAGCGATCAATCAAACTATGACATAACGCGGCATGAACTGACGTCATTTTCATCCAGATCTACAGATGTCATAGTTGGACAAAACGCGGCGAACCGCGTGACAGTAAAACCTGGCGTGAAATCGACCTCGGCTATTCTTGATGGACTTTTTAGTAGTGTTGGCTCTATTGATTTGCTGGTGAATGTGTACAGCTCTCCTGTGAATGTTGCTAACATAACTGACTTCGTCTTGGTACCAGAAAACAACAGAACTTTGTCTGGTGTGCAAAATTCTGCAGTAGCGCAAGTGCAGTTATCTTTGACATTCAACAATGGAAGACAAGTAATGAAATTTTATGAGGAAAGTTCAGCGTTATTTCCAGGATTAATCACCTTGACCAGTAAAAATAGCCAGGTGTTCAGTGTGGATTCATCCACAGGTCAAATCACACTTCGTCGAAACTACCACCAAACACTGTCTCTCACTGCCACTGCTGCAGTTTCTATGGTAACGTCTGAGGTGACAGTCTCTTGCAACCTGCTACCGGCAATCGGTGATGTCGATCTTGGAGAAGAAACAGGCCTACCCTTACCGCCAAGAAGTGTTGGGTCCCTGATCCACATTCAAGCGCGTTTGAACGCAGGGGAAGACCAAGGCGTCAAAATGATTGATTTAACTCTAAGCTATGACCAAGCAAAACTAGTTTTAGTTTCTGTAACAAAAGGAAGTGCTTGGACAACCTGTGTACCTGATCTTAACACCATAGGGCAGATGTCACTCGATTGTTCGAGCGACTCGTCGTTGAATGGTCTTGTTGAGGTCGCGGTAATTTCCTTCAATGCCACCAGCCCAGGTGTAGCTGCAATCCTCGGTTCCCTAACCACGGATACTCTGGGAACTTCTTCTCTTGTAGCCGGTGACGTAGATCAGGAGATTGTGGGAAGCAGTAAAAGAAGGCGACGCGGCCTTGATGATCGTGATAGAAGAGACTTGATTGAAGGTCATAGACAACGCATGCGAAGGTCTGTGTTTTGCGCCACTCCTCCTTGTCAGTGTGATGAGCCACTTCTTACAGGTGATGTGAACAGGGATTGTCTCTTTGACCTCGGCGATGTTATCTTTGTACTTAGGTTCTACGCGTTTTCAGTCTTCAATTTCTCGAACGATGCTGGTAGTCTCCTTGTCCAATCACTAACGTCCAATCAGTCACGTGACCTTGACGTAGACAGAAACACCATTGTGAACCCAGCCGATGCGTTTTACGTGGTGAGAGCGCTGCTGGGTTTCGTTCGCTTTGTTTCTGTTGCAAGCGTGACTCCAGTACAGCTCATCACTTCTGATTGTCAGCTGTCATTCAGCGTCACGTTAATGTCAAAGACTGGCCCCGCCTCGGATACTGACACTTTTGTTTTCTTCGACATCACTTACGGGGGAAGCCCAATTGATTTTGCAGGGTCCACAGGATCTCCCAGAGCTATTGGTATCTATGGCAACGTAATCCGAGGAATAAGTCGCGGTAACGGGAGCTTTGGTGTCCAGGCTCCCTTTGAGCTCGTTCAGGACGGTCTTGGTCTTAGTGTGTTTCATGTTACGCTTGACTCAAACAACAAGACAAGTTTTCAACGTTTGTCTGCTTTACTTGGCAGTCCTCGTCCGCCGTACTTGTTTCCTTTCAGATTATCTGCAGACCTAAACATTTCTGGTCAAATTGTAAGCTTTAACGCGAATCACAACTACAATCCCTTCGCCATGTTTAACAATACACTGAGTTCTGCGGATTGCATCAATAATTTCACGCCAGAGTTTCAAAAGCTCTACTATCGCGCCAATGTTTCGGAAAATGCAACGATAAATTCGTCAATCATCACTGTCAATGCCACGGATCTGGATCAAGGAGACAGCGGAAGAATCAGTTACAGTCTTGTAAGCGATGACGCGCTGCCTTTTGCTGTAAATTCAACCTCAGGTGTCATTCGCATTGTTAGATCTTTGGACAGAGAGGAGAAAGCCTGGTACAATCTGACAATCAAAGCCACCGATGGAGGAGCCCCGGGGCGGGAAAAGTTTTCTCATGCGTACGTGTTTGTAATGATCTATGACGTGAACGACAATGCTCCAGTTGTCACTAAAATTGTACCGGGTCATGTGATCAAAATCCCCGAGAATGCTTTGGTGGGTAGCCCGCTGGCCACAGTGATTGCCACCGACGCAGATATCGGGGAAAATGCGCGACTTAGTTTCGGTATTGTCGGAAACTCTTCGTGGAACAGGACGTTTGTAATGAATGCAACAACTGGTGAAGTGGTGTTGAACAGTTCTTTGCATGGAAAAGTTGGAGATATTTTCAAGGTTACGGTGTTAATTTCAGATCATGGTATTCCTGTGTTAACTGTGAATACAACAGTGGAATTTTGGGTAACCTACGCCTCCGATGTTGAAATATTTTTCAATTCTCAGTTTTATGAAGCGAACGTGACAGAAAACAGCGCAGAAAACACGAGTGTTGTTCAAGTGACGGCGTATGTTCCTGGGCTTCCTTCAGCTGAGATTTTTTATTCCATAAGCGACAACGAAGCATTTAAAATCGATTCAGACAATGGTATTGTACTGGTGAATTCTACAATCGACCGTGAAGCCAACGAAGTTTTCATACTGACAGTAACTTCACAGTACGGACAGAATATTAGCACCAATGCTACTGTTAATATCACTGTCTTGGATGAAAACGACAATGCACCAATCCCTTATCCTGTAACTCTGCGGGTCATCCCGTACAATCTACCCGCAGGCAGGGACGTTTTGCGAGTCAATGCATCAGATAAAGACAGTGGCAGGAATGCCGCCCTTAAGTTTTATTTTCTCCAAGACGTCTTCAATCTCTTCGCAATCAACAGAGAAAGTGGAATGATCTTCCTTAATTCGTCATTGCTTGACTTGAACGACAGTTTCGTACAGCTTTTAATTGAAGTGTCCGATTCAGGGATGCCTTCGCTGTCAGCCAACCTTACTGTCAATATTTCAGTCCTATTTCCACCCCATTTTGATCGCAGCAGCATCAACATTTCTATACCCGAAGATGTTTCAGTTGACAAGACTGTGTACACGTTTAGACCGAGGAATATCTCTGGACAAGATCTCCACACATACTTCACCATCTCTGATGGCAACTTTGGCGAGAAATTTTCTATTCGAAATCTTACCGGAGAGGTTTTGATTCACGCAAGTTTGGATAGAGAGGAAGTCAGTTTTTATTCACTATCCCTTCACGCATGGAACCTCGCTGTTGAACTTTTCGCAGAAATTCCACCTACAGAACTCTCGCTAAACATCACTGTTCTTGACGTCAATGACAACGCGCCATATTTAGAAGCGGTCAAGCCAATCACAATCAAGAACACTGCTCACGTGGGGTACACGTTGGTGCGTGTGAACGCCACCGATGCCGATGAAGGTCTTAATGCGCAACTGCAGTACAAAATAACTTCCGGTAACGAGCTAAATAAATTCGTTATTGATAACCTCGGTTTCGTCCAGTTAAACAAATCGCTTTTATTTGACAGCGTTGCTGGGTTTTTCCTTACCATAAACGTGACTGATCTTGGGTCTCCAATGCTCTACAATTCAACTGAAGTCAACGTGACAGTTCAAGATGACCGGAGCCCGCCTCGTTTTAATCAAACATTTTACAATGCCTCCTTTCCGGAAGACAGTCTCCCTGGAAGCGAAGTTGTTATCGTTTTCGCCACCGACCCTAACGGAGACAGAATCTTTTACAACATATCCTCGACATTTGCAAACGTTGCTTCTATCTTCAAGGTCAATTCTTCCACAGGGATCGTAACCACTTTAACTAAGCTTGACCGAGAAATTCGCGACACATATCAGTTTGAAATAAATGCTTGTAAGTATTCACCGTTGACTGGTCAGAAATATTTCGACAATGCTAGTGTATATGTGCGCATTTTAGATGTTAATGATGAGCGGCCTCGCTTTGAACAAAGTGTCTTCACAGTGGAGTTGGACGAAGATAACTCTCCCGGGGTATTTTTGATGTCAGTCCATGCAAATGACAGTGACCAGGGACTCAATTCTCTTTTGTCGTACGCGATCATTTCAGGAAACCAGAGTGTATTTAGCATAAATAGTTCAAGCGGTGAAATAACTGTCTTGATATCTCTTGACTTCGAGACAGTGCACCAGTTGAATTTAACAGTGCAAGCTAAGGATCATGGGATACCACCACTCGAAGCCAACGCGTCGGTTATAGTCAACATCCGGGATATAAATGATAACACACCGATTATTGACAGTAACTTAACTTACAGCCTGATTTTACTGGAAAGCGTGCCAGAAGGAACATTTGTAGTGCAAATCAATGCCAGTGATGCCGATAGCGGAATTAATTCAAATCTTTCGTTTTCAGTCGCTAGTGGAAATGCTTTCACCATAAATCCAGCTAATGGCGTTATTACAACCGCGTCTGAGCTCGATTATGAAAAGGAGAAGTTTTACACCTTGAATGTGAGCGTACAAGACCAAGGGTCCCCTCCCTTGTCAAGTAGCATTCTGGTAAAGATTGAGCTGATTGACGTGAATGACATGACGCCAGTCATTTATCCTTTATCTCCTGTGTACGTGAGAGAAAATGTGCCTGTTGATACAGTCATTACAAGAGTAAATGCCACAGACGGTGATTCGGAGATCAATGCGGTGCTCAACTTCACTTTAGTATCTGGTAAGTGCCATCTAACACTTCACATCCAAACCTCGTCTTGGAGATTCCAACATGACGTATGCTTATGACGTCATACTGGCATAACAATTTTAACTGCCCTCGTGACAGCTCATGAAGCTTTCTGATTGGCTGACAAGAAATAGAAGCTCTTCGTCCCACTGTGTCTGACCCGAAGAGTTTTTGTGTCATATTATCCAATTATAAGCTCCATAACTTGTCACGTGAGCATGGCGCTGTAAGAATACCTCATATAGCTTCCCAACTGACAACGCGGGGCGTGGTTAATTTTGTGATCGTAACTGATACCCAATAACGAAAGGTTTTGAAAAACATTTCAGAATAAAGAGTAGCGAGATAAAAACATGGCGTTTCGGCGACGACATGTCACCATTATCAAATGCAAATTATTATGTGTTGGGTAACGTTATATAAAGAATATAGAGTGGGAAAGTACATTAGAATAAATGAGGCGGGGATAAACAAAAGAATGAGAAACATTTAAATACATATTCACCAGCGCATCGAGGAGCATAAATATTCCGTCATCGGTAAACACCTAAAGGACAAAAACAACCAAACATCTAACAATCTTCACGAGCAGTTTGTCACCTTAAAGAAATGCCGCGGAAAGTTCGAGTGCCTTATTTATGAGATGCTTTTTATAAGGAAAAAGAGTCCGGCTCTGAACACTCAAAATGACTCCATTCCAGCGAAACTTTTTATTTAAATTTTTCTCATTCTTTTGTTTATCCCCGCCTCATTTATTATAATGTACTTTCCCACTCTATATTCTTTATATAACGTTACCCAACACATAATAATTTGCATTTGATTATGGTGACATGTCGTCGCCGAAACGTTATGTTTTAATTTTATCTCGCTACTCTTTATTCTGAGATGTTTAACTGATATCCCTTACTTTTCATACTGTTTAGATAAAATGATAAAATAAGGTGGGGAAATAAGACATAACAGAGAGTGAAGTATCAGAAGTCCTTATCATTTGTGCTCTCCTCAGGTAACAATACTGCCTGGTCACTGCAGCTTTCAGATAAGGGCAAGCGACTTGGGAAAGTCGCGTGAAACAGCACCTAAACATAAGCAAATCTGGGCATGTTTGGATAGTCGGTCACTAAATAAATCCGCCCCAAATCACTACACACTTTAACACACTTTATTTCAGTTGCATTTAGAAATTAATACAAGTGTAAAACTGATCCACTATTAGCATCAGGCAAATCTATGCCGATCAGTTATTATCAGATTACTTATATTAGGTTAATTAAATAATGTGTAAAAAACAACTCGAGAGACTAAGAAAAAGAAAATAGAAAATATTAACATTACTTTTAAATTAGCCCTACGCTAGATATAACTTAAGAATGTACGACGTGAAAAGAAATTTCAATTATCATTTCAACTTATCCTTGTTGCTCATCTTTCATAGGTAACCAGGCCGGGGACTTTATCATCAACGGGACAAGCGGTATTATAACAACAGTGCATGCGCTAGATCACGAAAACGTGTCTTCGTACGTATTGAACGTGTCAGTCATCGATAATGGAGATCCACCGCTGACCTCAAACGCTGTTCTCGTCATTTACGTCATTGATGTGAACGACCATCGCCCTATTTTCAGTCAAGAGTCATACCAAGCCAGTGTTTACGAAAACTTCACGGTCAATTCGACAATTCTGCGTGTACACGCGCGAGACTTGGACAGTAGTAGCGCGGGAGGCATCGTGTACAGTTTAAACGATGGAAACGACAATGATACGTTTTTATTGAATTCCTCGTCGGGAGAAGTCAAACTTGCGCGCTCGTTGGATTTTGAGGAAACAAAACATTATTTGTTAGTTGTGAAGGCAACAGACACGTTTCTTCCAAATGACACACTAGATGTCATTGGTGCTGCAAATGATTCTAATGCTTCAATCTCGTTCTTTAGCTTTGCCAATGTCTCTTTGTCAGTATTGGACGTGAATGATAATCCACCACGGTTTGACAGAGATTTTTACTCTGTTTCGATCGTGGAGAATCTTCCAACAGGTTCTCTTGTTGCTCGAGTCCACGCAACAGATCAGGATTCAGGAGAGAACGCCATGATTGTCTACGAACTTCTGCCATCAGGTCTAGCCACAGAGCTGTTTGTTGTTAATGGCTCGTCAGGCGAAATAAGAACGAAATTCTCTCTTAGAGACGCAAATTATTTGACCATCGTCTTGTCAATAATTGCATTGGATAGGGGCACACCACCTTTAAATAACACCTCCATATTACAAGTGCGTATACATTACAATGTTACGTTCAAATTTAACGACACGAGTCCTTTTACATTTGTCGTTCGTGGAGCATTTCCACTTGAACAGCCAGTCATGTTGAGCAGTGTCCATGCTCAAGCTCACCTGGGCCTGTTTTCACAGATGTCGGGTGAATTTCAAGTTAATACAGGAAATATTCAACGCTCAGAGAGGTTCGAGGTCTTGAAAGAACGCGCGTTATACATCAAAGCAGCCCTTGTCAGTGATTGGCCAGATTATCAGGTTACACGGGTCGCAGTACAGATATTTGACGAGAATTTTAATGTCAAGACAGCACCCACAAAAGTATATTTCAAACTTATAAACCTTGATACAGACATGCAGGTCAATATCACTTGTGTTCCGTCGACCAATACTGGAATATGTGTCGGAAGTTTACTCGTACCACAGGAATGGCTGAACTCTACTGTGTCTCCTCGCACAGCTTCAGTACAGTATGGTCTGCTACCCTCAAAAATGGTTGAGCTTAAACAAGTTGCCCTTAGCGAAAGACAAATCCCTCAAGTTAAGGGAAACTTTCTGATCTTCGCGCCGCTGTATTTGTTGAATGTTGGTGATGAGTTTTTACTCGAGGTATATGCTCAGTATCCTAGACTTGTGAAGTATTTCACTTTGATCTTCACGGTCTCGATGGGTTTGAAGATAAACTACGTGCAAGCTTCTTCGTCCTGGAGTGTTCAAACAACTTTCAATGGCGCAAACGAGTTTGTTGTTTTTGGAGTTCGTAAAGGTGATCGCTCTGAAGATGTTTCGGGTTCTGTCGAACAGTATTTTACTATCAAAGCGGAAATCGCTGAAAATGCTATAATGGTGAGCCCAGAAACAATGGAGTGCATTGTTAGCCAGGTTAGCGACCAAGAGAGCAATCAACTTGTTGACGCACCAGTAAAAGCTGTTTTCGAAGACCGACTTGGAAGGAATGAGAAAGGACATTTCGTGGTCATTCAAGATGACGTCACAGCACTTTTTGTCGTGCCTGATTTCTCAATCATTATTAACACTGCTGTGCTGAATGGAATACGGATTGATGTTCCTCTTGTTGTGTATGGCGTAACTGCGTCAGGAAGCGTCTTGAACGTGACGAGCGTGACATGTAGGAGTCTTAATGTTGATGTTTTGAAAGTTTCAAATGACTGCTCTAGCGTGTTTGTAAATGGCAGTGAAACTAGCGGATCAACAGAGGCAATAATTGAGTTTTCGCACGAATTTTTTACGACGAATTCTTCCTTTACTGTATGGACACCGACAATTCCAATTTCCTTGAGCGTCACTCCTGCAAAGTTGAAGAGAATACGTGACTGGTATGATCCCAGTGATTCCTGTAAGTCACGCTATCAGCATGCACGGGTGACAGTAAAGGCGGAGTTTTCGAACGGCGGACAATCGTACGTTGGAGTTGATGTTACACAGCACGTTAAAGATAACTTAAAAAGTTCTAACATCAGTGTAGCTGAAATTATTGGTTTAAATGTTCATGGTAAAAGCGTTGGTAACGCTTCCATCGTACTTTACAACTCTCAACTGGTTCAGTCTCTTGGAGACTTGGTGGTGGAAGTTAGCAATGAAGAAACAAGGGTATATGTTCTCGATACATTGATTGCAACACGGCTATTCGTTACTCTTCCAAAGTCACTAAACAACTCTTTGAAGCATACAGCGAGAGTTAACATCGATCAGAAGTTTTCTATTCCAGAAGACGAAGGTTCGGTGGTTATATCTGTGCAGTACAGCGATGGAGTGATAAACACTTTTGACAACCTGCACGGCTTCTACATCAACTCTACAAACAACACTGTGGTTACTGTACAAGGGGGACTTGTTACAGCGGCCAACAATGGAAACGGAAATCTACATGTCGTTATGCACTCGGGTCACTGCACACCGCAACCAGCCGTCATGTCACGCGTAAACGTTGACGTCAATTTCCAGGAACCCATTGCAGTTCTCCTAACTTTAAGCTCAAGAGAAATAACGCCTCGCGGAGACCCTGCTGAGGCGATTGGGGTCCCCATGTCTACTGAATTAACCATCACTCTTGTTTATAACATAAGTGGTCGTGAACACCGCATTGATGTTACAAATGACAATCGAACAATGTTTAACTTGGAAATCGGTGGTAACTTGACAAACGTCGTTGCTACAGAACGCGCGATCATCATTTCCGCTTCCGGTGCTGGCTTCGGTCAATTTGAAATGTCAATCAAGTTTGCGCATGTTCAGACAAGTAGTCGAGTCTCGATTGATGTCATTGGCACTCAAGAACTGAAATTCTATGCAAGTCCACATCCAGCTTTTAACTCGTCGTTGAACGTAAGCCTTACTCAATTGAATCCGATTGGAAACTCAGGAGAGCATCAGCAGGGGAGACTGAACCTGATTCTTGCGCTTACAAACGGAACATCAATTGATGTTTCAAGAGACTCAAGAACACGGTTCGAGATCGCTGCGAGTCAGCCGGCTGAGCTTGCGCAGAATAGCGTCATCAAAGCTTCGAACGCTGGGTATCACGTGGTGTCAGTTCAGTGGAGAAAAGAAAAAGGACAGCTGTCAATCAGTGCCAGTTTTATGGGCGTATTTAGTCACGTGTTAACCCTTGAGGTTGAATCTACTCCTGTATCCGTAACAGCTGTAGAGATAGCCATGCCACCGAACTTTACGTTGACCGGTTTGCGAGATCGTTCCACTTTGCAACTGGTCATCAATCTGGAATTTAGCGATTCTTCGAAAATTCTTGGACTTTTCAGCTCAGAAAACTTAACTATGTTTGATTTAGTCCTTTTCAGTACCCAGGACACAACTGAAATATCGCTGAACGAAACTAGTGGCTTAGTGACCCTGCAAGATAATTCTCCGCAAGATGTGCGCGTATCTGTTTATGCAGCACAGTCTCCGTCGTTAAGAGACTCCTTTACGTTTGCCTGCAATGTAGACCCGGATATTGGTGACGTGGATATCGGTGACGTCACTGGTGTTCCACTCAAGTCCGTGCAAGTCGGAGAAAGCTTTGTAGCCCCTGTGCGCATCAACTCTGGAGGTCTGGTGTTGGGAAGCTTCGATGTTGAAATCATTTATGACAGTGATTTGCTGGAAGTAGTCGGTATAAATGAAGGTGCTGACATGGCCGGTTTTTTTGTCTCTGACACATCAAGCCAAACTGGTCAAACTAGAAAAGTGAGAATCGCAGGAGCACTCAGCATTGAAAGCCAGGATTATCCGGTTCGCCACGTCGCAGATGTCAAATATCGCGTCATCTCGAGCGGTGTTGCACGTGTTAGTGGAACTGTTCTGATGATCGCAGCTGATGACCTTGTTGGTAGCGTTATTGGAATCCCTGTTCCAAAAAATATTATGGCGGGAGATGTCGAGGTTGCTATCGACAACGACTTGGGTCGCCCGCGTAGATCACTTTTATCGGCGCCATTACTTCAGCTGCAACCTGCAGTCAACACTCGTACGAGGCGTTCTGTCGTTGCTTGTGCCACTCCCCCCTGCTCCAACTGTACAAATGGGAAGCGAGAGCCTGGGGATACTGACGGGAACTGTATTTTCGATATAAGAGATGTTAAATTCGCGTTGGCTTACATGACGGAGCAGCAGTTTAACTTCAGCCGGGCCAAGGGTCAAAGGATACAGAATATGATCACACAACAGCAGTTACAGGCTTTGGACGTCAACGGCGACGGATCAGTGACCTTAAATGACGTTAATGTTCTATTACGGGCTAATCTCCAAATTGTCTCGTTGTTTCCTAGTGTTACGGTTATACCTGTTCAAGATCCAAAGTCAAATTGTCTTCTCACCATTTCTGTATCAGCTTCGCAGCTTAGTGTTGAACCATCCGACGCCAACGACACAATAGTTTTCTTCGATGTTTCGCACTCTGAGTCAAATTTTTCCAACAGTTTGCGTAACAGCGTCTTTATAACTGGGATTTTAGATACCACAGAAAAAGGAATTCCCGGGGGAATCATCCGTGCAGAATATAACATTGTGGAGAGACGTTTTGTGGCGTCACTGAACACCTCGTTGCTGTATTCGAGCATTGGTCTGTCGTTCGTTCAGGTTCGTTTTGCAACTGACGGATCGCTTGACTTCACAAGAAGTATGATGATCAATGGGTTATTTTCACGGCCGCCGCTTTACCAAGACGTTCTTAACGCTACCTTGGACCTAGGGAGAGGAAGACGTTACAGCATAACGAGACCAAACGGCTATAACCCTTACACTTTCTTCAGCAATGCTTTAGCGTCCTCCAACTGTAGTGACGATCCTCTACTTCAAAACGATATTGTCGTGGGTGCGCTTGGCGCCAGGAAACTTTTGGTGTCTTGGAGGCTTGCGAATGTAAGGCGCGGATTAAACTTCTCATTTATTTTGAGGCTGCGGCTTTGTGACCCAGCGCAGATCAACGAAGCTTGTGAAATCCGCGCGTTGCAAGTGAGTGGAACTAACCATACCGTGACGGGCCTACAACCTTACACCAACTACTCGGTGAAGGTAGAAACCCCAGGTTTACCTCTGAGAGAGACAAGCTGGGAAGCTGTGCGCACGTTGGAGTCAGGTGAGTGAAGTGCAATTTATCAACACAGTGGAGTCGATTTAACTGTGAAAGTCTAAGTTTTATTTAGGAAATATAAAACATGTACCGTGTTTCTATCGAGTTTTAGTATAAATCTGTTAGCGTTCTACCACGAATGCCGTTTTCTGATTGGCTACGCTACTCACTATCTATTCTGTGCTAGATAGTGAGTAGCGTAGCAGTGTGACTTTGTTAACAAAATGACGGCCGCTTCTTGGCGTTTTCAAAGTGTCTGTGAACAGGATTTAAATAAAGTTTTGAACGACTAGTAGATTTATACAAGAACAATTAGATTATTCGCTCTCGATTTCTATGCGTGATAGAAATCTCGAGCTCAAAATCTAATTGTTTAATAGAAACACGATTTTAAACCAATCAGGGAGCGTATTTTCTTTTTGGCTATTTTCTAATATGGTATAAATGCTGTATGCAAGTCTTCTCTCCCTAGCTAAAGCTATGTCTAAACAGAATATATTGTGTAAACAGGGTAGAAGAAAGGTTTTTGTTTGTCGTTTTAACAGTACCCGGGGGAGTTAGTCCACCTGTTTTAGAAGTCGCGAATTCCTCTTCACTAAACGCCTCGTGGACCGAGCCTCAACATCCTAATGGCGTCATCATCAGTTACTCATTGCACATGCGCAACCTGTCCACTTACTCGGTCCTTTACCAAGGCTCCAGTCTGTCGTACCACGTGACTGGTCTATCAGCTGGTCAAGAGTACTTTTTCTACATCATGGCCAATACATCAGTCGGTGGCAACAAGAGCACAGTTGTTAGTGCTTCTGTTCCGTCAGAAAACACACCAAGTAAGTATCCATATTTTCGGTATATTTGGGAGGCCAAGCAATGCCAGTAGTTTCGTGTTGTATTCGTCACCTTGCAAGGCACGTTACTCTCACAATCCAACGAGAGTAAGTCTTCGTGGTTCGAGTACGGATCCGTGAGGGTCCAAAGATTACAAGGATTACAACAGACTTTTTGTTACAAACGTGAAACTGCTCGAAACCATGGTTTCGCGTCAGATGACCAACAGGATCCTACAACGCGCCACTTTCATGTCGTGTCAAATTGCAGGCTCAACTCTAATAAATAATTGACTAACTTATACAATGTTACCAGAAAACTGTACGGTCCGGCTCACGCAATCCTATAGAAAAACACAATACAAGCTGACTTGCGAGCTTACATCAACAAGGTTGATGTAAGTCAGCCAGTTGATATAACGTGCGCAATTCAGTTTAACCAAAGGTCATGTGATAAAACACTTATTGACTGAGTAAGGTCGGACCTACGGGAAGATATTTGGACCTGCGTTTAGGACGCGCGAACCTCACTATGCTCGGTCCGTACGTCCTGACCTCGAGCCAAATATTTTTCCTTGTAGCCCTCCCACTCAGTCAATGCGTTCATATTATTATCAGCTTCAGGAGCCGGGGGGACGGAGCTGTCAATTGAGGCGATTGTGGGGATCACAATTGGTAGCGCTGCGTTTATCGCTCTGTTGATTGTTCTGCTGGTGTGGCTTGTCAGGAGACACGTTAATGGTAAACAGCCGAGCACGCTGGATTATCAATCATTACACAAGTACAACTCCTTGGTGAGTTAATGTTTTAGACTGTTACTGTGTGGCTGATCACCACTCAAAGAAGACGGTAGGAAGGCGAGGCTAGTGAGGATGGTCTGCTGGGACCTACGCAACCACAAAATTGATCAAAAGTTTTAAAGGAGCTCAGCTACAGTATTTTGAGTTATTTTCGCCGCATACAAAATAACCTTTAAATTGAAGGAAACCTGAAAAAAGTAGTTTACTAATATAGAAAAACACCAACGAGAAAATAATAAACCATAAAGGAACAAGGATGGCTAAGGATAGAGAAGATTGACGCGGATTACAAACAACTAAGTTGAAAAATGTAGGCTATTCATTTCAAGATGCGAAACCGAAAGGTTTTGCACGAAGACTCGTTTTGAAACAGAGGTGAATCGGAAATGGCCTATTCGTCGGTGTTCATTCACAGAAAGAATTTAAATATAAACTTACTCTTCTTTGTTTCCACAGGACGTTGGTGGCAGGGACAACTTAGCGGTGCAACTAAGATCTACCTCAAGCCTGCAAGAGACAAGTCTGGCCAGAGGACGCATGTATGAACATCATTTCAGCATGGATGGACTGGAAAATCCCTGGAAGGAGCAGGTATTGCATTTGAGCATTTGCCTGCAGTAGTCTCTTTCGCAGCCGTTGTTAGGGTTATCACGCTCCCCACGGCCCTAATAACGGCTGCGAAGTAGACTACTGCCTTTACATGTACACTTTCGTTCGCGAGATGATTTGAGCGTAACATCTGATATAACTTTACGCCATCTAGCTTGCGCCTAGCTTTTAACATCAACACCAGTCGACGTAGTCTCGCTTTCACATGCATGGCGTAAAAGTTTCTGTGTCAGCGCAGAACGACGCATTAACAAAGGGCCACAATCAGAACTAAAGGCAAGTCTGGAACTAACGACAATGTCGCCCAGTCATGTTATACCATGTTTATTTTTAATTTACAAAGTCGTTATCGTTTCAATATCAAGACTTCAACTTCTCTTTTCAAACTCATATCTGATCTTTTGAATTAGCATAGATTTTTACGATTTTATTTCTCCGTTTTCTTCTTAGTTTTGGTCGCGATTGAGACGATGTATCAAACACTCAAGACAGTGTTTGACCACATTTCCAAACAGCTCGAAGTTCGTTAAAATACTCCGCTGCACGTCGTAATTTCAACTTTCTTCTCGGTATTTGGAAATTTTGTCACTTCTGCGACTTTTCTCGTGATTTCTACTTAACAATTGCAGTCTTTACAGTGAGCAGTTTTCTCCCACCAAACCAAAAACTAAAACAACAACAACCTGAGTTCCAGCACCAGCAGTGTTTTAAATTAATGAGTGGATAGAATTTTCGACACTGGTTTTGTTGTTTCTAGGATTTAGAAGAGGACACTGGACAGGACGCGCTTGCTATGGTAAATCACAGACACTTTGAACCAGGCTCCGCGCGCGCTCAGAACTGGGATCCAGGCTACGAGGAGACAGTTCTGAAAGAAGCAGCAGAAGAGATGAATGAACTTGATGCAGCAATGAAAGAGGTTCGCATACACTCTAAATATAGGAGTATCTTTGTCGGTTTGCTTCATTAGCATGAGCATACAGTTTCTGATGGACTTACAAAAGCATTAGTTCAGAATATTGAAAGGGCACAGCACGGTTAACTGTCCCAAGGAATTTGAACCCGATGTGTTGAACGCTTTTTGTGCGACGCGGGTTTAAAAACTCAAAATTTTACAAAGAATGTTTGAGCTCAATAGCGCTTTTGCCACCCAGAAATTTTGCAGTTTTTGAAAGCCAATTTCTCCTCGAATATTACACCCAAAGAGCCAAAAATTTTCACAAGCTCTTTAAATGTTTGTAGTCAATTTGTGTCGAGCGTGATGCCTTCTCTGCGCAAAGTCGTATGCTAATGAGGAAGAATGTCTACTATGACATCAGCAAGAATAAGAATCTCTGGTTCTTTTTTTCATATAGAACGCTGACACCTTGAGTGGCTTAAATGGACATCAATTTTCTCTACGGGAAGATAACCTTGTGAATATGTCGAGACTATCTCGTAGCCAGTCTTCTTTGAGTCCAGAAAACACGAGTAAGAAGAAGTCCAAGAAGAAGAAGGAAGGTAAGAAATCCACGAGTGATAAGAACCTTGGGTAGACCGCTTTCAAACTGACAGACCTAAACCAACGTCATCATTCCAGAATTCGGCGCAGATTAAACAATCAAAATATATTGTGCGGGCGTGTGACCTGGTGGGCAAAAGCGGGAAAAGTCATTCTCACCGGACTTTAAAGGCCCCGTCCGCAAAACGACGGAGAAATTTGAAAACGCAGGTTTCAGAATTTCTACGGTTAGGCCCGTCGTCCACACTAATCCGCACGAAAACGGAGCTTTTCAAAAACGGTCTTCAAACCGGAGGAATTTGAAAATGCCAGCTTTTCGTTTTCGCGTGGACAGAAAAGATTGAAAACGGAGTTTTTTGGAAACAATGACCTCGCGATAATCAGATGATTTCCCTGCCCGAGTTTTTTCAAAGACAAATCCAAAATGACCGGTGATTGTTGCGTTTTCAAATTCCTCCGGCGTAGTGAGGACGGAAAACATTTGATGCCTTTCCAGAGTGAAACCTCCGTTTTCAAATTCCTCCGGCGTAGTGTGGACGCGACCAAAGTCATCAGCAGTCATTTGTATGACATGGTATTGGTAAACACACTTACTCTGCCGAGATGTGACTATGCGGGAATAGTTATAGCGGACCGCCTCATGACTTCTTGTTTTCTTTTGTATTTTGCAGACGCAGCTATCGAGTGGGACTACTATTATGCCAGGAGTGCATTAACTGACGGCGATCAATTTGGAATTGAGGAAACCAAGGTACGAAGGTCTTCCTGCGCTGGAATCATGATTAAAATAGAAATAATTTAACACGGCTGATTTACTACCATTGAAGTCTGGAAGAAACCTTTGAAGTCACTGTGATCTCACCGATATTTTTCCTTAATGAAGAACGAAAATTTGTTGAAAACTCATCCGTCTTAAGTCGTAATGAACGAGTAGAAAAGACGGTTGCAAGTTCACACTAGAAGCCTCTGATTTGTATTTTTTTGGTCAGAGAAATGCTATTTTTATCAGGGAAAAGTCAGAGAATTTTGAAAAGTGATTTCTGTGGCAACCATGACTAGTCTCTCTCGGGAGCTAAAATTGAGTCATAGATATCAGCCAATTCGAATCCATGGTCTCTATTCAAAGAGGGCTTCCATAGTCGTAATTTGTTTGTTGGTTTCGATTGTTAACGTTGCTTTTCTCTTTCAGCTGTAAATTGCAAAGAATTGCAGTAACAGTCGAACGGATAAACGTAAACGTGAACCAGTAAATGACTTCGTTGCTAATCAAAAGGACAGCTCAACCTTGGTGATAACACGTCTAAAGCTAAAGCTACAACTAGATCAGGATGTTGAGCATTTCCTTGTTTCAAATGTAATACAACAGGAATTTTAAATAACAACGGTTTTCAACGTTTAATTTCTTCGTGTTTAACTGGGATAAAACTGACTCGTCTAAAAGAACAAATAAATGTAATATATCTGTCACAGTATAACTTGAAACTCGTAGCAATAAATAAACCATTTTTCAGCTTAAAACTATATTTAAAAACTAAATGATTAGTCTAAAGTGAAAAGCAGCAAACTAAATAACTATAAACTTGTAAAATTAAGATTCAAAATACTTGATAAATCGCCTTCACTTATAATGTCAATATGGTTTGAACATAGAAAAATAAAAATTAATGTTTCAGGATTAAACTAGCGACTAGAGTTTTCAGTTTTAAACTGAACTGATAGTTTTTTTTTTAATAACTAAATGATAATTCTCAAATTAAAAGCATACTAAATAACTGTAAACCCTTGTAGAATTAAGATTTAACTGTGCTTAATAAATCGCTTCACTTGTAAAGTCAATATGGTTGTACACAAAAAAAATAAAAGAATTATGTGTCAAGTTTAAACTACCGAGTTTTCAGTGTTTAAACTGAAATAGTTTTAAAGTCTAAAATCGTAATCTATTTAAATGAATGGTTATTGTAAAAGAAAAGAAAATAGTAAATGCTGTTGAGTATGATTACTGTAAAATGTGAGGTGCCCTTATCACTCTAAATGATTTGCCTTGGGTGGGGGAAGAACTACCACATGAAATGGTCGGGGATGTTCGTCGTCTCGCTTAGGGGTGTAAATCAAGGATTCTGGTCTCACTTACGGTGTTCATGATGAAACACCCGAAGTGAGTGAGCAAATTTCTGGGGCTGAAATTATTTTCTCACTTTCAGGTTATGCATGACTTTTTTTGGTGGGCAGTAGCTTGTGCAAGAACTTTTAAGTCAAACACAGGACCTGGCTAGTAGAAAGCACTTACTCAGTTTTCTCCCCATGGCTCCCCTTGTACGAATCTTTTTCAGCAGTTTTCGCTGTGTAGGAATTTTCTTTGGAAATTGCCCAACCCCTTCCCCCGTCAAAAAATAATGGTCCGTCCCTTTTTGACTTGTCCTTTCTCCGTGATGAATGCTTCTTCGGCAACTTTTGGTTGTTCATCGTTGTAGTCACGTGCTCAGATACGAAAGGCCCGCCTGGTGGTGGAGGAGATGCTCCAGCGGTTAGCAAGTGGTGACGTCAACAAAGAGTTCCGGGAACTAGCCGCTGAGAAGGCTGAAGGAACTTACTTGTGTGCTAAGTAAGTTAGCAAATTTCTTCCTTTAAATTTACGCGGAAACCCGTCTTCTGAAAGCCATGGCTTAAAGTATTTACGTGCTCTGTTTTTGTGGAGCAAAGTGCTTTGAATTACGGTTATCTGACGGTTATCGTACGGTTATCTTACTAACGGTCATTAACAACTATTTACGACTGACCTTCGCTGGTTCTTTGCATCCGATTTTAACAATTTGTGAGCTCTTGACTAAACCTTCAATCTCAAAAAAGCGCGTGAAGAAATATCGTGCAGTAAGTAAACAAAGCAGTTGTTATAAAGGTGCAAAGTTAAGTTAAAGTGCACCTAACCCCAAAATTTTTTTTTCGTTAAAACAAATCTAGACTTTATTTGAAGCATTTGGGCGAAGAAATTTTTGAATTTGGTTGAATCCTCGATTTTCTATGCCCTTTCAAAGTCGCGATTAAGTGTTTCACGACCGCGTTTTAGGGAGTCTGGGGCGGCGGTACCTGATGACGTCTACCCAGGAACCAAACACAATAGCGCCTCAGTCAACTCACTGTATTTGCTCGAGAAAATAGAATGCAAAACTAATCGTTCCGATGTATTTTGGGACTAAAACGTCCAAGTTTTGTCTCAGAATTATTTCTTTTTCGTCACTGGAGTCAGAGTTAAGTTTCGATTCGGAAGGCTCCGAAATAAACTTCGATCGAGCACGTTCGACAACTGTGAACTCACTGCTTAGAGCTTTGAGAGCAATTTGCAATATTTCAAGCGACGACGGGGAAGACGTCTTTGCGGACGAGCTGCTTGTATATTAGGAATGGAAAACTAGATACGAAGTGGAGGAGCAGGCAAACGAACAGCAGGAAAGAAAACTCAAGGACTGCTTTGGATGGTAATTTCGTCAACTAAACATAAGATTCCCACGCGTGTTTATAGCTCGTTTACATTTGTCCTTACCAAGAATGTATTTTGTCAAGGTTCTGTTAAATCCAGTTTGTGTTTTACTTTCAGTTGAATGCTTCATGTTTATAAGAGCGACGTACGTGTTGCAGTTTTCGAGACTTGATGACCTCCAAAACATTGGCTTCGATCGATTGAAAATCGTATTGTTTGGACCTGTATTTTTGAAGCTGCGGGAAGCAAGGCGGAAGGAAACATTTCATACAATTACAGATTTCACATTGTCACACGTTTTAAGTCGTAACTCCAAATAACCAATGTAAATTGTTCTCAAAGTTTGCAGTGAAATTCGTCGGATAAGCTAAAAGGATGTGTTCCCTAAGCGGTCCGCAGATAATGTTACGCGGTCATATTTTCGACGCTATTGCACAGAATCTTTGTCACACTGCTGATTTCCAAACCTTCGAAAAACTCTGTGAGTCTAACAATTTTGTTATCATGTAATTCTAGAGGATTAATCTTCGACTTTCATCTAAATCGAAAGAGAAATAAGTGTTGGTTAGCGGCGTACAGTTGCGATCTATTTACGTATCAGTATAACGCTTCTTGATCATGACCGGATCACACAACTTTGCCGGTTATGTTATAAATACTGCGGGATGGGAAGATATAGGTTTTTCGGTGGTATTTCTACAAATTGCTGGTTAGCTTTAAGCAGAAAATTTATGAAAACAGCGTTCGAAAGTCTGCGGAACAAATTCCAGTGAGAGTTCTTCAATGGTTCTCACAGATTCAGTTCGCTTGTTTCGGTTCAACAAAATCAACCATCGTTTACGTCTTTATTGCACCATTAGCCGATCATCGCCAGTAAATTGTACAGTATACCTTTCTTTAAATCTGGAATATTGCTGCAACAGCCGATAGCACCTCTGGAAGGCGTTTCTGCGCACTTTTCGAATGTGTATTGCACCATCCTGAAGGAGATGAGAGGAAATGAGATATCCAACCTTCCTGGGTAGACGTCACAAGAGCCGCTGGACCCATTCTCCTCAAACTCGGTCGTGGAACAAAATGGCGGTGTTTTGGAGCTATTTTCGAGATTTCGTCGTGGCACAGAAAATCGAGGATTCAACGGAATCCAAAAATTTTTTTCGCAGAACTATTTCAAATAATAAGTAGATTCGTTCTAGCGAAAAAAAATTTTGGGGGTTAGGTGCACTTTAATATTGCCCTGTGTTTTAGTTCCCGGTTTAGACCAACTAAAGGATTAACCCTTTGAATACCAAGCTCCATTTCTAGGCTTCGCCCGTAATTAACATCCAACTTTTCACGGCAGCCAGAAAGAACATACAATGCAAAAGGTAGCCAGTGTAAAAGGGCCGAGAAAAACAGAAAGGAAAGGGCCAACAAACGAAATTGAGAACGGTTAATAGCAAAAAAAAAAAAGTCCAAATTTTGGCTTATGCGCATGCCCGGAATTGAAGTTTTGCTCAATTTTGTACCTAATCCTCGAAAAATCTCTCCTTTTAGTAAAGAAAAAGCTTTTTTAGCAAAACTTAGGCTTATTTAGCGTCATGGCAGCCAAAAAACCTGACTAAACGGTTAAAAACGGTATTTTGTGGCGAAAGTTTGGTATTCAAAGGGTTAAGTGGAAAAACTCTAAACAAACCAAAAATCCACTTGCGTTTTCCTAACGTTGCTTGTTTTTCTTCTCCCAGTGACCCAGTTAATCAGCCAAAAAACCGCTACAAGAATATTCTACCTTTTGATCATTCGCGAGTAAGCCTGGAGCTAGAGCAAGGACAAGAAGATGGCGATTACATCAACGCGAATTTCCTGAATGGATTTAACCAGAAGAATTCTTACATCGCAACGCAGGTAGATTTGAGTCTTTTGAAATATGACCTATACCTTGAAGAAAACGACAAAAACCAAAACTAATCGTGACTCGTTCGTACACGTTTTCCCGCGCATTGCGTCAGCTACATGTAATTACCTCGAGATTTGATTGGCTCACTGTATTTTCTGTGTCCTTTGTGATTGGCTAGAGTGATTACTTTGGTTTTGGTTTTGGTTTTACGACTCTCATTTGAAAACTGCTTTGAAAAAGAATTAATCTAAGCTGACACACGCACTGCTTTCAATTCAGTATATCTGAGTAAGCAACTTTATCTATACTCGGCTTTAGGGTCCACTGAACAGCACTATCGCTGACTTCTGGCAAATGATTTGGGAGCAGAATGTGCACGTGATTGTCATGTTAACGAGGCTGCAGGAGGGCAAGAAGGTCAAATGCGTCAAGTAAGCATCACGACTTGTCTCTTTTTCAGTCAGACAAATTCGGCGGGTGTTAATATATATGCCACTAAAGTGTGTTTTTATTTGAACTGTTTGAAGGTATTGGCCTGACACTGATGAAGAAGTGACATTTAGAGACTTTGTGATCACCAGCACTTACAAAAGGTTGGTATTGGGACCCAGCTCACTGTTTTATTCGGCATAGTTGCAAAGATGAATGACATGAGATTTCGCGACAATTTAAGGAATTCGCGTGAGTGCTGGCACTAGTTTTTGACTGAGCAATAAGGTCTAGCGACATAACGACATAACGACATAAGAAAAAAATACTTATCTTTTCCTCATGTCTTTATGTCGATGTTCACATTACCGACACAAGCGATGATATCGTTGTGTCGCTAGTGTGAACTAAGCCTAACCATCGGAAACTAAGAAATTTTTCTGCGGCTATTTGCCAAAGCCAACTCATGTCCAGCTGGTTGCTCAGCTAGTCGCTATAATGTCATGAGCTAACCAGAACTTAAAAGCTAAGTAACAACTGGTATTGTGACCTGGATATTTGTGTTGGTTCACAGAAAACTGGACAGTCGTGTCGTCCGTCGCTTTCTTCTAGAAAACTCTGGCAGCGGTGAGTGTCGAGAACTCATGTACTTTCAGTTCACTGCTTGGCCAGACTTTGGTATCCCATCATCCCCAGCGGACTTTCTCGAACTCTACTATGAAGTTATGCGAGAGTACAATTCACTCCCAGTGCCCGGGACCCCCATATTGGTCCATTGCAGTGCAGGGGTTGGAAGATCGGGGGCATTTTGCGCCATTCAAAACTGCCTACAGTCCTTTAGATCCACGGGCAAGATTGACGTGGCAGAGGTCGTCAGAGACTTGAGAAGGCAGCGGTCGGGAATGGTACAAACCTTGGAACAATACGCGTTTTGTTACAAGAGCCTCGTTCTTGCTCTGTTGTACCAGATAAAGTTGAAGAAGCTTAAAGGAATTTCTCTGTTGAGCCAATCTGCGGCGACGTCAAGTGGCGTGTGGATGTCGACTGGAAGATCTTTTAGTCCCCGAGAAAGTAGCAATGAAAGCGTGTTCAGTCAATCACGACTACAAAGTCCAAGCTCCGGAACAAGCCAGGAGTCTGTAACGTCACAGAACGCGCCTCCATATTCATACAGTCAGCAGTTGCTCCCTCCAGTGAGGGAACCTTATGAAGACCCGCGTGCTAAATCCGATAAAGACGACCTACCCACTGTGGTTGTTCATTCGACTCCAAAGCTTTCAAAACAAGATTCTCTTCCCTTAACATTGCGTGAAAGCAACGAAGAGGGACCTATTAGCACGGATGTTTCCCTCGGGGATCAGCGGAATTTGGAAGTTTCCGTAGGGGAGACTGGTCGAAGGAAGACAACAGGGAATATCCGAATGCGTCCTGATCTTGGGGAACCACCGCCGCCTCCGCCTCCACCTCCCCCTCCGCCGTCGATATTAACGAATGAAAATGTCGTCTGTGATGGCGATCTAGTACCTGAGCTTCCTGAAGTAGATTATCCTAATTCTGAACTGTCCGATGACGAACCTTACCCACCTCCTCCTGAGGCGTTTTTTCTCCCATTTGACGCAGAACAACCAAACCAGTTTGATTCCTCGGCCTAAATAAACAATGGAGTTTAGAGCTGCTTTATATATGTTGATATCTGGCATAACAAAGTTTACACAGCTTTCGTTTTATTTCAAGACTTTTATGTTGTCGAAACAAGCAGTCGTTTGACTTTAATGTACTGTAACATCAAAATTATATTTTCTCTAAATAAGCAATATCTAACACAGCATAAAACAACAAACAGCGGACAAAATGAGATATAAAGGGCACTGATCTCAACACAGGAACATAGAAGGAAGTGAGGGAAACTGGATTGGGTTTCTTTGAAATCGAAATCTGAACTCCTTGAATCACTATGATACTGCTGTACCACAACTGCCGTCTATTTGTTTTTCTTAAGTTTTTAGTCCATAAACTTAGGGGTTTTTTCCTGCATTGTTAACTTAACTCAGGCACACAATTATATATGCTTTCATGTTATATATTTTTTTTCATTTTTATAGCAAACCCTGCCAATGTAATTACTTTATGTTTTATTCCAATGTTTTTTACAACAGAAATTTACACTTAACTGATATTCAGTTTTGTCGTGTTTCTCTGTCTATTTTTACTCCTGTTGTTTAAAGCGTGATCAAAGTAAGCTCATCCAGGCTCGGGATTGATTGTCGATTTCTGTTCCTAACCTTTTCCGTGATTTTCTCTGTTTATGTTATTCTTTCATTCAGGTTTGAGTAATCTCTTACTCTCAAACCATAAGTGGAGAAAGACACTTTTATACAAGAGAAATTAAAACTTTGGTTAGCTTTTAAGCCTGAAGTAACGTTGATCGGTTTTTGAACAACCGGTCGAAGGGTTGTACAGTGGTAGAAAAAGTTCAAGTTGTCATAACTTGTACAATTTATGCAAACTTTAGAACAGTGTCCGAGAATATTTGTTGAACAAGAAACCCTTGTAGGCCTATTTGAGGATTTTTTCTCAAGACTTGTAAACCGACTATGGTTTTAAAAGGAAATGAACGGAGATGCCTCCTTAAAAGATATATTTTTTATTCGTTACAGATGAAAGCTCAGTATACAATATCTGTAAATACAAATAATAAAAGTAAATGATGTGGAGTCGCAGGGTTGATTTGTGTAGTACTGGGCTCCAAGTGCAGGGCTGACCCCGATAAAACTTTGATAGCCAATTGCAAGACACAGCTGGCGGCATATAGCGTGTGACTGCTTTTTTTCTCAGTCGATACAATATAACCGGTTGATGGGTTCCTGATGTAACATGTATCGACCTACTGGAGGGTTCCTAGTGCGACACGCTTGAATATGGATCATAGTTCTCTACTTTCCTTAGGGACCTCAGTCACGGTATTTTGAGTTATTTGGCCACGTACAGGATTACCTTTGCATTGAAGAAAACCTGAAAATAGTAGTTAACAAAAAAAAAAACACAAAAGATATAATTATCAGTAATAAATCATAAAGGAACAAGGATGGTTAAAGTATGGAGAAGATTAACACGGATTGCACGCAACGAACTTGAAAAATTTAGGCTAAACTTTTCAAAATGTACAGACGGTGGCGTAGCTCCTTTACGTTAAATAATCCTGACCCTAAGAGGAGTGTGTTTGTGTGAAAGAACCTCGGGCTAAATCTATCAGCAACATTAAGGCCAGTTGCCAAACAACGGGTAACCTTAGCCTGCGAAGATGGCCACACTAACTGGTACTAGACACAGTCAGACTGCAGACCAGATTGCATGGTAGCCTGCGAACAGGCTCCCGGTTTGGTTTAGTGCGAGCTAGCCGAATATGGGCTAGGACGAGCGGGGCGAGCCGGGCGAGCCGAGAGCGGTCTGGTGACGAGGGAGAGCGGATTCCTTATTTCACGCTTAACGGCCAGCTTCGCTTGCCGAATTTTTTTCTGCCCTCGCTGGGAGCCCGTTCGTAGGCTAATGGCATGAGAGCAGAAACCATCAACCATTCAAATGCACCCAAATGACGTCATAAACCCGTAGACGAGCCTGGTGGATCTACAGGAATTAAATTTCGATATGGGGCCAAACAGTACACTAGGTGAACTGAGACGCAGATTAACCCTCAACAAATCATCGGTGAGATCTGGACAGGACGGTCTTAGTGCTATATCCTGTAAGGCTTATATCAGAACCCAAAGCGATTGTTTCCACTGCTTTTTCGAGTTCTCCCAAACTCTCGATCATGATTTTTTCTCGCCACTCGATAAGAAACTGTTTTCCATTTTTAGAAAACGTTGCGAGAAAAAGAAAGGAAAAACACTTTCAAACTGATACATTCCACATTTCCACAACGTTTTCTACGAAAAGATTCCAAGAGGGCTTGTGGACAAAATAAATATGAAAAAAAAAACATGCTAGCGTAAGTGGTCTAAGTGTTTATTGCGCAATTTCGATTCGCTTGGTTAATTGAAGCCGGCTAAAATCTTATTAATCAATGCAGACATGCTTTAAAGCTTACAACGTGCATACCGGATTGCTTTGTTTTATCTTCTTAAACAAAGCAAGAATGATTGACTAGCGTGATAACGTTTGGTCGTTTATTGTTTTCATTGAAGCGTTTTAATCGCGAACGTGATCCCTTGAGGATAAAGTCCGTTCAAGTAAGAATAATTATCATCGAACCCTTTGAATTACATGGTTATTATTATTCTTATACAACGTCAAAACGTAAGGGTTATAAACTTTTAGTGCAGATTGACGTGCAGGGCAGAACTGTCTAATGGCCTCTTATGCCTACACACTGGCTGAGGTAAGTTTAACAGTTACTATCAGATGGCTTAACTATCAAACATTTCAACGTGATAAGTGAAAATGACTTATTATACGATTGGGCAATCTATTCATTATCTTGAACGAGTCGGTAACCAAATACTGCACTCGTGTGTTAACAGTTTCAACTGTCAGTTTAAAGGCAAAAGACAGAGTTGGTGGGTTGAACCTATAATCAGAGAGCCTTTGAAATGGAATAGTGATGAAATTATCAAAGGGGTGTTTAAAGTTATCTCAACTACCAAGTATATAAAACAGTTATAAACATCAACCGTATGACTTCGGTGCCAACTCCTTCAATACCTTATGCCGGTATATATACAGAGTACTCATTTCATATTCTTAATTTCTAAGTTATGGGAGCAAATTACACCTGTTTGGTGTTTTGTCTTTTAACTCAACTCAATTATCATTTCATGGGTTATTCTAGCCGGAAGTTTACATAACGATAAATCACTTTCTCCATAGTTAGTAGCTAACTGTACTTTCTCTAATCAGTAGCGCGGATCGTTTGGTGTTGAAAATATTATTTGTTCTGGCTAGTTGACGTTTCTTCCACGGCTGTGAAGGGTTACGCTGTGGAGGGCATGTTATCACGCTTCTCCAAGTTACGTAAAGGAAAAGCAAAGTAAAGTTTAGCACAAAATATCGATGAACCGTGGAATTGATTCTTTCCGCGTAATAATTGCTGAAAACATGATTGTTTTTTTCTCATTTGCAGCTGGAAGCTTTGGTGAGTTACGTCAATTGCACCTTGGCTCGGGACAGCGATCTTGACTGCCTCCCAATTAAACCTCCACAGAGGCTATACCAAGCGCAAAAAAATGGCGTACTGTTTTGGTGAGTGAACGAAACAACTTTATAACGTATGGCAATAAAAGGTAAACAACACGTGATCCGTGTCATTCTCTGTAGGACTGTATGTGGCACGTGCAGAAATCGTGTCACAACACTTACCCTACCCACAAATGAATCCAATGCAAGGCCCAGTCCGCACTACACCGAAGAAATTTAATTGCTACGGTAAAAACAACCCTCCACACAAATCCGTCACGAAAAAACGGAGCTTCTCGAAAACTCTCTTCAAACCGGAGAAATTTGAAAACGCTGGCTTTTCGTTTTAATGGGGACAAAAGACATTTTGAAAACGGAGCTTTTCGAAAAAAGATGACGTCACGATAATCACGTGATTTCCCTGCCTGAGTTTCCTTCAAACACAAATCTCTTTACTCTGTTTTGTTCATGGTTTACCGTGTTCCACAATCTTCTTGACTCTGTTTTCACGGTGGTTTACTGTGATTTGACAATGGGTTAGTGTGATTTGACTATCTTTTGACTCCGTCTTGACCTCTGTTTATCATGTTTTGACTATGTTCTTGACTACTCTGTTTTGACCATGGTTTACCGTGTTTTGACCATGGTTTAAAGCGTTTTGACTTTGTTTTGACCGTAGTTTATAGTATTTTCACTCTGTTGTGACCGTGGTTTACCGTGTTTTGTCTTTATTTGACCTTTGTTTGCCGTGTTTTGGCTCTGTTTTGACCGTGGTTTAATAAATGAATAAAAACTCCGTCAATGGGGCTTTTCAGGGCCAATGAAACCAAATGATGAAACAAATAAAGCAAATGAACATAACATGGTTAAAAATCTCATCTGGCAGGAGGCAGACCGGTTGGCTATTCGTAGTGGTGGCCGAGAAGTTGAACTAAGGTCTACTGAGAAATAATTCCAGCTTGGTGGTCAGAGCTGGACTTAGCTTGAACCCGGGACCTCTGGATTTCAAGTCCGGCGCGCTAACCACTCGGCCACGCTGCCTCCTCCTTAGTGTGTTTTGATTCTGTTTTGAGAGCTATACTGTTTGCGGAATTTTGTAGGGCTGATTTAGGATCCCGGACCGCTGAGAAGCTGGAGAAAAAAAATAAGGGAAGATACTGTATGTCATTTGTGTCGTTCTAAGATTTTATTTGTATTCCTTTGTCTTTTTTTTTAGTAAACTGTTAAACCGCGTCCGAAGAGGAACCGTACCCTGCATAAAGATAACTAAACGAGTGAAGAATATACATCAAGCATTGGAAAATCAGAATCTTGTTATCCAGGGAGCGCAGCACATTGGTGTTGAAGTTCAGAACATTAACGCAGAGGATTTGTGGAGTGGAAAGGTATGGGCTGTGTCCAAGTCAGTTTTGCACATATTTACAAGTAGGTCAGGTAGTATATAGTCTTGACTTGGTTTAAAAGCTTTCTTTTCTATCAGTTTTTTCGTCCAAAGAAGGCAGTTGATGTGCCTTTATCTGTGGTGACATAACTTCAGCCGCGCCCGGTTATCTTTGGACGGATAGATCTTCTTATGGCTAAACATCTAGAGAATGCTCTAGAGTCCTGACGAAATTCTTATTTTGTGGTTTTTGATTCCCCAGGAACCTTGTCTTTGTTAATAGCTTCATCATGATAATTTTTATTTTCTCTTTACGGCACTAAGTGCCGAAGAAACTTACATTCTATCTTGTTTGATACAGTGTACCAGTTTTTTGGCTTGATAATTATGTACCGTGTTAAAATTAAAGGTCATTCATTCATGCTCCAGTATAGACTGATATGATCAACATATTTTTACCAGGAGTCTGCCGTCTTGGAACTCCTTTGGCAAATTATCAAGGTAAGTTTAAGACCTGTATGGTTACGACTCGTTCTGGCATTATGTTTTAGCTTGTTTTAGCACCTGTTGAGCACAAATACTCATTTTTAACTGCGGCATGTGCTCACTCGTCCTGCCTCCTTCATGCAGGTTTTCTCTGGTTCCATAAATGCGGTGATATTTTGCAAAAGTGAATGTCATCTATCGGATTACTTGTTTTTATTGTAAAATAAACTTGTTTTTCGCTCGTTTCAAGCGATAATTGGGAACAAAGATTTAAAATACTGTTGACATTACGATACAAGAAATTCGACCCCATATCCTGGGGAGAATTTCAGAGCTGTGCGAAGCTTGTCGTCTGTAATGGTTGTTTTTCAGTAATTGATTTACGCGTGTTAACTTCCGAGATTGAACAAAAGCCCTGTTTCGCGGCAGCCCCAATGAGATAGGTTTTGCCCTAAACCTTGGAGTAGTTTATGATTTTCGATTATATGTAATATTTCAGGTTGGTTTGCTGTCTCATGTAAACGTCGAAGAACATCCGAACTTAACGATACTGCGCAAATCCAGTGAAGACTGGTCCGTGTTTGTCAAGGTAATGTCGATTTCTTTTCTATTTTTCACTGCCTTGAGACTGAAAAAAAATACCACTTTGTTACATGGTCGTTTTTGTTTCAATATAATATCTATTCTTTGCACAAAAATTGACCAGACTGATTTTGATATAATCACTGAAGCTTTCTCCAGAAGAACTGATCATAAGATGGGTAAATCATCATCTAAGGCACACAAATTACCGAGGCCCAGAGATGAGGGACTTTGACAGCAGTTTAAAGGTACGTAGCAATTTATGGAAGAAGAACAGAAACCAAATATTTACTGAAATACATCACGTAAAAACATTAGAACACTGTCATGACTTCATAATGGAAAGGAATTTCATTTGCCATTTTCTACATTCATTGACATTTACTGACACGTCCTGTTTCACAATTTTTTCTCTCCAGTGTAATCTCCCGTTTTTCTTGACAATTATTTCTTTTTAACGCTTTGATTCTTTCTTAAAGTTGATGTTTGCCTTTTCTTCTCCTCGTGTAGGACTCTGTAATATACTGTCATCTTCTAAACCAGTTGGCTCCAGAAAGGTTAGATTTAATTCAGCGTTATTCTCTTTGGTCCGTTTTTGATACGTGTAGATATTCTGCCCGACACATCTACAGACTGTGTGCCTATTGGTGACAATAAAATAGAACTCGTACTGTAACAGCGCACCGAGAACCCGGACTCAATTGAATATAAGAGATTAAATCATGCGCTGTTAAACTTAGATAGGATTTAAACTGAAGCTATCAGAAAATTCTAGCTGCTTTGGGGTCATCTTAGATGTCATAAAAATAACTTGTGACAGAAATATATCAAACGAAAGTCTACAACTATAGAAAATATTATCAAACGTGTATTGTCGTTCATAGATACTTTATGCTAAAAAGGGTGGATTTCACTCATACATTAAAATATTCTCAATGTTGACCTCATGAACAGATGTACGCTTTCTCCTTTGGATGAAGAAGACTTGTTCATAAGAGCAAAGAAAGTTCTTACTGCGGCAGAGCTAATAGGCTGTAGGAAGTACCTAACCCCCCACGAACTTGTCAAGGTAATTGTGGATACCTTATCTTAGCCACGTAACAAATAACGATTCTTCAGTATCTACAGGTATATTACGAACTTACAACTTGACCAGCTCCCAGTTGACTTGATAGCTCAGTTGGTAGAGCACTGCACCGGTATCACAGAGGTTATGGGGTCGAATCCCGTTCAAGCCTGAATCTTTTTTCAGGCTTTAGTTTCATAGCTGCTTGATCTGTGCATATAACTGCTATGATCAATTATGTCGTCATGACAATGATTTCTGATCGTCACTTGCCTCCGGTGGTCTAAAAAAACGGAGGAAAAACTATCTGTAGTAGCCTGCTACACCAAAATTTGATTGTTTTTTTCAGGGAAATCCACGGTTAAACCTAGCTTTCATGGCAAACTTATTTCATACCATACCAGGGCTGGATTATGCTGTTACAGATATGGACACTGTTAGGCTTACAGAGGAACTCAACACCGCTCTTAGCAGGTACTGCGGACCTATAATTGATATGTTTGTGGACTAAATGACAGTCCCGTTCAAACCTGAATTTTTTAATATTTTTTTTGTAGGTTATATTTTTGCAATGCCTACTGAAGCTGGCGCGGCTTGTATAACTGCGATAATCTTGCACTTGGTAGAACTAGATGAAATTCACTCTCTTGCCCTAGTCTCGCAGATCAGTTATATGCCTCAGCCTTCAGCTTCGGCAAATAATTGATCCGCCTGTTCGCCGCTGACAAATCACGATATTTTGCTCAACCTCGTCCAATAATTGTTAAATACGTGTATCATCAGTTAAAATGCATTGAAGCAGTTGAAGGCCAATAACTCTGTTCTCTTTCATTATTTTAATTTGTATAATACTTTATCGAAGGTAAATTTTGTCAACCAGCAATTGAATTTTTCTTTTGAGATGTCGATTTGCCGAAGAAGAACGCAATGTCCTGCTGCAAGTGAGAAAAGAGATGTCAGAGGAATTTAAAGACGTTCGCAGGAAGTTAGAAGAGAGTCTAAGAGAGATGGAGATTCTTAAAAGGAAAGCTTTGAGACTGGAGGACGAAAACAAACATCTCGTACGTATCACGATTGAAGAAGCTCAGTCACGGTACTTTGAGTTATTTTAGTCGCGTACAAAATTACCTTTGAATTGGAACAACATGAAAATAGTAGTTAACTTAGATACAAAAACACCAAACAGACGATAATAAACTATAAAGGAACAAGGATAGTTAAGGATGGAAAAGATTAACACGGATTACAAACGACCAAACCAAACTTCTCAAGATGTACAAACCGTGACATAGCTCCATCAACCATACCCGTCACTTCTAACCTTAACCACCTCCCTACAGCGGCCACTTCTCTACGCCGGCCGCATATTTTCGTCCCATTTGGGAGATTTGCTCTTGTTTTAACCTCCCAAAAATGGCCTCCTCTCTAAGATGGCCAGTAAACTCTGCCACTGGGGTGACCGTTGTAGAAAGGTTCGACCGTAACTGAAATAAAGGGAATGAGGGTATTGTTCCTAAACTCAAGGAGAATGCACATTGTATATATTAAACTATTGTTAAGGGTTGTTTTTTTTATTTTGTTTGGAGCACAGTTGTGCATTCACTATAATTTCAGCTACACAGCGATATAGACTTATTAGTCACTACTATTCCACTCAATCTTGTTCACATGGTATCATTCAACAGAGTCAGTCGTTTTCGCGTCTTCCAGGTTTTGCTAATAACTATAACCAGAAGCATATCACCTTGAACAAGGTGATATGCTTCTGCTATAACCTAATGTTCCGGATTCAAGTACACACTCATTATTCCCCAAGTTTAGTTCATTAGTTCTTGATTATACTCCGAATATTACTTTCTCAAGCCAGACAGAACTCTGCAGATGCAACTTATCTCAGACCATGCCTTATCGTCGTGTGTTACTCCCTCGCCTATAATGCTTTTAAACGGAATCTCAACAGTGTCTCGAGAGGGAAACAGCGAACTAAAACACACACACACACACAAAAAAAACTTTCGACCATGTGCGTTCTCGTTTATTGCAATACTCCAAGGGTTTATGGGAGCTACAATTTTGGGCCAAGAGGGATTATGGGTCACGACCCTCACACATGCTCTTTTGGACGATTGAGTTTTTATCCAAGGCCAAGGAGTCCTGGTTAAAAATTAAAGGTTTCTCCCCATTAAACCAGCTAGATTCTAATTTCTTTTTTCATCATAGACTGGTTGTGAAGAGACGCTGCGACTGTTAAAAGCAGAAAACTTACTGCTTAGAAGTCAACTAGCTGACATGAAAGCGATGGAAACTGATTCTCAAGCGACAATACAAAATCAAGAGATAACAATAAACAGTTTGAAGAAGGAGAAGGAGGTGTGTAGCTTTGAATTTCTAATCGTGAAATGCACTCGAGTGCAATGTGAAATTTTAATCTCGTTCCATGAAAAGATCTATCATCATATGATAGATCAGTTATTCATTCTGCATTGTTTGATGAAACTCATGTTACAGTTGTGTCTTATCTCTAGATACTTGGAAAAGAATACGTTGAGAAAGTTAATGAACTTGAAAACAAACTCTCGGCAACTTCAAGGAAACAAACAACCATGGTTCTTCAAAAAGAGGCTATCACGCATGAGCGAGACGTAAGTAATAAATGACAATATAACGAGGGTCTCACAAATCTTTGACATGTCTATTTTTAGATTCCCTTTACCTTAACTCATGTTACTGCACGGATCAAATAGCTTTTTGCTCTCTTCCTGTTTTGACCACAATGTTTTGTTGTTTTGGTTGTAAACAGCTTTTAAAACGGAAGCATGACAAATGTGAAGCGGAGCTCAGTCGACTTCAAACTCAGGTAGCTGAAACCTCTCTGATACATTAAGACCCGAATCAAACGTCGAAATTCACATGATACGAACTAAATTGCAATTTGAGTCGATCCAAACGGGTAAAGCTCGACCGTTGGGTTAACCGTCGAACTTAATTCAACTTCAGATTGACTAACACGTTCTATACGTCTTCTGCTTCACGCGGATAGAACCGACCTACCGGTCAATCTTAATTTAGTCGGACGAATTCAGTTCAGTCAAACATCGAACTTATCATGAACTTAAATCGATCAGTTTAGTTGGGCTCACGAGATCGAAGTTCGACGTTTGACCTGGGCCTTAATCTTCCATTATGCAAGGGGGTCTATCGTGCAATATAGACTTACGTCTGACCAGCTGCCCTCTTAGATTACCCTCCAACTACTATCACGCTATTAAAAGCAGTAACTGCAAAGATACAGGCTTCTTGTTAACAATGTCACCTTCTGGTAGCTTTCTAATGTAGCTCGCGTTTTATTTGACAGGTTGATCGTCGTCAGCGACATGTTCAACAACTTCGTCAACTTTTCAAATATTTTACTACAGACAAGAGGCTTGCAGAAACACTTTATGGGGTAAGTAAACTTCTTATTTATTGACCACCTATCTGAATGTCTGACTGACTGACGGACGGACGGACAGACGGAAGGACTGACTGCCTGACTTACTGATTGACTGACTAAGTGACTGACCGACTGAATGAATGACTGACCAACTCTCTGACTGACTGACTGACGGACGGACAGATAGACGGACGGAAGGACTGACTGACTGACTAATTGATAGACTGAATGACGGACTGACCTCTTTTCTGACTGACGGACGGACGGACAGATATACTGACAGACGGAGACATGGACGGAAGAACTGACTGACTGAATGACTGACTAATCGATAGACTAAGTTACTGACAGACTGACTTATTCTCTGACTGACTGACCATAACTATGGACTGACTGACTGACTGTCGGAAGGACGTTTTATTTTTAAGGACAGTCAAATGGATTGATTGACCGATTTCCATGTAACGAGCTAGGCAAAAAGCACTTAAACGGGACTGGAGTGAGAACCAAATCCAGCTATTGATTAAACTACTAAACAGTCATTCCCAAACTGAATTGGTGATCTAAACATATTGACTTACCCGTTCTTTCTCTAGAAATTAGATGCAAACTCTTTGCAAAACGCTAATGGTAAAAACAAAGTGATCAAATGTAAGTAGTTTGGTTTGATTTATCTTACCCTTTTTAGGCATTTTAAAGTAACTAATTGTATCTAATTTGTTCTTTGCAACTTTTTTTAAGTTTGTCATTGTGGAGGTCCATCCTTAGAGGAAACAACACCACAAGTGTTTCTATTGAAAGATAATTTTTTGTTTATTTTCAACAGCGAAAAGGTATGTTGCGTTACTTGCAGATTGCCACAGAACAATCAATGCAAAGATTTTAAAATATAGAAAAATGTTCCAAAGACGGAATTAATTTCTTTCCCAGTTATACGAACTAAAGTTGAATCCCGCTAATTCGAACCCAGTTATTTCGAATTAAATCCCCCGTTTTTTTTAACTGAAAACGGTTTCCCTTGGATCTGCCCTTCAGTCATTTACTCTCAGCTATTTTGAACTCCCGCTATTTCGAGCTATTTTTTGTTTCCACCGAGAGTTCGAAATAGCGAGGTTCAACTGTGTTTTTCAAACCAAACTATTCTTTTTCGGTATGGTCATTTTACATGAAGTATTCATCGGTTTATTACCAGTGAATATTTTATCCCCTTTTGAGGAGAAAAAACCTTGAGCAACAAAGGTGGGAGACAGTAGGAAACTCGGAAAAAAAGTAAGAATCTCGGTTGTTCCGGTGAATATGATGTCCTGTCTGAATACTGAAGGAATTTTTTTCATAATTGCGTTGCAAGCAAACAACAGATTAGGCCCCGCCTACACTACGGCAGAGAAGTTTGAAAATAAAGGTTTCATTCTGGAAACTCATCAAATGTTTTCCGTCCACACTACGCCGGCGGAATTTAAAAACGCAACAATCACCGATCATTTTGGATTTCTTTTGTAGGAAAACTCTGGCAAAGAAATCTCATGGTTATCGTGATGTCATCATTTTCAAAAAGCTCCGCTTTCAAAATGTTTTCTGTCCACACTACAACGGAAAGCCGGCGTTTTCAAATTCCTCCGGTTTAAAGAGCGTTTTCGAAAAGTTCCCTTTTAATTCGTGACGGATTAGCGCGTGGACGGTAGGCCGTAGAAATAAAGCTGCGTTTTCAAAGTTCTCCAGCGTAGTGTGGACGCTGCCTTAAATGATTTCCTTGATTCCACTTTAGGATGAAGAACCTCAAGACGTGCTCCGGCTTGATCATGCGTCAGTTAATAAAGAGAAGAGCGGAGTTTTACAACTGAAATTCACACAGAGAGAGGTACAGTGAAAAACTGAAAAAGAATGGTGCATTATGAGACTGTTGATGGGTTTTTGCCTCCGAATAATAAACGCTGAAAAAAGTAACTTCATTATAATAGAAACAGTGATCTGTCAAGGTCGTTACCATGGAAATTCAATTTTCAAATTTTCTTTTCTTTCCTTTTCTTTTCTTTCATAATTACAAAAAATTATTGCCTCCTTAGCTAGTTCCAGAACTAATCGAGGCAGGAGCAAGGGAAAGAGAATTTCCTCACGTCACTGATTTTCATTTTCTTGTTTACGTTGCACAAGCGCTTTAATCTTAGCCCAGTACCTACTATCACTCAAGTTCTCATTGATTAGTAACTTTTTGGTATTTGAAACTACTTAGGTTCTTCTTTTAAGGGAAAAAAGGCAAACCTGACTTGCAAAACGCCTCATAATTTTATTGTTTCGCTATTGCGCAGTTTCAATTGCGGTGTGCTGTTCGTTGCTGAGCAAAATAACAAGCGAACATTTTACTTCTTGCTCGTATTTTACCGAGCAATAACGCAGCTTGTAAAACGTTCTTCGCGTTTCCTGCAAAACCCGTCAAGTAAGGTGTATGCATGATATCTTAATAACTTTACATATCTTCCCTCAGGTGTCCTATTACATAAGCGTTTCACCCACATCACAGCTCAGAGAGTTACAGCAGGAACTTGAGGTATCCGCTGACTGGTGGACTGAAAGACAAAGGACTTCACCTTGTTCCAGATTCAAAGACGTCGTTCAAACGAACATGTTGACTAGCGCTAACAACAGGAGAAAACTGAACCTCAAATCCCCTTCACTCATAACAGCCGACGTATGATCATTCTCATCTCCATAGCCCTTTTCGCTTCTCATAGCCGGCGGGGCCTCGCACGGGACACAAAGGGTCCGTCGTATCGTGTCAAGGCACCACCGGCGAAGGGAAGCGAAAAGGGCTTTGGGGACGAGAATGTTCGTTTTCTCTTGTCAAGACCCCGCGGGTTAAAAGAAGTGAAAAGGGTTATGGAACGAAAATGACGAGTGATGCATCTGAGTCGATCCCAGGTTTTCTGGGAAAGAAGTTGGCAAAACCGCATATGCTGCATTAGGTAGTGTTTATCTGAACTCTAATGGTATGATGCGATCCATGCTCAAAATACATCCTGCCTTTCCACTGTGTCCAAAAAAACCTTTCGTCCTAAGTTGTGCTGTGTGATTCCTTTTCTTTGTTTCGATTTGTTCTATAGCCTTAGAAATACCACTTTTCGCTAGCTTGCGGGAAGACTGCTCAATCCCCGAACTTTTTAATAACGAAACCAGTTTAAAGTTTGTCATTACATTACAGGGTTTGTTTGTCCGGAAAAGAAAAAAAATTGGCACCTTGGATACAAGCAACATAATTACGGTGTAACAATTGTTACGTGAAGTACTTTTCCTTACAACACCTAAATCCAAATAAACAGAAGGAAATTTTGCCCAACTATTTTCAGGGACCATTACTGGAATGACACTCCATTGTTTTTGCATGAAGTTTAAACACCCCCTAGCTAAAAAGCCAACTAGAAAACTGTTTTAAAAAGCACTTACAAAAATTCCTATTTACCTGAAAGTTTTTGAAGGCCTTTCCCTTTGAGCCGCAACGTTACAAAGAACGTGTTCTTAAGTAGGCATGTGAAAGGGCTGCTTTCTTCAATAAAAGGCATACGAAAGGGGTAACGTTTCTGTCAAAATGGTATATGAAAGGGTTACGGGTTGGACCTCTGGGCGAAGGCTCGACAAAAAAAACTTTGTTGAGTACCTACCCACCTCCCTTCCCGGAACTACACATGCATCGTGCTGTTGTCGATTTTCTTGTTAATCCCTGTTTGCATGTGTATCCCTTCCTTTTCAGCGTTGAGTAAACTACTCGATTTTTACCTGTCTAACGTTGAAGTATCTAAAGAGTTGATACGACGTCAAGGCAGTTCGATATCAATTCCAGTCAATGAATCTGAACATCAACAATGAATATGGGCCCTGCCTCCTTCACAGTCGCGCGCGCGATAGTAAACTCAATACAATACTAGGTCATTTCCGACTTTGTGCAATAGGAGTCCTCGTGCTAAACCTTTCATATGAAAACGAGTTTGATTTCCATGAAAAGAACCTATAGAAGGAACACATTTTCATATGAATGGTTTTGCACGAAGACTCATTTTGACGCAGAGGCAAAAGGCAACTCGGAAGTGGCCTATTAACTAGTGAAGAGGAGCGCAGGGAATCATGAGGAGGAGAGTACCGGGCGCAAGGAACCAAAGAAAAGTGTTTCCTTGTACATGCTCATAAAGAGTATTTCGTTGGAAAAGTGAGCGTCATGTATTTATCCAAAGGTGATTTTTAATGACCCAGAAAACAAAAGTATTCATTAAACGATAGGTTTATTAGCCAGTATTTACAATTGCATTCAAGCGGTGTAGAGTTGCTGAACACACTTTTCATCACACGGTGCTCATTAGATTAGTGAAGAATTAAGAAATAAAGTTCCCTCAATTAAGTTGCAAGTTAAAGGTGATGTTTGCATCCAAAGATTACTCGAAATAATCTTACGCAGCCTGTGCCATTTGAACCCGAAGCCCAGCGTGTTTGTGTTTTTAATTCACTCTGAGGTTAAATTCACACTAACTGGCATTTATAACAAGTAACGTTCATTCCCAAAGGGAAATGTTCACTGTTTAAGTTACAAAACGCGAGATTTTCTGTTGATTTTTTGAGGAAAAAATTCATAGAAAAGAATTGAAACAAAATGAACGAAGAGAGGAGAACTTCTAGATAAGCTGAAATGATTTTAAGTAATTTTTCGCCTCGCTTTGTCCAACAGATGCGGTTCAATATCCTTCTCACAATTGTTTCTATACAATTATACAAATAATATAACAACAATAAATAATTGCCACAAATTTCCTGAGGGGTTAATAAGGCGAATTGCCTTGGTAGTTTTCTTTTATTCCGTTTTGTAGTCAATCAGTCAAATTGTTCAAAGAAAATCCGTCAGATAGGAAGAAGGGCTCTAAACTATGAGCCTTGAGCCAGGGATGTACCGAGATTCACTCCATACGTTCGATTCACCGCAGTTGTGAGGTCGTCTGCCGCACTGTTTGCACCGGCGATATTTATCACACTGTTCATGTATCAGCATGCCAGGACTCTGGGCACGCCGCCGTTCCTCAAGTTCCAGCTCATGTTTACGACACACATTAGCGGCCCAAGAGTCTTCAAGGGAGCGACGAGCGTCCACACGCTCTTGATGACGAAGTGCGCGATCTAAAATGATGCTGCGAAAAAACAAAAGAAAGGCACAAGAGGAAATTACCACTTCAGTCTAAAAGAAGTGCAAATATTATTTCTCTAGACAGATGGGATTTGGCGTTAATTTTACCTAGACTACAAGTAGTCCCTCTTTCGCTTGATTCGACGCGCTTGACGCGAAAAAAAACTGAGAGAAAAAAATGGCCGGAAATCCCGCAGTTTTCTTTCGCGTCACGCACGACGGATTAAGTCAAAGAGGGACCACTCGTAGTCTAATTTTACCCGCCGCTGCGGATTCGTTAACGCGAGATAAATTTTCAATTTATTCTCCGTTAACGCGGGCAATATCGAATTTCTTCTTAAAATGAGAACAACTATAAGGGATGTGTCAATGTCTCACCAAATTGCCAAAACTTTCATTACGAGATGTATGACAATACGCCAGGACAATTAACTATGAAAGTAGGTAATTTAGTGATCTAACATTAAAGGATATCTCAGTCCCGTGATATTAACGGAAAATTAGGGACTGAACGGTACCCGCTGGAAAGCTCGCCCAAATCTAGCAACTTATCATCTTAAGCAGGTGTAGGTTAAAGAACTTACTCTCTACGAGTCCTTTCAAGCATATCCGACTCCTCTTTCTGATTCTGTAGATCTTTAAGAATAGCATCCCTCTTCCTCTGTGCCACCATTTCCAGCTGCTCTTGATACAACTGATGCGCTCGTTTCTTTCTGTCTATCAATTTCTCCTCTGTCGCATCAAGAACACCGAATATAGGTGCTTTAGAGTCTGGCTCCAGTGCAGGAATAGGAAGGGGCTTGAAGCGCACCTGAAAACACAAGGTATAATGATGCTAAAGCAGTTTTTAACCGAGTGTCGCACAACCAACACCAAAGTCATCACTCTGGCCAATCACGAAGGACACGGACAATCCAGTGAACCAATCAAGGCTCGAAGCAAATACATGCAGCCGGCAGAAAGCGCGGGAAAACGTTTACAAGCACGCTGATTGGATGACAAATTGGTACGGGTTTTTTCAGCCAATCGCTTAGCCACCTCAAAGGCCTTCAGCATAATCCGGGGAGAGAATTACCCCTATCGACAGCACGTATCTTTACTACATGGAGAGGAAAATTAATTCTTACAGAAATGACGATAACAACAAAAAAAGTAAAATAAAAGGCAAAAACAAAGGAAGGATGTGGAGAAACAGAAGTCAAAATAATCAGCAAATAATGCAAAACACCAAACACGCTTCTAGCAAATTTCTGAGAAAACTTTTTGGTAAGACTACTAACTAAACTAAGTAGATTGAAAACCATGGCAGCTGAATGCCACTGGTAAACTGTAAAGCTACCTAGTAACCTAGCTTTTAACACTATCAACCTAGAACTGTCTAACAAAACTGTAGTACTCTACCATTCTTCCTCCTGGACTTCCGCGCAGACGCAACTCTGCCGTTTGCGAGAACGGCACAATAATCTGGGGTTTGGGCAGACGTAAGAACTCAGGCGGTCGACGCAGCGTACAAGTAAAAGTCTTCCTGACCTCAATCTGAACAAAAGCAGCACTCGGTAACAGTTTACAGTTAAAAACGTTATCCTTACTAAGATGTCCCTCTTTTCCCAATTTAGGAAATTCTGTATTTTTTTTTTGATGCTTATTCGTTTGAATAACGTAGCTGTTATCACGACACTACTTCACCTGATCAGAAACGTTACAAGTTCCATCGCACCAAGTTGTGTTTTATGAATTACCAAACATAATAGTTGTCTGTCTGTCCACCCACCCGCCTACCCGCCTTTCTGTCTGTTTGTCCGTCCGTCCGTCCGTCTGTCTGTCTGTCTGTCTGTCCGTCCGTCTGTCTGCCTGTCTATCTGTCTCTCTGTCTGTCTGCCCGACTTCTGACTGCCTTCTTCTCGGTTTAACAGTCAATCTGCCTGCATGTCTGACTATTTAGCACGCACACTACATAGCCCACTAGTTCTCTCTCAAGACAAAATCTAAATCTAATGGCTCCATTTTGGAGAACAATTATTGAGAAGAAAAAATTCTACCAATTATGAGTTCCTTGATATACCCATGATTTGTTTCCTGTAGCGTTTCTAATGTGATGGTTAGCGTCACTTGTTGTCTGCACGACAATTCGACACTGAACTCAAGTCACCCTTTTCAGAATCTTCAATTCTGTGTCAAGACTTCTATCTCTACAAATACACTACTGAAACAGACCTGGGAATAAAATCAAGAGAAGCTGCAAAAGGCATAGAAGTTCAGAAAAGGATCTAAATTGTGAGTGTCTTTCAATTTCCTGTTTTGAGTTTCGTTGTTACCCCGACAGTAACGAAGCAAGAAGTTTCAATTGATGTTGTTACCTGTGCATCCAGCGCTTTACGATAAGCGTCGCTGCCCATTCTCTTCTCTCTCAAGTACTGTTCCCGTTGTAAGGCCAAACTGAAATGGTAGAGTGTAAATTTAGTTTCGCCTGTGCGTGCACCTGTCAAGTTCAACACAGCATAAGACAATACAATGAAACATAAGCGATTTTTTTATGGTATTGTACTTGTGTTCGCCACCAAACGGGCATTTCGAAAATGTCTAAATTTGAACTTAGTAGTCTTCAAACTGATTAAATTAGGCGATTCTAGCTTTCTATTACCCCTCGTTAACTTACTCTTCTGCCAGCTGAACCTGCTCCAGTCTTTCAAGAAATTCCTGTTCTTTTTTCAGTTTAGAAAGCTTCTCGTGTTTCGTAAGTACCTAGAAAGAATTCATATCACCATTGATCAGCAAAATGGAAGTATCACTTGAACAAAAGCGGTTCTAATATTTGCGCTACCGATCTTTGTATCGATGCAAGGCGAGTTCAAATTACAAGGATTACAGAAAGCCGTTGGACAGTGACTTACCTGACCACCAAGTTCTTTAGAGTACTCATCTTGCTTTAGATATCGGGGAGGTGTAAGGGGCCTGTTCTGGAATAAGTAGGACCTCTGCAAAAAGGGACAGTTTCAAGTGATCACATGTTGAATGTAATATTACATAGAAGATATTACATGCCAGTGTCAAGATATAAATTTTATTTTTGAGGGGTAAAAACAATATTTTACGAACAAGCACAGCGAGTGAGTAAAAATATTATTTTATAACACAAGAAAATAAAATTCATATCTTTAAGCCACTATGTAATTTTCTTTTTGTTATACAGTATAGACTAACATTTACTAACTGTTTGCACAAACAATCATGAAAAAGTGGCAAATGATGTCATCAATATCTTCACTAGAGAGGATATGGAAAACATGCCACTCAGGTCCCGGATATAGTTTCGTATGAATTCTACAGTTGGTGTATTCTCCAATAAAACACTTGTGTCTATATGATAACACATGATAATGTGCCACGGTTTTATAGCTAGACAAGCTCCCTTAGCTTTTTCGACCAAAATGGAAACATTTGGAAGGGACTGTAAAATCCTATATTTTATGCACTACAAAAACACGTTAATTAAAATGTCAGAACAAAATTCTATTTCACAGGGATAGAATTAGTGATCAAATAATAGAAATACAAATACTATTGACATTCATAGTACCAGATTCTCTTATCATGGATTCCCAAGCTGTGTACAAACTTCAGAAATTTAGTATAACTACTAGCTCCGTGAATCTAATTCTTCTTTCCTTGCCTAACTTAATAAACTTCACTCAATACACAGGTCTGTGAGGCGACAAACAGAAAATAACAGATTGAAGTTACTTACACAGAATTCTGTTGGTCTTGTGCCAAGTTTTTCCTGAAACATAATAATATGGTTTGCATAAACTTAAGCTTGCACAGTGGCACATATTAAAACCTTTGGACTTAGAAAAGGAGACATTGGAAAACTGCATGATTGTATAATTAATAAGGTAAGACTGAAAATCAGAAAATTGTTAAAAAGGAAATACCTTAACTGCCTCAGATACCCCAAGATTAAATGCAGCCACCTTCTGATTGTAACCACGGTTGTTTAAGTTCTTGTTCTGCAAGAAAGAAACAATTAATTTACTTTTTCATTTAATTTACACACCAAGCGAACACTGAATTCAGTAGCAATAAAATTACACAAACAAAGCATGGCAAAGGAAGCTTAGGAAGACTAAGGTTGTCACTTCGCCTTGCACCTTTCAGAGATGTATGGCATGCTTTAAAGTACAGGATACAGGATTGTCAACTTATGGAATTCATTAGATAAAGATTAAAAACTGTGCAAAGGTTCGGTAAACTTTAAGAAAACTCTTAAAGTAAAGATGCTTGATGAGTTTTTGAAACAAGAATAGTGTTACACTTTTTAATTCATCGTATTTTTATTGTATTTGTATTGTTCGCTGAAAAACCCATTTTTGGGAGTGTGCAATAAAGTTTCATTTATTCATTTGTTTAAATTTCGAATTTTGTCTATTAAAAAAGGAGCACTGTGCAAGCTTTTTCTGGACACGGATTTGCCAAATGCTGAAAATCTCGAAACTGCATGAATAAGTGAACTCAATAAACTTAAAGCATGTACACAACATCTACTTAAAAAAGAAAAAAAAAAAGAACAGTCAGCTTGCACCCAGAAGCTACTTTTAACAAATCACTTTTATCTCACCCAGCCATAAGCAAATAGAAGACAAAGTTGTTGCGCATACCTGTTCCTTAAGAATTGCCTCTGTGTCCTTCTGTTGTTGGTACTGCTGTAGAAGGCGATCCTCCTCAAGTTCTCGCTGACGACGCTCCTCAGCAAAGTAAATAGGTACATTTTTCTGGGAACGTTGGTGGCAAAGGTAACATAATTCCTGTCCTGCCCTGTCACTATGACTACATCTGTGATTGACAAAGTTCACGAGTTAAAAACATAAAGTGGTATATCTACAGATATAGTTGATATCCTATAATTTTTGATGAATTTCACTAAGTAGTCCTTCGACTCGACAAACCAAATGTCCAAATCAACTGTTTTTTTTTTTCCAATCTGGAATAACAAACTTTTCTGTCCTCTCCAATACTGCATTTCAATTAATCTCTACTAGCTGGGAAGACTCAGAGCTCAAATTATTTTATGTTATGGAATTAACAAATTAGAAATATATTGAATACCTGTTAAGCAAAAGCCGAAAAACATTTTCCAGATCAATATGCCCTTATGAACTGTACCATACCTTAGTCTCGATGGAGAGACAGGAGAATGAAGAGTGTCTCCTGCTTGATCACCAGGGGATTGCTCACGTCTGATTGCATCCTGCGTAGGACTTCTGGTGACCTTGTTTACTGTAGATCCTCTTATACCTTTGGGAGGACCAGCCTTCAGTGGACTCTTAGGTGGAGTAGGAGGCGGTGTCAAGATAGGTTCTGAAACATTATAAATCACACCAGTGGCTTTGGCAGGGTGAAGAGGAGTACGAGGACCATTTGCAGGAGAAAGTCTTGATGGACTCTTTGGAAGGGCTGCAAGTTTGTCAAAATTTTAACAGATTATAAATGAAAAATCCATTTATTGTCTAAATTAGGGTTTAAACTAAGTTTGAATTACATAACCAAAGTAAATACAGCATATAGTAAGTTAATCACTGTCTCTTTAAAGTTTGAGGGAAAATATCAGAAACCAAAAATAACTAATCAAAATTAAGTACCAATAATCTATCCATTTACAGTAAATGACTCCCTGATAACAAAATCTGTAGCTTCAAGATTTGAGAGTATCTTCTTGCATCCTCCCATAGTATTCACTTTGTTACTTTGTATCTAATTTATTGAAAGTGTGAATATCAAGTGAAATTAACACTTTGATTGTGATGTTCTGGTACGGACTTGGGAATACATTGTAATTGGACTCCTAAATAAAATTACTTACAGGGGTAAATCTGTATCAAAACAAAGGCCTAATTCAGAATGTCTTGGTGAATTCACTCATATCATTTCAAGGGAACCTGAAAAACAATCTTACTTATCACATAGTGGTATTTTCTTGGCCATGAAGTACCCTGGTGATTTCCTGACAAAAGTCTAATTTGCTTCAATTTCTTTGTAAACTGTGGAAAGGTTTTAACACCAAGAACCAAAGCTTGCTTTTCAGGCAAAGCAGGTAATGATGATTTATGATTAAAGCAAACAGCAGCCATTGATGAACCATCCTTTGAGGATTGAAGTTATAATGCTTCGGACAGTGAATAGATGTCTCGTGAATTTTATCAAACTTATAAACATTCTGTTGCTATGGAATGCAGACATATCATATCACGTGACTTCCTTGATGTATATCATTAAGCAGATACTAATAATAAGACATCTGCCATTAAGGATATAGAATTAAAGATAACACCTTGTTCAAACAAAGTGAGTATACTCATTAATAATTTACAAAATATGTCTACTGCAATCTTACATGTAATTCAACAGAAAAGTTCAGAATTTTAACAATGAACTGTGTTCAAAATAGGGAAATTTATTTCCTAGTCATAAGCTTTAGTTATCATAAGATTGCACCAGGACCCAATGTTCTGAATAATGGACAAAATTGCAAAACTTTTCATCAGTTTTTCAGAAGAATGAAAAATATTAGTTCATTAAGCTACCACCCCAATAATTGGAACCATAAGCACTTTATTTATTATTCATTATTTTAGGCACATGGAAATTAAAGGCTTCTGTTCATGCATTTCAATGATTTCTGGTATAATTTACAAAATGAATGTAACAAGCTGAGGGTGAGCACACAGAGATGAGAGAACCAGGTTTGTTCTTAAAATGATATTGTAACTTTGATGTTCAGAATAACTTAGCTACAACTCCAGGCCAAACTCAAACTTTGACCAAAAATTAAAAAGCTTGTTAAGCATCAAACTGTTTTTAGATGACCAGACACTTCTAAACTAATACAAAAAATATTGAATGTCTTACTCAGCTACACATAACATAAAATTTAAGACCTAAAGAAAAATACAGTTTACATATTTGGACAAACTGTCAGCTTAGATGTTACTTTAGATTGCTAAGGCTTGATATATTCATTTACAAACAAATAAACTTCATCCACATTGAAACACAGTCAGAAAGTGTTCTGTTTCACACATAATTCTGCTGGACTTGTTTATTAGTGTTAATTAAACATCACTGTGAAAGTTTACTGGTATACGTGCATAGTTACATGAATGACCTTATTTCATTTCATTTAATTCAAACTAAAGTACTTCATTTCCGATTTCTCTTTATGGAGTCAAATACGGTTTGTTACTGTTAAGCAAAGATAACAAGAATAAATTAAGGGAATCATCAATTAAGGGATTATAACTGTCTTGCTGTCCCAACAAATTCTCTGAGAAAACTCAGTGAATGAAATGTGAAAGTTGGGTCATCAACAAAAACTGTTTCAACATTAAGCAATGTTGGATGAGTAAAGAATCACATTTATTTAATTATTTTTGTTCCACCAAAAATGTTTAGTTCAAACACCATTTAATGAAACAGCCAAAGAGAAATTATCAATTAAAAGTTTGAGACCTGAATTTCTCTTATACAATAGTTTTGTTAAGTTGCCATATTGTTACTTACTGTGGTCAAGGTAACAGGATTAAATACTTAATGTAAATAAAACTTTATATTAATTAACACCTCAGAGAAATCAACAACATAGCATGAAAGGTTTTCTATTCTATTCCAAGTGTAAACATCTGAGATTACTAAATATGATCTTAAATCAGGAAAAAGTTTTAATACTTGAACTTTTATTCCTTGAGAGTAATTTTGTTGAATAATAACAATGTTAAACTAGTCCACATACATTTATCTCTTTTATGATAATTTATAACACTGTAACACCGAATTTGAACAAGTTTGACTTTCATCAAAACAATAAATATCAAACACAAATTATGTAACATGGATGCTACTATCATTTTCTAGTTGACTTCGGACCAGTCAGTTGTGTATACAAGTCTTAATGAATAAATGAAATAATTCACTGTACACACAAAATGTAACCATAGAAATCTAGTTAGTATGATAAGCTTTGAACCAAAAAACTCTCCATCAAGATAGTGATACAAAAAAATCTAACTTACAGAAGTTCTAAGAAACTAATAGGAAAATATATACCAGTTTGTAAGTAATGATCTCTGTGCTCTCCACTGATCAGCATACTAGTTGTCAATACTAACCTTTGCAAGAATCTTCCTTGTCATGCTTACCATCACCCATTGTTTCATCACTAGCATTTGCTATCAGAGCACTATATCTGCTGTATTTGGCTGTGTGATGATTTTTTGAGGGATGCTCCAATAAGTTATAAATTCTTGAAAATGTACTCATCATATTGCTGTAAGCATCAGGTCTAGGTTTTTTAGAGTGGGCTATCATAGTTTATCATTAAAAAGTACTCAGTATTTCAGTAACAGCCAATTTCTTACAATGAATATAACTAAGCGCAGATATACAAAGCATAGGTAACAACAGTGTACTGGTTACTATGTACACTGAAACTTGAGAGTTTAACTTTCTGCTACGGTTGCCATGAGAGCAATGTACCAGTAGCTCAGGTCAATTAAATAGATAACCTTACCGACTTCAAGATTAAAATAATTAACTAAACCTTTAAACCACAACCTAAGAGTGAGTCAAACTGTAAATTAAAATCAGCAGGTGACTGGACAAATGTTAAACCCCCAATGAAACTTTATACTGAACTTTATAGTGTTCGTGTTGAGAATACTTTGAATTTCTGCATTTGATCTTTGAAGACTTACATCGACATGCATAGTACCAGCAGGGTGGAGTCAGTTCTTTGTTGCACTAAATTATGCAGATATGACAGCAGCTCAAATTTGAATAGTTTTTTACAAATTATGCAAGACTGCACACAACAAACCACATTATAAAATAAATTTCAATACTTGAGATTTGAAAAGATGCAAAGTTCAAGAAATTACTAGTTAACACAGAAAAGCAAACAATAACACAATGTCAACATTACACATGAGCTTGATTTTCATTTTCATTTCAGCAAGTAAAAACGGGCTTTAACAAAAGTTCAGAGTCGGAATTAACTCTTTTATAAAGAAGCTCACAAAACATGTACATATAAATTATCTCAAATGAAACTGAATCATATGATACATGTATCTGTACTTGCAAGGCAACTTTTCAAAGTTCTTCCTCTAAGGAGCTATGTCACAGTTTTCGAATCTTGAAAAGTTTAGCCTAAATTTTACAAGTTTGTCATTTGTAATCCATGTCAATCTTCTCTAGCCTCTTGACTCCCTTTGTTTCTTCATGGTTTATTATAACTGTCTCTGTTGGTAGTGTTTTTCTTTCTTAGTGTAATATTCCTCCCTGGGTGTTGTTATTCATGAGATGGTAATAAGGAATGGGGAATTGCGATGGCCTGGGACATGCCTAGGCCAGGGCAAGATGTGTGAGGAATCCAATCAAAACCCGGTCTTCCTATGGATGGGCGGGTGGGGTGCACTAAATGCTTTTTAAGTTTCCTTTAAGTTAAAGGTAATTTTGAACTCACTGAAAATAACTCAAAATTCTGTGACTGAGCTCCTTTAAACTATAACTAAAAGTGTCCCATTTGCAGTCTTATGAAATCAGATGGTATATTTAGGTTTTTTACAATCTAAAATAAAAATTAAGTCGTTTGTTTACATTTTGTTTCCCTTTATAAAGTAACTCACCATCCTCTTCTTTGGGTAGGTCCTGCTCTCCCAGCAGTGGTTCTACAACAGGTATTGGCCAGGCTTCCTCCTGTTCTTGGGGTCTTTCTTTGTCAGGAGTTGCCACATCTTCTCTTGCTACCTCGCCCCCATTGAGTTCCTCATCCTGCTCTGTGATGGTAGGCATCTCTTCTTTTCCGAGACTTTTACCTGGGCTTCCTCCTTCTCCTGGAGTAATTCTAAGGGTCATAATAATATTCAATAATCATTTATTAAATATCACACTGCCGTACTCAAATTAAAAAAAAATGTAAAATATGCTAAAACAATATTAGTGGTGGGTCCACGTTACATTTATCAATAGAACTGTAATTATTAAGGTATGAATAATTTTATCATAATTGGTGTAGCATTTTACATACCTTGGTAAGACCAGAGTGTTACTAGTATGTGGGCGGGGACTAAAAGGCTCTGACAAAACAGAGTCAGCAGTTCCAGGTCGCTGGAAGTTTAGAACATTAAAATTAGCTGTGTTAAATTATGCTGTTCAAGGAAAGAAGGGGCAAATGACTGTGGCATAACAGTTAATAAAATATGTACATAATTATATAGAGATTTTGGTTCTTACTGCGGTTGAGACACTTAAACTCGTAAAGTCTCTCTCTGTCTGTCTAGGAGAATAAATGGGCACCCGATCTGCATATAATTCTGAGAGATTGGAGGCAGCCCATTCAGTAGTCTTCTTCCACAGCCATTATTAGGGTCGTCATGCAACACTTCTTTCCAGTAACTGTTGTGTGATGACCCTAATAATGGCTGACAAGGAGACTATCCACTCAGAGGATGTAACTGGTTGAGCTGATTCACAATACGAAAACTAGGTTAAGGTATGAGGTTCAAGTCTTCAGGTGGTTGTCATCAGTGTCTGCATTCACATTAGAACTTTTAATTCATTCAGGTTGGGTATGAAGCAGGTTAGGGGTTTTAAAATTTATTGCATTGTCTTCTTTTTTTATTTTGATTAGTTCTGAGTCATTTTTTGGTGGTTTTCTGTTGTTTTTGAAAAGTTATAAAGAAGTCCAATATCACAGATCCAACCGGGTGGCAGTTTGGATAATGTGAATAATAATGTTGTATGATGTCTTCAACTTGTCTTGCTTACACAACAGGACAAAGTTTAGGACGTACTTTTGTAATATATTAACCCTCTAAGTTTATCAATCATTTTGCTTAAATATTCTCTGAGGGTGGTAAAGGGTATTTTCGTGACCTGTGATCGGCCCTTTTTATTTCCTGTGAAATGTGAAATAGCCATTTTTTCCCTTGTGAATCATGACTTCCATAGTCGCTGTGAACTGTGATTTTCCAAAACGTTCTCTTGTATTTTCCGCGAAGCGCGAAATACCAATGTTGTATTTTTTTTCGTGAATTGTGAAAGGGCTGCTTTATTTTCCGTAAAACGTGATCTATACCCCCCCCCCCTTTACCACCCTCTTCTCTAAGTTACGGGGGTAAGAGTAGGATCTCTAGCTACCCAGCAGTCATAAAAGATCAAGAAAGCCAATTAGTAGAACTATTTTATTTCTGCCATAGCTTAATAGTTTCACTGAATAAGCATTAATGCTTGACACACAAAGATCAGCAGTGTCATTTTGCCTCAAGTGATGCATTCCTGAGTATAAAGAAAATGCATGTACCCCCAGGGGAGGTACTTTGGGAATTTCTGGGTGGGGATGTGCCGCTGGGACCTTGGAACCCTTAGCCTATACCAGAGCTAGTTCAGCTGAATTTTGCTACCCTATACTAGAGTAAACTCCCCAAATCCCCCATCTATCGACACTATTGAGGCTGATTTGCGTAAATTTAAACTTTCTGATTTGATTTTTTTAAAAATATTTTTGAGTGGTAATTCGTGGTTTCCTTAGTCTTGATAAAATCTTCAACCAACTAGTCAGTTTTGTGAAAAATGATACCCTATTCTGGACCCAAACGCCCTGATTTATATACCCTATCCTAGAGTAAACTGCTTGAAAACCATACCCTTCACAGCGGCACATACCTATATAGCCCATATATGGCAGTGCCCCCCCCCCCCCCCAGGCATGTACCATACTAACAAACATTCATGCATAGTTAACTTACATTAGACAGTGCATGAACTAAGCTACCAGAGCCATCCATACTCCTCAAGAACTCCTTATAGAACTTCATTTTCACTTTGGACTCCCTTATTGACAACCGTCCAATGCCAGCAAAGTGGAACTCGACATTTCTTTTTGCTTGCACAGATCTACTGAGAGCCTGGAGGACTTCTTTCACGCAACTTTCTACAGTGTCTCTATTGAATGGAGTCTCATTTGAAAGTGCAGCAAAATTAAGCTGGACCACTGGAATTTGACCTACAGATATAAATAGTAATAATATTATTTCAGAGTCATTTAAGAGCCATGTAGCAGGAAAGATGAAATGGAATAACTTGAAAATTCTTGTAAAACAATTGACTTTAGGGCACACCAAATGAAATACATCAGCTTCTAGAACACAATGAACTTCCCTTATCAAGTTATAATGACTTGATAACTCAACCACAGCGAAACATTAAGTACCTCGGTAACACCTGAACCCCACAAAGGAAAGAATAGAAATACTGGCTATTGTTATAATTAATTTACCTGTGATGTGATGTTTGGTGTAATTCAGGGCATGAGTCATCGCAAACTTCTCCGACAGCATAAAAACTGGTCTTTGGATCTGAATGTATTTATTATTCCCAACGTCCAGTTTTTTCTGCGTGTACGTAAAGGTACCGAGTCCTGGAACACATACCCCCTGTAGGAAAGAGTCACGACACTTAGTAGGTGTTTACACTTTGGAAGACGGTTTTGGTTATAAACAATACGGATCCTGAAATTCTTAACTTTAAACGAAGTCACGGCGGATCATGTAAGCTGAACCCGATCGTTGATAGTTATTTGACTTAAAGAGATCTGCAGTAGTGATTATAAAACTTTCTCGAGATTTCAATAAACGCGCGAAGCTCGCGGTACAAGAAACATTCCATTGCACGTGCGTGAAGTGAAATTTTGGAACACTGAATTTCCTAACCTTTTGAAGCGCCATTTGTCTTTCGATGAATTTCGACACATTGTCCCATACATTCACGATATCTGCAACATCAAATTATGGTAATACACTCAAAACGAAACTCAGCAAAGCAACATACATAAAGGCAGAAAAGGCAACAGACAAGGACTCGATTATGGGAGTCCTTGGTTTCTCAATTAACTTACCTTCTTCCGTAAGCTTCGGTATCGCTGAAAACCGATTTTTCCTCGCTTCTGATACCAGTCCATACATTACCTCAGCCATTTCGGCAAAAATTGCCGACTTTTGTATCTAAATGCGATAACTTTTTATCTCAAAACATCTGCCTGCCGTGAACAAACGCGCTAATAAGGGACTTCGATTGCGATACATAATCGTTGCTATGACGACACACAGCGCACCGCAAAATGGCCAGCGGAAATAAACTACTGCCTTAGTGCCTAGTGCCAGGTCACCTCAGCAATGTACACTTCAAACCTTTTCCTTCGACGGGTATATTTTGTGGGTTGCAGGTTGTAGGTTGCAGGCTGAAACGACTTGTTTATTTGAGTTGAAGTCGAATAAACCCCAGAATAGAGGCTAACCACAAGCAACCTAAGCTAATTTAGGCTAACAGGAGTGTCATTCCGGCTAACCGAAGTGCTGAGTAGACTCATTCGGACTTTTAAGTCCGAGTGAGAAAAGTCGATTTTTCAACCTGCAACCTGCAAAACATACCTGCCCTTTTCCTTGTATAAGACTTCAGAAAAACACAGAACAAATCGAAACGTTGAACGGCACAACTTTATTTATTCTTTGCCGCCTGTACATAAAAATAATTCTTCCTCAAATAATTCATAGGATTTACATGTAATCGTACACATTCGAAATATTTAACATCGTACAATTCTTATATAAATTTCCGCCATACTTTATTTCGCGACCGAATCATCCGAGTCCGAAACGGCTTCGTTTATTTTTTTACTCCTCGTGTGGAAACGCTACGAAGGAAGTTGAATAACCATCTTTAAAACTTGAGCAGAAACGTCGAATTCTACCATGGATTTGTTGCATCCTGCAATCATTCTGGAAAATAGCAGAACAAATTTCAAAAATAGACACCAGTTTTGAAATGTAAAGATCACTCTCACAAAATCTAATTGCTCCCCGATCACATCGTCTGGAAATTTGGTCGGAACGTCGGATCCCCCTTCAAGGTAGGCTCGATTTCCGCGGCTTTCTCGAGTCCGTCAAGGGCGAAAAGAACTGGAAACAATCCCAACGTCCAATAGATGAATGAACGTTGAGTGCTTGGCTAGCCTCCAAAGCACATCCTTTTTGGGCTCGTCACGCAATCTTTTGAGCCCCAAAAGCGTCTAGTTATAAGGCTATTGTGCAAATGAATCTGTCTAGTTTAGCAGCCAGCGTGACAGAATAGCCCTTTCCACGGTTAGCTTTTATTTGCATTACAGTCAACTACAAAATTGACCGAAGTTGACTCACATACATGTGGATTATATTGTAATCCAAATACGCAAAGTTAATCAAGTTGAACCCTTGCAGGCGGGCGGGCGGAAGGAGAATTACCTGTAGCTGTAGGGTTCCCCGTCTCCCTTCCGGTCCCCTGAAATTGAAGTCCCCTTCATTTAGTCTAGTTTTAGGTTTCCTCGCCTACAGACCCGTTTGTCCCGTAAATTACCTCTCGGGTCTTTTGGTGGGGCCTCACTGGGTGGTAAAATGGAAACTGGAATTTGTCTGTTTGATCACTGGGAAAATCGGATTTAGGCCACTAGGACTGGGAATCACAAACAAAAAATTGAGAACGGGAATGAATTTTGGGAAAAAATTGGCCGTGAAATGGGATTTTTTGAGCAAAATCTGGGCTGGAAAATAGGATTTGAACACCACCCCCACCCGCCCCCCTTCAGGAACGTTCTTAAGAGGACAATAAAAGTGCATGCTGAAGTGAAGAAAAGGTAAAGAACTCTTTTGGCAAAACTAATTCCTCATCCTTTTTAACAATAAAGAGGTCACTGCGCATTTTCAAAAACGCCCCTTGGTAGGGATGGACGGATTATTTAATTACTGAAGCGTATGTCGCTCCAGTGCTTAGGGAGGTAACGAAGACTAACCTTTGCACCAAAAAATTCTGAAGCATCTTCACCGGGCGAAGGAGGATCAACAGGACCAAGAGACGAAAAGCCTATTGACAGGTAAAATTACTAATGTAAGAAACGAGTCTTCATCTCAATGCTTTGGCGTTCATCGAAGGAAATAAACGCAAAACCTGGCATATCAAGCTTCTCCTGGAAAAAAAATTGTTGTGTTGGAATCTGTGAAATCTTAACGATTGGCCCCCCATAGTTAGGTCTGAAAGATTGAGTCGAACCCTAGTCGATATGAGTAGCTTACTAAATGGTATTCTACTTAATGAGCAGCATAGTAGATCGATATAAGTAGATGAGTAAAGAAATAATTTGACATTTCCAACATTCTACAACCGATGAGGTGAGAGAAGGGGGGTCATACAGCCCAGCCGAAGTTTGCATTATTACCATATTTCCATTTTACTGAGTCTTCGTAAAATACGATGGCTACAACAGCATCTTCTTCCAAAACCTTTCAATAAAAAGAAAAACAGCTTTCAGTGGTTAAAATTCGGCATTTTGGTCGCTAAGCCCGGGAATAACTTAACACTTTTTTAGAACATTGCGAAAATGATTGTCATTGGACGACAAGTTTATTATTTGTATTTCAGAAGATAACAAAATACATCACTCCTTAAAAAAGAGAAAGGAAGTAATAACTTCTGTAATATACATACATGACATACATAAATAAACTTTATTTGAGTGTCAACAAGATTTAGCACATGCATTGCTAACTTCAGTCAATTGCTTTACTAATAATATTTCAGTAAGAGCACAATTAAATTATTACAGATCACAAGTCATTTAAATGTTCGTTCAAACATCATCAGTCCAAAATCACGGAAGAATTCCACAGGTTTCATTCCGATCTTCTCTTCTAAAAGCTTCTTGCCCCATTTGGTGTGACGCTCTTTGTGAAAAGTGGAGAAGATGAAATCACCTTCCACTTGCTGACATGCGCTCCTCAGCTGTTGAACAACATGCACTTGGAACATGACTGGATCTTCTGTGTAAATGGACGCCACCCAATGCATGTGCTGCACTCGGGGCGAGCGCCGACCATGCGCGAATGACTTCGGTAGCTGACCATTGGAGCAGTCGTCTGCATCTCGGTCCGAGAAGACGCAATCGCCGTCTTCAAAAATGCAATCGATATTGGATCGGAGAGCTTCGAAAGGTTCCCAGTCGATGATGATCGTACGACCAGGAAACATGTTTGCTACTGAATCGTCCAGAATAGAATTGTAAACAAACATTCTTGTACAGGGTTTGACCTTCACGTCAAAATTGGTCGCCACCTCTTCCAGATGATGCGGTTTCAGGCTTTCCCTGTTGACGTAATAGGCAAAAATATCTCGCTCACACAAGGCGGTGTCACCGTATTTTTTCTGAATGGCAAGTCGTTCAATGTTGTCGGACTTGGTCGTGAAACGTTCTCGGCAAACCTTGGGATATTCCCGTCTTATGTGCTGATGTATGGCGTCGATCAACCGAGTACTTAACCCCAATCCACGGAACCTGGGGTGAATTCGCAAGCCTTGACTGATAAACGTCTTGCCTTCGTCCACGATGTGAACTGCTCTCAAACCAACGAGTTTGTCTCCATACTGAGCAACAAAAATCGTGCGGTTTGGTTTGGCCAGCCACTGGTGGAAAATACACGGGAAGTAATCATGGCCGCTGTAAATCCCCTCTGACATCTCCAGAATGGCTGCAAAGTCGGTCGCCACCGCTTTTCGAATGGTTATTTCCTTCATGGTTCGCCCTCTTCGAACGCTATACAGGGAAGCTTTCTCGATTTAACTTGGTAGTTAGTGAAAATGCGAGGACTCTTTTTCCAAAACATATTTAAATTGTAATTCGTGTGAAAAAACAACTATTATTGGGACCAAAGACAGGTGACCGTTAGGTAAAAAGTTACTTCCAACAAAAGAAATTTTAAATTTAGCAGTTTTTAACAATACCTACTGATCATTTTGTAATTCTAAAATATTAGACGTTAATCCCGCATCATATCAAAAGTGAACAATATGCGAAAACGAAACCTAAACAAAGTTTACAGGAAAAGTGCTAATAATAACTCGTTCGAAAAAGTGGCCATTTTCTTGTAATAATAACTTAAAAATAGTACTTTTTGGTAGTGCCAGGCTAGCTCCTGGTAAGTCGGACACTTTACTTTTAACTACAGCACGATCCAGTTTTATTATAATTCAGCTGAAAAACGATTATTTATCGAGTGTATTCTTCGTCTTAATGGGAGACTGAGATCACTTTCGTAAACTGCATCGCTTAACAAGTAAACCTCTGAATTTTACTCGACGCAGAACCCAATACTTTTCTTGTTGACCCGTAACTGTGTCGAATTATTATTTGTTTCAACATTTTGAGAAGTCGCGGAACGAAAAAGAGCAAATTTTACCGAAATTAAAATCAAGTGAGATGATTATACACACCACTTAACATGTATTTAAAATACAATAGTTGTGCTTATGAACGGTTATGACGACGCTTTATTACTGTTCGCACTCCTACGTCAAAACAGACGGCTTTTTCTCACGAGATGATCGCTTCTTAAAAAAAATGATACGCTGACTTGCTTGCGGTTTCAAAAGTTTTGGAATCGATTGTTTACTTATCTGACTTTAGCATTTCTCGGCTGAGACATATTAAGAAAGTTTACATCAAATCTTACCTGCCTTTTTCGATTCTCAGAGCCGATGTGTTTCCAATGAACATCAAGTCTCTGATATTTCTTTTTTCATTGCAAACGTTAAACCAACCAAATAACTTTTCCGGTGATTTGCAGTTGTAGTCACTACGGATCCCTCAACTTAAAATCATAAACAAATCGCTGATTATATCAAACCACGCTAAAAAAATCTTTAGACATGTTTTTTTTTTCATGTTCAGTGAACATGAGTCTGATTCGAATTCAGCATAAGAGAAGTATCAACGCATACTGAACGTCAATTCAGGATCTTCATGACCTGCTGTGCAATAAAATATGTTATAAAATACGTAACACACATTTCACTTGATGGATAGAAGGTATCATTCTACAAACGAATCGGCTGTCATTGTTATGTAATGCGTCGAAGAATATTGAGAAGCAGCAAACCAGTCTCACTACAGTTAAAATCATATGCAAATTCAATGAAATGTCTAAACGGTACTACGATCCACATAGCAGGAAAAAACGTTAAAATTATTTCCCACACTTCAAAGGTTACTGAGCCGTTCTCGATTAATGTTTCCTGTTTAGGTATATTTAGGACTTACAGAATTACTACGACAACAGATTTATATATAGGGACTGAATAATGTATTTTTTACGCTCAAAGCTTAACTCGGGAAATCAACTGCTGCGCAAGCTCCACGGCTGCTGTTCAACGTTTTCCCGCCTCCGAACGTCTCTTCGGTCATCACTGACGTACTGTTGACGAACTAAATACTTTTTGTTAGAAGTAATTTTGACTTCTATTAATGCCTTAATTTTTGTCTATAATTCATTCAGTGGAAAATAATCGTTAAGCTCGCATTCAACGCCGCTAACGTCACACGATTACCAGGCCTAAATGCAAATTATCGCAAGCAAAATTTCGATAACAGACCACAGCTTATAGAAGCATTCAGAAAGGTAGTAAATGCACACGCATAGCGAACGCACTAGCTCGTAGCTTCGCCCATCGCATTCGATAGGATTGTGCCGACAGCGTCATTAAAACAATACACGCAAAAATAGCACTTAGAACCAGACAGGATATTCCTTACGTACATTACTTGCAAAAAAACTGTCGGACTTTTTATTTCGGACGTTGAATTTTCGGACACTTTTTTTCTCACTTCAGACAAATTTCAGACGAAAATTTCGGACAATTACGTGACACATAACTAACGTAAATTTACGGCTACAAAACACGTTTTAGACTGAAACAACATCTGCGAAAATGACAGTTTTACTGCACCGGTCAAGGCTTTACAAATACACCGACGGGAAAATAAGAAAAATTGAGTTACTTCAATCAAGCCGTTTTGTATCTCAAGCTGCAGTGTCTCAATTATAGTTCGTTCTATAAAGGAAGCTAACGGCTTTGGAGCTATTTAAAAGTGTATACTGTACTGTAAATATTTCGGACGTTTGGATGGCTCTATTTTCGGACCCTTTTTTGTCCGACATTAAAATCGTCCGAATTTTTTTACAAGTAATGTAAAGCACTCTGTACTGCTGTATTGCACTTCTTAATTGCTTCACCTACCTCCGACCTGAGGGATAACTTCGCATGAGCGATAGCCAGGCTGGTCCTAGGAAGTAAAACACGCTTATTGTACTCCAACTGAAGGATACTGATGGTTGTTATTCGCGAACGCCGGATAACTGGTTACATGCATATCACTTGCAAATGAAAAAGAATAAACTGAGCCAATCGTCAAAACGTTAGTTACGCTGACTAAACACTTGCACCGCCAATTGCAACTGAGCGTGGCAAATGTTAAAATTCTCTGATATGGTCGCCGATCGCCGAAAACGTCAAAGGAATTGTTTAATATTTTTCTAACTCCCTCCCCGAAAACAACCTTGAATATGGTGACTGGTCTTGATAGCTAAACAGAAACACTGGGTAGGGATGGGGGTGGGGGGGTGGGAGGTGAAAAGAATCACAGCACTTTTGATTAAAAATGCATCGATCTCGGAAAATAGTTTGACACTGAGGAGTTTACTTTGAATATTTGAGGTAGGTTGTCAAAGTGGAGACAATAAATAGAACTTACAGAGTTTGCAGTGCGGAAGCAGCGAAGTCCATGCCACCTGTTGAATGAGAGTCTCTGGTTCGCCGGTTTGCTAGATAATAACCTTGAATAAGATCTTGTGCTGCCAATGTCAGAACAGTATGGTGACGTCCAGCATAGTGAAGGAACTAAAGAAACAAATTCAAAGGCTGGCATAAACTGCAGATATTGCTGGTTTTCAGTGTCACGCAATTCAAAATAGATCAAAATAAAAATCAAAACCGGTCAATAGATAAAGTCCAGAATCTGGGAAATGAAAGAAAGTAAATATGCAAAGACTCTCGCCAAAATTCTGGTCACAGCAATTTTTCTTATGCGAGATATGCGGAGAAATTTTTTACCCACATTTATAGAGATTTGTATGGAGACGCCATGCTGGTGCCCACCCGTATGGGCACCAACATGGCGGCCGGAAACCAACAGAAACATCTGTCACTGAGTTTTGCTACAAAAACGTAAATTTATCCCTCGAGAAACTCCAAAACATTAAAATAATACTTTTTCTAAGACATGAGCTGTTCAGATAGCCAAGTTGCCCGAAATAAGACACGTTTTTAACCATCATGACAGCTCTCTAGGCCGTCACGTAAATGCCGCGTCACGCAAAAGCTTAGAAATTCAAGCGTAGTGTATCACAAAACCAAACACCCATTCGGAGCGAAAATTTGTACGAATATTAGTTTTTCAGCTGCTCTTATACATCATTTAAGTAAAATCTCAGGAAGATCAATAGTTTTGTAGTTCGAATTTTAGTGACGTCATGTGAAAACCAGCTATTAGTTTAACAACCAATTTCCTTTACTGTGAATGAGTTCTGAAAATGAGCTGTCTGAGTCTGAGCTGGGTTTAAAATGGCGTTTCCTTACGCTTCCGGTGGGAAGTTCTTCGGCTATAAGAACGGGAACTTGCAAAGCTCAGCCGGGGGTGGTAATGTGGTCCATGCGACATGGTGCGTACCTACGTTCCGAGTAACGCCGGGGAAACCAATCAAGGAAATAACAGCTTTATGATTAGGGCTTAGCTAGCCAAGATCAATTCCACCAAATACAAGCACCAAAAAAATACGGAGCAGGCATTATTTTCCTGTTCTTATTGAACGTGAAGATCAAGCCATGCCATACTCAGACTGAAATCCATTTATGAAAACTTATCCATAGTCGTCCAAAGAAACTACTTTTTTTTTTTCTGATTAGCTATACCTGCCCCATTTCCTCATCACTGATGTATAACGAGGCTACATCTTCTGGGTCCTCCATCGCTTTCTTTAACACCTCCTCGCTCACCAATCCATCAGAATTATCGACATTCCCAGCTGATCCACTCAAGTTTAACACCAGCGAAAACTGTCTACAGGTGTGAAATGTGTAGAAGACGGAAGAGACGAAATGAATTTCATAAGGAAAGATTGTTTTAACTCTTTAAATCAATTTCCCAAGGAATGGATGCTCTACTGCTTTATAGAGTATTGCTACCCCCCTTTGGATGGGATGCTAGTCCATCGCTGGTGCCCCAGCATTTTGTCAGGTTCACCGTACAATTCACTCGTACCCATCTATACTCCTGGTTATGGCAAAACACTGAGAGTGAAGAGCACATCTCAATGACCACAGCAAGGGTTCAAAGTCAAACTTGCTAAAGATATTCAACATTAAAACCAGGACACGTTCAGCATTTTCGTTTCTCATCTTAGACCTATCTACAGCGTTTAAAGCTTAACTTGGAAAGATAGCTGTATTGTTATTATATTTGAAAAGACGAAATATCAAAGACAAGGGACAGTACTTACTCCACAAATGCTCTTGGCAATGTTGGACAGTCCTACAAAGAAGCACATGTTAAGAAATATCGATAAAAAGGAATTGCCAAAACCGACTAAAACAATTGTATTTTGAAGAACCTACTGAGCACTCGCATTAGATGAACGTACCTTTATAATGTGACCTGGGTGTAACATAGGATCAAGCACTGCTTGGTGCGGACCCGTTTTCTGTGCTGGTTCAGAACACGCCCACAGACTACAGCTCAGAGGTATAGACAGTTGGTAACCTTGACAAGCCCAGTACTTCTCTGGAACCTTGACCGTCACGGTGCCATTCTCTAACGCTTGCACAGATGAAGTAAATATGATCATTGATGAGGCTTTGGTCGAATTATGTACTCATCACAGAATTAGCCGTGACTACCTCTTTATGTAAGAAAGTATCAAGTATAAAAGATTCGTGTTGCGACCGACAGTCTTCACAAACTGTTATGTTGTATAAAATGTTGCCCGTAGGGGACAGTGGCCTTCAACTTTGTCTTCTATTTTAAAAATTTTTCTGGTTTCTCTAGATGTATGTCATGTGGTCTTGCAACACAACGTATAATTTCGTTCCTGGGATTGAGGAAGAAAATCCGTCTGTGTTTGCGGCTGAGCTAGGCGTAGCCTGTCTATGAAGTATTTATGTTTCCTTACTTGTGTGGAGTAATCAAACCCTCATTCAGTATAACTGGCCAGCAAATTGAAATGTTATAGCTAATAACACACTCTGGTCATTTCAGATAGTTGCATTGTTTAGCAAGTTATCATACCACTTTGAAGTTTTTCTTTTTGGTCCTTCTTCAGAACAGCCATGTTGGGAATAACACATATCCCATTAGTTGCCAAAGGAATACACCCAGCTGCAGCGATAAAATTTAAGACAAAATATCTCATCATTGAGACAAAACCATGAATACGATGTTATTCCGTCGCACTATTTGCCAACGGCACCTCCATACACTTTAAAGAAAGTTTACACGCTGAGGTCTGGAATGTGTTCGAATATCCAGAACAACAAGACAATACGCCTTCTATACCCACTCGACGCACTCGGCTTCAAATAACTTCGAAACGATATTAGAACTGCGGTAATGGATCTCTGGATAAAAAAACTGTTAACTGTTGGTAGCTCTATATATATTTCGCTCTTCGTGCCTCTTCAGTCGTCCACCATAGTTTATTTGAAGATTTGAGAATATATTATTACCTTCATACAAGATTAGTTATAGACACAAATTTAATGCAGCAGTCGTGTATATATATTACTAATCTACTTGGGAGTAACGTATGACCTCACTTTTAAGCCACCCCGTTGTTATGAGCTGACTTGTTATTACAACCAAGCAAAAAATTCATCAATTTCCAGTCTGAAAACAGTTTCCGTTGGACTTACTAGTTGGTGCAACCAGCAACCATCAGTTTTAGTCCTCCGCCTCCATGTTCTTCATAAATTTACCTTGTTACTTACTAGACAATTTATAAAGAAAAGATCAAAACCTAGAGGATGACTAACCATTGACCATACAAGTGTCCGAGCCAAAAGGATCCCGAGAAAATGATGGGAACAATTCACTAATGGGCGAGTAGACAAGCATTCTCTCTGCAAAAGAAGCTCCATACAACAACAGCCGTTGAACCCTGAGAAGATCGTCGGCAATAACAAGCAAGTGAAGATTCCTTGAATGAACTTGCTTAGTATCTTCAGAGGAATCAGAGGAGTGAAGCAGCAGCAGACACATCAGCATGAACATTTTCAGTTGAAAGAATGTACCAGGAGGTGTCACACAACCTGTACATGAGGGATCTTGATTATATATCAAGCATTTCGTTTGCTCACAGTTCAAACGTTTACCAAGGGAAATGACAACGGGACACACAGCGGAATGTCCTAACGCAATATTCGAAATGTTTGACCTTAATGGTTCATATTCTCTATCGAGGGTTTGATATATTTTCTCAAACAACTCATTTTGAAACACACTAAAACTGAATACAAAGAACACTTGAAGTCACACAATTAAAAGGAAAAAAAGGAACATGAAACAACTAATTAGAAGTTTTCTTCACAGTCACACATTTCAGTCTTCTTAAAAACAGTGACAGTGTTTCAAAGAACTGAATTTCATCCAGATCACGAAGAACAGGCTAGTTAGCAATTACACAGAGGTATTCTGGGTTTTCATTTTTAAGATCATTAAAACACAGCGTACCTCCAAAGCAGTAAGTTAGACTGGCAGCAAAACTCCAGGGTGAGTCCAGCCTGTCTGAATGGAAATAAAATATACATTTTAAATTACATTTAATTTAGTGATCATTCATAGTATTAGACTGATTCTAAAATACTTGCTCAGCATCTGTGGATGGGTGGGCAGGAGAAGTAACCCTTTTAAGCCATATCCTACATCAGAAACGGCCTGCAGAGCAGATTGTCTTGTTTTTGACCTATGTTGTTGGATTCTGGGATTGTGCCCTTACTAGCCTACAGCTATTTTATTTTGTGACCCTTAATTCATCATCGACAGCAAGTCCAAATTCGATTATGAGTTAAAATCACCTTCATGACCAGTATTCTTTTGTAAGATGTTATTGGACCTAATGTTACCTTTGTATAGCAACTCTATGCTCTCTGGTAGACTGGATGGCATTAAACTTATGAATGGACTAGGACTTATCTGTCAGAGAAAGAAACATTTGTAACACCTTCTGAGCTAAAAGTTATCGACACACAATTAACAATGCCATGCCATTACTTTATTTTCAGTTTGTTGCAAAACAATCAACACATAGCACTGTATTGCTATCAACAACACATACTTTATTTCCTCACAATTTTCATTGATACTAAACAACCACATCTTTATATTCTGTAATCATCAGATCAATAAATCTAGCCACTCGTTCTAATCTTAAGTTATTGAAAACATGCAGACGTGGCACTATTGGCAAATATCAAGACAGAATGCCATAAATGACCAGAAAAGTCTTACCTTCTCTATGTTATTTGCCTGTAAAAAATTATCAATATCCCTAAATTAGTTGCTACAATAACACTTATTTGAATATAAATGTCCAAAGGACCTAACAACAAATAAATAAATTATGGTGAAACATGCCATTTCCACAGCCAAAATGTAGAATTTTTTAAACAGGACAAGATGCTTTATCTCGCAGTCATATGAATTCATGTCAAAGTTACAGTCCAGTTCTGGTCATAACTGAACTAATCCAAGTTTAAGATGAGATATAGAGCTACAGTTTCACACATTCTCCAGATGTTCATCATTAAATAATTCTATTATTTAGACATAATTTCACTGATAACAAGACAGCATGTTACCTCAAACACTGGAGTACAAAGGAAGTGGACAGATGAATCATGGATTTCACAGGAAGGTAAAACAACAAATGAAAAGTAGCAACCAATCTGAACTTCCTTGATAAGCTCATCTATCCAAGGAAATAATTTTCAAAAGACAACATGAGACAATAAAGAAATTAGCTGATAAAAAGGTATATAAATCAAAGAAAAAAAGCTGCTCTTGTACACATACAATATTCTGATAAAACTGCATGTACAAATTGAGGGATGATGAATGAGTAAATCTGAGACTCAACAAGATGCCAAGATCACTAACAACCTAGTAGTTACACAAAGACTGTGAGACTGTGTGGACTAAATCATTTTAGACTCTTAGACAGAAATAAGCACAGAGTTTCTTTTAGGTTCTTTTTAGGTAGAGCTCCCTGTCCCTACATTAATGACTGAGTAGTGGCTGTTATCTTTTACCTCTGACATAAATTGGAATAGCTTGGTAGAATTTTCCTTCATCAGTGTTGATCCATAGATTCTTGTGTACTGTTAAGGGAGATAGTACTTGCACAATACACTTATCTGAGAAAAAAGACAGTGACTGTTTATAATCAATACATGGTCAAAATCTCACGCTGAGGCACACAGTGGCAATCTAAAATAAACATATCAGTAAAGAAGATAAAATATCTGGCAAATATAAAATCAATTTACAAATCAATATATATAAAATAAGAAACTAAACATAAAATACTTTCAATATCCAAGCACTTAGTACACAACAAATTTTTTAAGGTTACAGCAACAATATAATTTGGCAATTACCTGCTAAAGTACGGCATGTGACATCTTCAATAAGAGAGGATCCACAATATTTGCACACAAAATCACTTCTAGATAACAAATGCAAGAGTGAGTAACAAAATGTTGTAATAAAAACTGATCTAGAATAGCTGTAAGTAAACAAATCAAGCATCTTCAGCATTTCAGCTTTTTTAAAAGTACCTATTGTACATATATAACCACAGTGCCGATGGAAGAATTCAACAAGAGTTTTTCTTTGGGTCTCAAGTATACAACTTACCTAATTGTAACATTCTCAGTTTTTCCAGCCAAGTGTACTCTGATATAACAATATTTAGCAGAACCAAAGCACTCAGATTGAGGACAATAGAATCTTGCACTTTGGCTACGACAAAAAGTTGAAGAAGTTGTTAAAACTAACTACCAATGTCATATCATGCCATGCTACACTATACTATACTAAGAAAATAACAGTCCTAAAGGATCAGAGGAAGACACTTAATACATCCATAGGCTGTTGATACTCACGTGTACTGGGTGACAGCTGTTCTTCCAGTCACAACGCCAACAATCTTTACAAGATTAGATCTACCATATTTAGCAAGGTTCTTACTGGTTACACACCTGCCATTTAAAAATGTCAAAACTAGCTTTAATACTTTTTCATTGTTTTATAAGATAGCCGCTGTTGATATCTTTTTGTTGTATAATTCTGTAACAGCTGCACATAACAGATTAAAAATTACCAGAAGACCCAGGTTTTGGATTTTGGATGATGACAAAGGAAGTTAAGTGTGTTGCACAAGAACACAATGCAATAACTCCAACCAGTCCTTCAACCCAAATTGCTTGATCTAAACAGAGTCCATTGACCTTTTCATCAGCCCATTCGCTTGTCCTATGTATTTTAAGTACATACTGGCACTTAAACCACTTTTTAAACAAAACCTTACTCCTGACGTGGTGAAACTGACAAAAACCTGACCACAGCAAGAACTTGTGATGGGAACAACAAATCAGGTATCCATGATAAGGTGTGAATAATAACAAAACACACCTAGAAAAAGAAAAGAAAGCAGTTATGTTCCAAAAGGTCCACAGCAGGAGCTTCTGCTGCATCTTTTGGGGGTATTGGCCCCTAAAAATATGGCAGGACATAATGTTTTGTTATAGAATTGGTACCTCTTAGGGGTGAAAAACATTTCAAGCCACGCCCACAGAACAGCATCTTGGTACCTCTTAGGGATTCTTTTCAAAATTACTGACGAGCATCACCGTTCTTTTTATATGGGAGTCCTTTCCCCAGGATTTAGAATAGCAATTTTCATGCACTATTGATACTTACAGTGAGAATTTCACAAGGACGGTTTGAATGTTTTTTACCAAGAGTTTAGAGCTAGAGAGTAAACCAGTTATTCTCCAGTAATTGTTAGTTACCGATCTTGATGTACTCACTCTTTTTCTGGATCTAACTTTTAAGCCTGGTCTATAATAATATTAAAGTGGTGAAACAGAGTCCCTCTTTCTTTACAACTATAAATAATAGGTAACAGTTTTATGTCATTGATCTACCAAACAAATCAGCCATCTTACCTCTTGAAACACATTAATGGCATTCAAAGGCTCAGTTAAAACCAGATTCCCAAGTGTAGCTACAAGACCAAATAATGCGGTAGCTAGTTTAGCAAAAACTGGAGGAGCTGAACAAGCACAGTAAATTTTGAACTGGGCATTGAAGGGGTTAAACTTGCTTTATGAGCCATACCATTAAAATCCAGCAAATGCATCAAGTCCATTCCAAAAACAAATCTATAAACAGTCTTTTCCTGCATAAAATGAGAAAATCAGAAAACATTCACTCTCAGAAAAAAATGGCTAAGAACTTCCACAGAGAGCTTGAGCAATCAGGTCCTGTGCAGCAAGTTTTGGATTGGGTGGGGGAATGAGGGGACACCTGAACACACTTTTGATTGTGAGTGGCAGATTTCACAGCCATTTTGCTAATGCTGTAAACACAACAACTTGATGGTTTTACTGAGTACACCCCAATCCTTTGTGGAGTCATTCTCATAACAGACCAAAATATGTTGGTCCAGAAAATATCCTTACCCCTCTCAAAGAAGGTTTTTTTTCAGTTTGAATCTCCCAGTCAGGAAAGTCCAGTTTTGGTTGATACTTCCCTTTAAAAATTCCCCCTTAGGAATTTCCATTAACCCTCCTGGTAGTGGGCATGGATATTTTCTGGAACCACACAATTTCAGAAAATGGGAGTTGAGAATTGAATCACTGTGCAGTGCCAGGGTACAACAATGATCTACATGGTGTAAAGCAAGTAAGTACTAGACAAAGACCCTTTTCTCCCATGTTCTGAAATTTACCCAGATGGTTGTTCTTTGGGCTTCAATGGGCCCTTAGCAAGGATGTGCCCTTAAAGGACTGGTAATAAATTAAGAATAACACACCAGGTATAATTTGTGTATGCAGCATACTTAGAACAATTTAACAAGTTGACGTCAGTTTTTCATGTACTATTTCCAAAACGAGAGCGAGTGTTTCATTGGGGTATCCAAACACCGAGAAACAAATGAAAGCACGAGGCCGTAGGCCAAGTGCTTTTATTGTTTCGAGGTGTTTGGATACCCCGATGAAACACGAAGCACGAGTTTTGGAAATAACTTCTCATGATCACTCTTGAAGAAATGATAAACAAAGACTTCCAATTAGAATTGTTTGCTGTCTAACATTCCTTCCTCGATAATTTCAATATCAATGATATTTTTTACCGGCGTAATTAATTTGCATTTATGGTGCGATTTAATGTATTGAGATGTGAAAGTTGCTGGGGTTGCCAGCATTTACAAGTTGTCGTTTAGTCAGGATATATATCGCAAGAAAGTCGTTCGAGAGATTTTGGTAGCCGAAAAGTGTGGAGGATGAGAGGAAAAGTGTTGATAATGCAGTACCGAAATCAACAGCTTATAAAGCCAAATGGTCGTGTAAGGTTTTCAAGGAATGGAAACCGCATCGATTAGTGAAGTCCTGTACTTTGGAACCCGGCGGTCTTTTTACCAGGAAAGACTTTAAAGAAAGAGTGCAAACTTTGGAAACGGCCATTACAGATATGCCTGCATGCAGTCTCAACTACTGGCTGTCGAAGTTCATTCAAGAAGTAAACAATTCCTCTGGGGAACGTTATCCTTCCCGTTAGTTGTACTCGATTATTTGCAGACTGAAGTGCCACCTTTCTGATGTAAATGGAAGTGCTGCATTGAACCCTTTGGACATGTCCGACCAAAGGTAAGTTACATTTTTTGGGATAAAATTTGGTTCGCGTAAACTACTTGTGTGCATTGTTTTTAATACTACTTTTTTTCTTTCGCTTTCTTAGGTTTGTGACATTTCGGCGTGTTTTGGATGCAGAAATGAAAGAAGCAACGCGAATGGGTGTGACTTTGAAAACAAAAGGAGACACATTGTAAAAGCTTACTTCTGAGTAATAAATATTCATTGATTTTGTGCAAGTTGTCATTGTGCATATTTTAGTGGTATATACCACTCTCACTGGAGAGTGGTATACTGTTTTTCATTGGGTATCCAAACACATGCACGTGATGTGGTATACATCTTGTGGTTGGTAGTTGACCTTATGAATTATTAATGAGTTTGAGAAGCATCTGTCCTGTTACTGATAATGAATTTCATCATAACATTGTCAAGTCTCATAGTAAATGGTTTGAACCCAGGAGTATCAGTAGTTCATATTGTGTGATCGTCCGGGTGAGGGTAGTTCTGAAAAGAACTATTGTTGGTGACTGACGTTTTGACAACCTGAACGGAAGTCATCTTCAGAGTCACTCTGAAGATGACTTCCGCTCAGGTTGTCGAAACGTCAGTCACCAACAACAGTTCTTTTCAGAACTACCTTCACCTGGATGATCACACAATACGAACTATCTGTCAAGTCTGCTTCTTTGACAATGTTATGACAAAATTCATCGTTAATAACAGGACAGATGCATGAAAAACTGACGTCAATTCGTTTTTTGCAATTTAACAAATTGTCCAATTGTCCACTCTCGCTCATTGACGCATAGTGTAAATTATAAATTCATGTGTGTGTCTGCCTATTGACAATGAAAATTAGCCACTGAGTGCAGGAGAATTTCTGCAGTTACCGTAAAAGGTGCATTTGATGCCAGCTCGAATAGACCATTTAGAGTTCCTGTTTAACAATTCCTGGTGGAAAACCTTTTATCTGCTTTAATTGTAAGATTAAGCTTACGTGAAAATGAGTTTTACCCACAAGCATGTTCATTTTCATGTAAGGTTAAGTCGTTAAGCTTTTTGGAAGCTGATCCCGTATGTTCTCACCGATGAGAAAATTTCTCAGTTAACTATTAACTATCGAATATTATACGCCGGTGTAGTGAGATAAAATGTGTCTCATCAACCAAATAAACATTTTCTGTCAAATCATGGAAAGAAAACACACATACCGCAAAATCTGCTGTGTAGCATTCACATTGTTTCTTGAGCTGGTCAAAGGCCCCACATTCACACAGCCATTCGAACGCTACTTCTGGGATACTCTTTGCCTCCATTAAATTTGTAAATACTTATTACACTTCCAAGAATAAACAGAGAAAAACCTAATCTATAAAACTACATGTTCTTGTGTCGATTTTACTTACACTGGCCGCACGCGTGACCTTTGACAGCCGGTGAAATTTTCCCGCCTTTTCTTTTCTGCGCGCGATCGACCAAATAATATGTTTCCCGCGGTACCAAAATTTAAGAGTAGTGACTTTGACAATCCCACAGATGAAGAAACTCTTCACACAAGAAAAAATTCTCTTCGCATCGCAGTTCATCAGAGTACATTGTATTTTGATAAAATCCAGACGATCACTGCATGAATTTAACCCTTTATTCAGTCCCAGTCTCTTGGCACTTCTATGAAAACCGCTGGCCAACCCACGGTTTCTTTCTTCTAAAACCAACATGGCCGGCGCTCAATTCGAGTACGATGAAAAAGGCACCACTTTCTATTATTTCCTTATATCATTCTTTGGTATAGTCCTCGTACCCGTAACCTATTATGTCTGGAAGATCACAAAATTACCAGGTAAGTATAGAAATGTCTTACTAGTTACCACACGGCAACTGTAAACTTCCGGTATTTTCTCTCACTCAGCTGTTTACCAGTGATGTGCCTTTTTGACGCTTTTTTCCCCACGTTTTGACGTGGTTCTTGTCTTCACATTTCAGATGATCAGAAAAGAGCCGTTAAGATATGTAGATGTCCACCCTGCGTAGAAAAACGAGAGCTTTTACGAAAAAAAGAGCCGAAATCAAAAAGTATCCGCTATGCGAGGTAAGTCCAATTCAATCTGCCAGTCATATGGCCGGCTCGATCTCGTTAGGAATGACGTGTATTTTAGTCCTGAGATTATCTTTTTGTAAGACTCAGAGAAATAATGGAGTAATTTTGCTGTTTTGAAAGCGAAACGGTTTTATCAATTTTGTTTTGTTATTGTTACACTATTTTACCAAAAAAAAAAAAAAAAGAAACACGACGCCATGAAATTTGAGAAGATTCAATTCAGTTTGTACATATCCAAGTTTCAGAAGCCTTATATTCACTTCTTTTAAATTCAAGCTTGTTATTTAATATTGACTTCTTTACATAATTTTCATGCCCAAGTTAAGTTATGATGTAGCTTAAAAATACATTCTTTACACTTACTAGCAGAAATAATATTTACCTACAACTGTTTTGGCTAACAAGTGGAAAGTCACTCTGAAGGGAGGCAGTTACGGGAATGACAACTGTATTAAACGTTTTTCTCATACCAGCAAATGTTTGCTAGGAAACCGGAGAGATTGTCCAATTTTTAGCAGGAATATTTTTAGGAAAAATATTGTGCAACATGTTTACTCCTCAATATAACTGGAACCTCAAAAGTGTTCACATTAAACTGAAATAGATTTCTGTAATTATTATTCAATGAGTACACCCGTAATCTGCTCATATAATTTTAACTCTTACTTGCCATTTTCAGTCTTTCAGTTTTAGCAGTTCTTTGGGTTTTGTTTTTCGTTGGAGCTTATAAGATCTCTCAGTTTGAGAAAGACTTCACCGAGTATGATCCGTACGCTGTGCTAGAGTTAGATAGGGTAAGTCATGGCAGACTTCTCCACTCTCTAATGGTGCCAAAGTTTCTCATTCCACTAGAGGTAGTCCCACTTTGTGTGCTTTCTTTATTCCCCCCTTCCCCCACCCCCCCTCTTCCCCCTGGATGGTTAATTGGTACTTCTAGGGACTGGAGAAGATGGGGGTGGTGTTGTTTGGTATTTCAGAGTATAATAAATAACTTTTTTGACTGAACCTGAATTTCTAGTCAAGAGGAGCCTTGTCCTCCATAGGCTACAGTAATCTCCCTCCATATTTTGTCAAGTATTGCAAGAGTAACTGTTCATGCTCTGACTTACACTCCTAACTAGAGAGAGGTAACCTGAATTATAGGACACTACCTTGCCTAGTCTTCAAACTTAGACCACTTGATAAGTCTAGAATTCCAATTTGCTAACCACTGAGCTGCAATGTCTTGCCAAAAAATAATCATCAGTCACAGTTTTTGTTTATTCTGGTTATGGACAGTGCTACAAAGGGCCAGAAGGTTCAAAGATATATGTAGCCTCAAATTCATAGTTAGATTCACTACTTTGATCTGAGGCTTCTTTGCACTGAAAGTCTGACAACAGTTTACTTTATGTTATTCTAAGGGTATGTGAGACATTGCCATCAAAGTGACCTCCAAAAACAAATCGCAGAAAAGGTGAAGACACTTGCCCAGAGAGTGTGCATAAAGGTTTAGCAAAAACTTGCATCCACTACCCTAAAACATTCTGTGTTCACTACACTCGGAGAGAATCAGTCTTCACTCCAGACATGAATGATTTTTTTCGTATTATAACATTGTAAGCATTGCATTCTCTTAATAAAATACACAACATAGCTGATACAATGTAGCTGTGAGAACTCTATCATCAGTTGCTCTCATTATCATTTTATTTAGATTTATGTATAGCTGTAAAATACAAAGGTACTTATCAAGACTATATCAAGACTAAAATCTGAATCCTTTAGGGCGCAACAACAGCAGATATTAGACGGCAGTATCGGCGACTAAGTATGAAATACCATCCTGATAAGGACACAGGTGACCCACAGAAGTTCATGAGAATAGCAAAGGCTTATGAAGCGTGAGTGTCGTAATTTCCTAGTCCTGGTTGTTTGACATATTACTTAATTACCGGTATGTATAGATTTGAACCAGCATATTTAGGGGATTAAAATTACTAGTAAGTTCTTAGAAAATCTGTCTTCTTCAATCACTGTCTCTATGCTAGGAGAAGTTATTAGAGAATGCATATTTCATTCCTGTTTTCTTTAAATATGTCCTTCCTTTCTTTAGATTGAACTTAAACCAATCATTGAAGTCAGTGGCCTATATTGTAATAGTACATTGGTCTATCTAAATAATGTACTCTTCTATGTTTTGCTCCATCTCACCTTTATGACAAAAGGTCTTTAGTGGCAATACACAAGAGTTGTTGTTGTTGTTGTTTTTTTTGTTCCTGAAATGTTTGTTGAAGTTTTAGTTTTCTTTAACAGGCTAACAAATGAGGAATCAAGAAAAAATTGGGAAGAGCATGGTAATCCTGACGGACCGGGAGGTATGTAAAGATTAAAAAAAACTCCAGCTTATGTTATCCTTAGACTCTTTTGACATGAACTTGCAGCAATATTAGTCGAAATGTTATTCATTAAAGTTGATGTGAATATTGAATAGGGTATTACACCTGTACAATATGTACCTTAACTTTTAGGTGTGAAATTTATTTAAATTTGAATTCCGTTAACTAATTCAAGGTGGCTGGTAATAGTTTCTCATTCTTTCCAGCAGTTGCACTTTGACTGGTCAATACCAGCTCCCTTTGTCAAGGAATATTACAATATTGGTATCACATAAATGCACAATCATTGTTAAGCAAGTTGTAGTCATCTTCATGGTATAATGGTTACCAAAGTAATAATATGGCCTGTTAAAAACACCCTTAATTTTAGCTTTAAGTGTGTATAATTCAAAAATGACTCCGCGAAACCTTTTTTTTATCATTTATCAAATTGTGATAAGCATGATAAGATACACTTTTTGCAAAGTTTAAAAAAATTCTGTAGATAAGATCCAGAGCTACCGTAACTGTTCAAAACTTTAAGGTGGCTCTGAACCCTACCCACAGAATTTTTAAATTTTATTTTTTAACAGTGTCTCTTATCATGCTTATCAAAATTCAGAGATTAAAAAAGGTTTCACCGAGCCATTTTCGAATTATGGGCACTTTAAGCTAAATTAAGGGTGTTTTAAACAGGGTTTATTGTTGCTTTGGTAACACCACAACTTGTTTCCAAATAATTGGGCATTTATGTGATACCTATGTTGGAGCATCACTTGATAAACAGTGGTAGTATTGGACTGTTACCAGCCACCTCAAATCCCATTATGGTATTTGTTTTTAAGATGAATAGAGATGGGGCTTATAAGTGAGAAGAAGGCCAGATGGGTGAGGGAGGGGGCACTTATTTGTAATCTTCAATCAGATATTTTGTAAACGTAATTGCCACTAAAAGGTAACAACTGAATGCAACCAATATTTCATTTGGTCATTGAATAATTTTTACGGTGTTATTACTCCAACCAAGGCCACCCAACAAAATTTTCCACAAATTAAACTAATAAAAATCTTGGAGGATAACAGTAGTTTTGCAACAAATTATCCATGTGATCAAGCTCTACATTACAAAGGCAACAGATTTGTGGTCATTTTGGATAATTTGTTGGAAAACTATTGGTAACCTCCACGATTTTGATTCATTAAATTTGTAGAAAATTTTTCGGGGTGGCCTTGGTTAGAGTAGTCGCACTGTAAAATATTAGTTACCTTGAAATAATTTATTGTCTTGACTCCCAGCAGTGGTGGAGGGAGAGAAGGCTAATCGAAAATTTAAAGTATAATAGGAGACTAGTTGAAACTGTTGCTGAAAAGGTTACTTACTGTTTTAATTTGTAACACATTTCTCATGTCTTTCAGCAACAAGCTTCGGTATAGCTTTGCCCTCCTGGCTTGTAAGCAAGGAAAACTCCATGTGGGTTAGTTAAACAAAAAAAAATGTTATGATTTCATTTATCTTACATTCTATAATCATCATCTACAGTGCAGCTCAGATATATCCGAACCAAAATATGCGCGTAATTCGCATCAGCCCAATATGCGTATACGCGTATGCATATACGCACATACGCGTATACAGTATATACGCGTATGCCTGATTAGTGTGTATGAGCTAACCTATTGTTTTTTCTTTTCTTAGCAGTAACTGTACATGTATAAATGGTTTTCAAAATTTGAAAGTGTTAAAAAATAGTCTATTTTTTCACCTTCAGTCCAACACCTTCTTATTGCTTTTCCGTTCTTTACATTAGGTATTGGGAGCTTATGGACTTGCTTTTATGGTGATTCTCCCAATTGCAGTGGTAAGCAAAAATACTGCGATGTATTTATAACATTTGCCATAATTCTGCTTAACCAACAAGACTAAGTAAGACTTAAATTTAGGTTAAATACATTTTCCTGTTATTTTCTTTTTCTTTTTTCTTTTTTCTTTTTCATCAGGGAACCTGGTGGTACAAGTCAATTCAGTACAGCTGTGAACAGATTCTACTGGATACTACTCAACTGTACTACTACTTCTTTCACAAGACACCTACCATGCAGACTAAACGTATGTAACGAAGAAGAGTCAACCATGTTTAAAAATCCAATGTTCATACATTAAACCTGCATGCGTGCATATAAAGAGCAGTAATCAGTGGTTTCAATAACATTTTCAGCTGGAAGGCAACTGGTTTCACAGGGCAAAACCTTTTGAACTGAATTTCTTTATAAGAAGAAATTTCCCCGAGATGGTCAAAATTGGACAAAACCATCCTCTCAGCTGGTCAATTTGTCCGGTGCCCGGCCCTTAATGAAACCCCTGAGTAATTTGTGTCACAGATAACTGTGTAAATATTACAATACATATATCTTATTAGATGTTTTGGCATGTAGTATCACTGTATATTTTTATGAATTGTGCTGTATTTTGACGAGCCTGTAGGGCGAGTCAAAATACAAACAACGAGTAAAAATATAAAGTGATACTATACACCAAAACTTCTAATGAGAGATTTATTATCCTACTGGTGTAGTCAATAAATTTATCAACGAAAGAGGGAGAGTGTGACAGTTTTGCGTGTGCGCACCAACCTGTATGGCAAACAGGTTTCCTACTGTACAAATAACTACACAATATCGCTGTATACTTGAACTGTTATTTGGATGGTATTTGCTGTAGTTGGATAATAAAAACCAACACTGTATATGTTTTAAGTAATAGTTTCTTTTTTGTAGGTGTGTTAATGATTTTGGCTGGATCCTTGGAATTTGAAAAAGGTCACAATAATGACATTCAGGAGAGACCAAGTGATAATATAGAATTACCAGAGGTAGGACCTGCCTATGCAGTTGTGGTGTAATTGAATTTAGAGATTTAATCCAGTACAAAAACTTTTTTCTCGCTAGTTTGGCTAGGACTGGGCTATTCTAAAGGTCACCTCTTTCCACTCACCCCAGGTAGTTCCTTTGAAGATGGCTTTTGCTCACTTAAAGTGTGCTCTCTAGATCACTCAAAATACAAAGTTCTGCATTTTTGGCTGTACCATGATTCAATTGAGTGCCCTCCTTCTAGGAAGTGCATCCCCCACCCTCAAGTGTCAATTCTTTCAATAAGTGCTCTTATTCCAAGAAGTACCCCGTTCAATAAGAGCTCCCATGGTGAGTGACATTCAAGACAGTGCCAAAGAATATAGTACACTGATTAGACTATTGAATATTATGAAGTCTTCTTTCTCATCTGAATGTAAGTTTAAACAGTATGACTATCAGAATCCCTGCTGTTACATTTGTTGCGTTTAATTACCTGTTGTTTTTCTTTTAATTATTGTTTATCAAATTTAGATGTACATGCATTCAAAAAGAATTAAGTACCCCACCCCTATAAGTGTACTACCCCCCAACCCCACTCCTCCACTAAGTGCCCTCCCTTGGGCTACCAAAAGTAAGTAGTGCTCTCAGTCTGAGTGCTAAATGAAATCAGTATGACTGTAACAGTAAATGAAATAAATAACTAATAAATACATGTAGCTAATGTTTTTGTTGTTTTCAGTTGATGCGTGACCTGCCCAACCTTGGAGATAAAAATAAAGAGCCGCCCCTGTGCTACCCTTACAGCATCAAGGCAAGAGCTCTGATCCATGCTCACTTGTCACGGTTAGAGCTTCCCAGAATCACACTCAAAACAGGTAAGGTTCTAGGGATTTCACAGGGTATTCATGGTCAAGAAAATTTGACAGATGCCCTAACCGACCCATTGGCCAGGGTATCAACTGAAAGTTAGTAGGAAGTTCAAGGCTATGCTCTAGAAGCACCCAGGTACCACAGGTGACTAACTTTTGCCTTTTGGCAACTGAAAAACTTACTTTTCTCATATAAGCTTAAGTGCTGGGCAACCAGGATTGCATGGTTAGGGACCTTTGGGCTCCTCATAAATTTTGCCTGAAGTTGGTTAGCTGTTTTCACAGCTTGTTTGAGCTCTCCAAGACTTACGCAAAAAGTTTCTATAACTCGCAGAAAATAATCAGAGAGAATTTTCTACTCATTTCTTGAATGAATTAAAAGTTCAAAATAGTTTTCAGTGTCTTCTTACTAGAGTTAACTAAAGGTAATATGCTGTCAACCAATAAATGCACTGCACAGAATCTTGTGTACCTGCAGCAATGATTGAATTTATTCATATAATAAAAATGTATACCATTTTTTGTTTTTGGACTTAACAGTTTTGCCGACTATATCACAATTTGTATTTTCTCTGTCCTAGACCTTGATCTAGTGCTGCAGAAGAGTCCATTCCTCATCCAAGAAATGGTCAATTGTGTAGGACAGCTTATAGCTATGGCTAAAGCTGGACGAAGTAAGTGGAAACTTCCATTAATTTTGAAGTTTGCTTATCAAATTCTCTCTTTTTTAGCCTCCATTCTTAGCTTATAGACCTCCCAAGATATGCATGTAAATAACTTCTTCATGGAAGGTGCACCTTATACAAGTTGTGTTTTGTGTTGTACATGTACAGATGTACAGTTGTACAGCATAATCCCTAATACATAAAATGGATAAACTACTTGTACAAATTCACTTGGATGCTAGTGAATTCCCAATATGGCATTACTGCGTAACATTTTTAAAGTGATCGATTTACTGATAAAATTGTGATCATATAACCATGGTTACCTGTTTGTTTACTTGTTGTCTCTATAGCCCAAAACATGCCACGACTTGAGACACTTGAGAACTGTATACGTGTAAGTCAAATGGTGATACAGGGACTCTGGGACAATAAGTCTCCCTTGTTACAACTACCACATCTTAATCAGGAGAATTTACGACATTTCAACACTAAAAAGGTATAGTAACGATCATTTCCAAGTCAGTAGTCTATCATGAAATTATTAAGTACAGAGCTTTCATATTGAAATTCTGTGACTGTCTTGTTGTCTGGCATCAAAGACTAATAATTATTATTGTGTGGTTCTGGAGCTGTACAATCATACAGATGAAGCCATTTGTACTAATTACATACCTTTTGACTGTAAATAACATAACAATGTCTTACACAAACCATTTTATGGCCTGCCGGTGGCCTCTTACACAAGTTTGCCTCCAGGTGTTATTAATTATGGATTACTCCAGCCTATTTTACTCCTTTAAGGTAGTCTACATGTATGTCAATCTTTGCAAGTTGATCATGACGTTATTTCTTTACGCTTTGCACACAGAGGAGTGTTCGTTCCATTAGACAGCTGGCATCCATGAAAGATGAAGACAGGAGGTTAGTTACACAAATGTACCTGTTACAAACAATTATCACAATAGTGGAATTCCTGTTATTCTTGTGTACCTTGCCTATATCAATGGTATATTTTCTTGTCATGGCTTTTGGCACATTAATGATCCATAAATTATGCGGAGCTCTTTTCTAAGAAACGTTTTTAAAAGGCTAGGGCGCGTAGCTGATGTTTATCAACAGCAAGCTGCTTTTTGGTTAAGTGATGCTTTTTGGTTATGTTTATCTTTCCATTGTTAATAAATTATCATATGTACTGATTGAAGTTTCAATTTTTTCAAAATTATATCTGTTTTCTGGATGCTTATTAAAGGACAGTTGTTTAAAAGTGCAATTGTGATATGTCTGTTAAGACTTCGCTCAATGTAGACTAGTCATGAAATTTGACCCTACCCCATTAATTTTCAAGGTCCATTGGTGACCATATTAACGAGGTTTTACTGTATTTCAGATCCCTTTTAAGGAACCTGACTGGCGAACAGTATGAAGACGTGATCAATGTTTGCTCCATGTTTCCTGTCATTGATATGGTAGTTAAACCACATGGTGAGTATATTAGCTAACGCTAATGCTGCTAAATTGTGCAATGCATTGCCACGCATCTCTTGTTATTATCATTTAGATTTCAAGAATTTTATATATTATAAAGAGTCCATATGGAACAGTCAGATGTATTTTTTTGGCCTAGATTTCAAGTTGAAGCAGAAAGATTAGGAATTAGTATCAATTTAGATAGCAACAGTACCGTTGGGACAGTTTTGTTTTAGTATGTTTTAGTAGTTAATAGATTGCTGTTAAGTCTCATGATTTACAGTATGTAGTTGAAGTTCAAGATGTTTTTTTTTTTTCACAGTCCTTGATGATGAAGACGATGCAGGTCTTATTACAACTGGTTCAATAGTGACTGTGTCAGTTACAGTAAAAAGACGAAACCTTGGGGTGAGCTCCTTTTGGTTTAAAACTGTAGTAGTGTTATTGTGGTACGTGCATATTGAAGCCTGCTGTTGTCTATTTTTTGGTTGGGAGACTTAAAATTTTTTTTATCAAATGGTATCTGTCAGGCCAGGTAGCTTGATACTGGCATTACTGTAGCCTTAAGTTGGATTTGGGGTGAGGGTAGAAGACGAATGACATTTTATGCCACTAAGTGGAAGCTAGTTTTCACAAGCAAAATCTGCCACGTTTCCTAAGTTTGGTTGAGTATTCTTTTAAAGATTTCTTTTCATTTTGTTTGAGAAATACAGGGCGTGATTAAGTTTTGAGTCGCCTGTAAGTTTATTCTTCACAACCATAACAAACTTGTTACTTTGTGGGTAAATTCTATCAACAACAAGCAATTTCACCCATAGCATCAAGGGCCAATCAAGCAGACTCAGCCATAACAGGTTTTACAGGTTACAGAATGTAATCACAGCCCTGAAATAGAGGAAACCATGGACCATGAAAGGTCCAGATGGTTTATTGTGCTGCTTTCAGCTAATGTTGTGCCCCTCAACATTTCATCATATGATTTATTCTTGTAGGAATTCTTTGAGGAGGATGATTTAGATGATCTGCCGCCCCTTGAGAGTGTTCACCCAAATGATACAGTGGAACCGAAGGTAGATTACTACTATTTACTATTAGTAATCCTCTGTTAATAATAATTGTTTTTAAATTTTTGCATTTGTAGTCCTTTGTATGCATTGTATGCAATATGACAGAAATTTTCTTGTCACTTCCCAGTAGGAATTTTAAGTGTTTATTATCTAAAATTGCAATGAAATCATGATAAAAATTGCAATGATTTTAAAATTACTGCAGGGATCACCCCAGGCAGGTGGACAGAAGGTTTGGCAGAAAAACAAAAAGAAAGGCAAAAAAGCCAAGCCACAAAAACAACAGCCCAAGAAAAAACCCGTGAAACAACAGCCTAAGAAGAAAACGTCACAAGAGGAGAAAGAGGTGAGGATATTGTGATAAAACTACGATTTTATTGTTCAGTCAGCTGTTCACTTGTCTCCCTGACAGCCAGTGTCAAACAACGCTGCTAATAAACAATTAGATTATGAGCTCGAGATTTCTATCGCGTGATAGTTGACGAGGGTGCAACCCGAGTCAGCTATCGCGCGATAGAAATCGAGAGCGAATAATCTAATTGTTTTAGTATAAATCTACTAGTAGTTCAAAACTTTATCTAAATCCTCTTCATAGACACTTCGAAAACGCCAAGAAGCTGCTGTCATTTTGTTAACAAGGGCACACTGCTACGCTACTCACCATCTAGCACAGAATAGATAGTGAGTAGCGTAGCCAATCAGAGAACGGCATTTGTGACAGAACGCTAGTAGATTCATACCAATATTGCATAGAAGCGTAGCATGAAAAGCGAAGTAATGGTTGCAAGGAAGGGCTGGGCTGCTTAAGTTGGAATCCAAAACATTCGGTAACATGTGGAAACAAACGTTGTGCCTGTGCTTTTCAATAAGTGTACATAAAATCTGACAACCTCGTTCCCAGGTTTCTCATCTTCCCGCCCTACCGCAGCGGGAAGATGAGAGGCACTGGGAACGAGGTTGAAAATCTGAATGATTTCGAATGTTCGTATTTCATCACTTTCTCAGAAAACCAACGAAGAAAAAGAGGAGCCAAGTGGAAAGAAGACCAAAAACAAGGCGACCAAGCGGGAAGAAGATGAAGACAAAGAGGAAGATGATGATGAAGATGTGGAGATGGAGAAGGAAGAAGCAGACGAGGATGAAGATGATGAAGACGGTGCTGAAGAAGAAGAAACAAACGACAAGATTGAAGAGATCAAGAAACCGAAAAGAAAACCTTATGAAGACGAGTCTGATCTGGATAGTAGCAGGTATTATTTCAGTTGGTCCTTCTACATTTACACTCTTTTTTTTATATAAGAATATTGTTTTTCCGGCCCAGACTGAATATATGTTTCTGCCCATTTTAGGCTGAAAATATTGTTGTGAATATTCTTAGATTACTACGCCGACACAACGTCAGATTATGTTTCCTATTATGACTTCGCTGACATTGAAGTAATTTGGAGCCAGACTGCAGGCGATAAGTACTAGTTATGCAACGTTTTCGAGTGGTATATCATGGAATATCCCACGTGCCACCTGTATTTTCTTGCTCTAACTATCTACCATGTCAGTCAGACCAACCCAACAAATCTCTCCTCCCTTACAAGAGAAGTTTTCACCCTTAATTCATGCAACAGTTTTTTGAATACCTTTCTAATGCCTTTGTGCTTTAGCCTCGGTGAAGATGAGGACAGTGACGCTCCCCAAGAAGACGCTAGCGCTCGGGAATCCGAAGACGAGGCCGAGTGGGACCGACTGCAAGCCGACGTCAAGGGCCGTGATCCTATCTTGGATCCGAAGTCGAAAGAAAGTCATATTGTCCATGCACCTTATTTCCCAGAGGTACGAACCGATTGGAATATTGTTGTCCTTTCGAAGTGAGGCTAGTTCAACTTTTTTCACTTCTTTTTTTGTTGCTATTTCTACAGGAAAAGCAAGAGTGGTGGTGGATATATGTCACGGATCGCAGGAAAATAGAGCTCATAACACCACCTCAACAGATATTTAACCTAAAAGAGGAAGAAAAGGTAGAGTGTGACCTGTCACGCAATCTTTACTCTCGTCATACGAAAGAGGTAGATTAGGTGTCTAAACGACATCTCAACAGAGACGTAGCCTGAAATATCAGCGTCTCTTCATCCTTCAAACCAGTGTTATTGTTTGAGTGACATCACAATTGACATTTCAGGCTACATAAGGCGAATAACTTTACTTTGGATTGTTGAGAACAAAATTCCCTGACCTGTCTAGGAGAGGCGTTTTCTGGTGACTTTGCCAAGCTGTCGCAGCTTATAGAACATTGTGAACTGTCCACAGGGTAATGCAAAGCTCTTTTGTGTAATACTGAGCTTTCAAACAGGAGAGCTTGTTTACTTGTACGTGATTTAGGTGATATGTACTATCTTAGTGTCGTACGCAGTCGTCGTTTGGGCTTGTCAAACAATTCTGGACTGCGTGAAGAAGCATAAGAAGACTAAACAGGTTGCTGTCTTCACTCTTTCTAGGTGGATCTGAGATTTCAAGCTCCTCACAAAGCCAAAACGTATCATTACACTGTCACGTTACGATCCGACTCTTACTTAGACTTCGATGTTCATCAGAATTTCAACGTGAGTAATTTTTTTTGTGTACTCTGCTTGTTAACTGGTTTGGGACTTTGAGCTGGGACATTCGTCTATCCAGTTCAATCCGGGGGGAGTTGTAGCACTACCAACACCTAATTGTACAGCTAGGTACCAGTTGAGAGGACCCAAATGGACCCTTTGCATGAACTGGTCACATGGTGAATCTACCATGGTGGATGGCAAAAGAATGCAAAGCGACTTCAACCAGTCAAGCTCGACTCTTCTTTGTTTTCGATGTCCCAGTGATGAAGTTCGGCATCCAACATAGCCGCTTTTCTACCTTGTGGCCGGGGCCCATCACTTTGGTTACATCGAATTGGGAAATTTGAATAGAACTACCATTATCCTTCGATATCAGTACAAAGACCTTATCTGTTTTTGGTTAAAATTTTGTGTGAGCGTTTTAGAGTTTTAATTTAGAGGAAATTTTCAATCTTACAACTAAGCAAAATGTGTTAAGTGGCTGGCTTCGTCTACTGAGGTTCGCGTTTATTTCCTCGGCCTAACTCTTAGAAATACACAAAAACCAACAAAATTAAGGGAAAACCACTGTAGAGTTAGTGAAGCTGATCTCTATTGACCTATTTGATTTTCTTTTTTGCACCATCTTTAACCCTGATGAAATATACTAAAGGCACTCCGCAAACGTTTTCAGATCAACGTAGAGGAAGCAAAAGAGGTCAAGACGAAACAATGGGACTTTGATTCGGATGACGAGGATAAAGATGACATAGAGGAGAGTGGAGAGAGTGAAGAAGAAGAATATAGCGACTAAAGACAAATAACTAAATCAATTTGCTGCTTCCCTCTGGAGTTTGTAGACCCCGCTCGTGAGAGAATGCTTCCTGAAAATTTGGGGTAGGGACTTCAAGAGGGGTGTGTACTGAACTATTCACAGAAGCCTGACCTTTTCATCTAGCTACGATTTTTGAGGACTTTCTTCAGAGCTGATTTGTTAGTTTGACGATTTGTACCCCTAATCGGTAAATTGTTGTGTTTGGTTATGTACTTCTCTGTCAGAGAATACTGATATAGTAATTCCAGTTTAAAAACGCCAAGATGTTCGCTCTGTTGAAACGCTTAAGTGCAGAGAGCCACGCGATACACGGTGTACTAAAACGCTGTTGTTATTCCAGTCAAAATCTGCAAAGCTAGAACAATTAACTTCGGAAATACAGTAGGGCACATTTAATGGCCATAAATTTACCCTACGGTATTTCTTGTGTTGTAACTTGACATATCAGATTGTGGTATATTCTCCGTATGGCGGCACCGCCCCCCCCCCCCCCCCCAACTTATCTGTAGAAGTGCTCAACTCAATGCTCTGAAGGTTTGGACCCTTTCTTACTCAAGTGTCCCCAGACAATGGGTGGTAAAGTAGTATTTATTCTGAAGAGAGTATCGATTTTGAAAGAGAGTGAATATTTTATTATATTTTATTCCATTGGTAAATCTCTTTAAATACGTGTAGTTTGTATTAGACGTCAGAAGCCCGTAGGCAGTTTGACTGAACCATTGGAATCTAAGTCGTAATAACAAGGAAAATGTCATTGGCTATTGAAGACTCAAAAATGACCAATTTACACCGCCCTCTTGCTACTGTACTTTAGGCAAACAGCAAATAGAATACAATGTTTGAACGGAATTCGTGTGCAAAGTAAAAAAAAGTAAAAAACAAAATAGCTAAGAAAACATATTGGGATAACGTACATGTCCTTGACCCTACTCAATATGAGCTGTTCCAGCTGAACATCACATGTTCACATCACATGTTCGTTGGACAAAGTAATAGATCACGCGCTACATATAAACCTACCATGTGACGGATCTTTGTCTAAGCACTGGTATGGTTTACATGTGACCGCTGACATTCAGTGCAGTTCTTGGATGTTGGTCGTTTAGCGTGAAGTAAGCTCATCACATTTCCTCAAAGTTATAAACTTTCTCTCTGTTTTGAAAACGTGCACCAAATAATATACAACCTGACGTGTGTGTGGCGATCATGTGGAAACGGGTTTAAGGAATCTAGTTGTGACCTGGGAGGGTAGTGTTAGTATTATCTTGTTAGACTGTTCACAGTCTCTTTATTTTTTAACGCACGCGAAGCACAAGAGGGGTGGGGGCGGGGAGGCGAGCGAAGCTATTATTTGCATTTTCCACCTCCTTTCCCGCCAAGTCTCCCGTTTTGCGCTAGCGTCCCGTTCTCTCGCGATTCCATCCGCGTGTTCAGCGATCGAATGAAAACACTAGAAAATAGAGGGTTGTAAACAGTCTATTGTCTTGTTTGTCACCCTTACAGCCATTTTTGGGATGAAAAACGTCGCTTGACCTGTGTCGCGAACTCAACGAACAACGGAGACTATTTCGCAAAATTAAAAACGTTTTACTCCTAAGTAGATGTCTGTATTAAAATCATTAAATTAAATCGTTCGTTAACCAATTTTCTGGAGTGTGCAGCTGCATATTATTTAAACCATAGCATAGATACAGCCAATCAGAATACGGGAAAGCCGTTATACACTCAACCTTCCCATCGTGCCCTGTAATGACCGTGTTTGTATTTTCCATTGCGCGGTATAATATAGTTATGCAACACTTCCCTGTTCCATGGAATATCCTACTTGTCACTTGTATTTTCGAGAAAGTACAATTGATTCGAAAGCGTTGATGAAAATGGAGACTCGAAATCGGTTTCGAAAGTGATGTCATTTGAAAACGCATCGTTTTGAAAATGCTCCGTTTCTAGTGTAGACAGGTGAAAACGGAGGCTTAATTTATAGACTGCGAGCAGTCTCTCTTTTCCTCGAAAATCCGTGGGGAAGAACGCAAAACAAGTAAGCGTGCGAGCGTGATTGTTAGCGTGATTGTTAGCGTGACATGCTTGCGGCGATGCCGCAGGTCACACTCACAGTCACGTTCGCTTTGCGCTCTTCCCCACAGTTTTCGAGGAAAAGAGAGACTGCTCGCAGTATACTTAATTTAGAAAGCGGTGACGAAAAAAACGTGATATACTGCTTCCATCAGCGTTTTCGGGCGTTTTAGACGAAAATGCATAAAAAAGTATGCGCTTCCGTATGAAAACGCAATAGTGTGGACAGGACAAAACAACACGAAAACGCTAGTGTGGATGAAAGTCGTTTGCTTCGTTTTCTTTGACATGAAAATGGAGACTTCTGAAAACACATTAGTAAGGCCTTGGCCTCAGTTGTGTTCCTAACAAGCCTAGAGAAAACAAGCCCTGATTGACTGAAGAAGTGTGCTAAGATAAATTCAATAGAAAACACGAAAAGGCTCTCTAGGGTTTTTTCTTGTGTGAATTAAAGATATTTTCTACATGTGTCGATTAAACAGTCGTGAAACTTTGGAAGGTAGAATTCGAAATAGCTGTGGAATCGTTAAAATGGGGGGTGTGGGGTGCATTTCCAAAGCATTTCTCGTTCTCTTAAACTTTCACTTGTGTTTCTTTGATTTAGAACGAAGAAATTATTCTTCAAAGTTGGCTTTTTTCCTTCTTTTTTACAAAGTTTTATTTGTGGCTCAAAACAGTTTCCAGCAAAAATTTTCGAAAATTTAAGGTGGTTCTGAACCCTAACTATAAAATTTTTTTGAACTTTGCCAATAGTTGCATCTTATCATACTTATCAAAGTTGATAATATAAAAAAAAATTCACCGTGCCGTTTTTGAATTATAAGTCCCTAAAGCTGTAATCAAAGGTGTTTTTAGGAGGTCATACTGTTGCTATGGTAACCTATTGTGTCACGAAAATGATAACAACGTGTTCACCAATGATTGGGCAGTTTTTTGATACCATGATTGTAGCATCAAGTGATAAAGAGTGGTCATAATGACCCATCAAAATCTAAGTGTTGGAAATTGTTTTGAGCCACCTGAGCTATTACAAATTGTACAGAATTCAGCGACAAAAAGTAGCAAAAATAATCCAAATACGATCTTTTTATCGAAATCTCATGCAATTCCTTGATTCAAATCTTGAAACACATCTCTTTTATGAAGCACGTTTTCTCGTCATTGAACAGAGGAGCGTATTCCCTCCTTCAGCATGATGGTGAAGTAGTTTAACAGTACTTCCCAGGCCGCAGCTACTTCAGGAACCCAGTCGTTGGGAATAGTCTCTTGAAACGTTGATATCAATGCCCTGGAAAGAAGGTGTAACTGTTGAAGAAAAAGATAATAAAATACTTTACCTCATTTCTCTCCGAGTGAAATGTAATACAAGAGTTGCACTTTGGCAGTTAGAGCGACTTTCACTTGGGTGTCTAATTTACATTCGTTTTTTGTTCTACACTACTTAACCCAATGTTTGGTTAAAAACCTCGCGACTTTCTCAGCCAAACAGAAGTAAAACCAAAATCAGTTGTAACTCGCTCGCACACGTTTTCCCGCGCTTTTCCCGGACTGTAATTTGCTTCTAAATTTGATTGGTGCGGTAGACTGTCTGTTAACTTTGTGGATGGACTTTGATGGGTACAGATCAGCTCCGATCCCGGCCAGGGTCCACTCCTTGTATTCACTCAATATTTGCCTCTCCACCGCCTAAGTAGGACCAAGAGATCACCCATTCTCAAGTCGCACGGTCGGTTTGTTTCGGGACACGCCATATCCATTAAATTCCCATCCCCCTCCTTCCCCCCTCCCCGTCACTACACACACTCCTCAACTCTTACACTACGCCCCTACCAAAGGACGTCACAACTGAATTGGCATTGAAGACCAGACAAACGCAACCTAGTTCCCAGGGTCCTCTCTCTACCTCGAAGAGAGAGGACCCTGGGAACGAGGTTGAGAGAAACAATTCATGTAGTACTTACGTTTCCAACAGAAGGCTTTGCTGATCGATACACGTGCCTCCTTCCCAGTTCCGTCAGGTAAGCCCTCAGGGAGTCTGGATCGTCCATTGCGTTCACGCAGTTCTCCACAGCTCGCATCACTCGCTCAGTGTGCCCGTGAAGTTCCCTTGTTCGTGCTAATTCCTCTAATTTCACTTCTCTGAACTCTGCGAACATGTTTTGTAACCCCGGATCTTTTTCGAAAAGCCTAAGAAGTGAACATATCATCAGATACGGCAAATTTTATTTCAGGAAGGTTAATACAAAAAATACCCGTAATTTGAATTTTCAATCGTCAAGAACGAGCTGTTTGATTGGTGAATGAAATATGCTTACGTACGTTGTAAATTTAGGCAGCGTCCACACTACGCCGGATAAATTTGAAAACACAGCTTTATTTCTATGGTTAGACCTACCGTCCGCGCTAATCCGTCACGAAAACGGCGCAGTTTGAAAATGCCGGCTTTGCGTTTTATTGTGGACGGGAAACATTTTGAAAACGGAGCTTTTCGAAAACGATGACGTCATGATAATCACGTGATTTCCCTTTCTGAGTTTTCCTCAAACACGAATCCAAAATGACCGGTGAGCGTGGTGTGGACGGAAAACATTTGACACGTTTTCGGAGTGAAATCTCTGGCATAGTGTGGACAGGGACTAGGAGCGTCGACACAACCACAGGATAGTCAATTTAATATTAATTTAACTTAAATCAAAGGCAAGAAAGTTTGCGAGTTTTGCCAGTATATTTGACAAAAACTGCGAGATGTGCCAAATCAGATTGTTAATAGAAAACTAGTAATGACAAAACCGATAATTTTTTTTTCGAAAATGACAAGTTAGTTTATGCTTATAAAATTAGCGAAATCATGAAAATCATTCACACAAGACCTTTATCTAATACATAAATTGTTAGCCTTAACATAGTCCAACTAAGTCTCCCACCTTACGAACCTTGGAACAAAGAAAGGGCAGGAAATATTTTGAAGAAAATACAAGCAATTTAGACATACCCACAAGGCAAAAAAAGATCAAAATCTGTGCGCTTTCTATGACTGAATGCGGAAATAAGTGGGTTTTAACTTTTGACATCTCATCCGAGTGAAATCGCATAAGTAAGGCTTTTATAGAACTATCACGATATTAAACGGTGAAGAAACAAAGTTAAGTAATTTTAAAAGCCGAGATTCGCACGCGAAGTAATTTCGACATAATGAGTTCAGGGGATTTTTAGTACCTACCTAAGAAGCTCTTGTCAAATGTGACACTAATTTGATTCAGAATTACATTTCTATTAATATTCCAATCAGAAAGCACAAAATGATCTGTTTTCACCGAAATAATTTCATTCTACCTGTCAACTGTTTTTCACTTAGCGCCGAATGAGAGAAACCCGCGCTCTGAATCGGTCGCGAATTGGACAAACGTGCAGAATTGCACGGCCCACAAATTTGCTTATCTTAACCCCCGCGGTTTTACTAGCACTAAAAAGTAAATCGATTTGGACTTTACCCTGAGCTGCATACAGAAAAAGGAAAACGTGTTTACTTTCGCCCCCAAGCAAGGAAGACGATGTTAGTTGTCGTACTAGTTCATTATTATCGGTCACGACCTGGGGATCGATCAGGGCAGCCAGCACTACTGAAAGTGTGCTCATTTAAATGTCTCGACTTGTTCAAAATAATTTCACGCCTAAGTATTCATTCAACGAACTTGAATTGTGTAAATGAGCAAATAAGCGACCCGCAGCGGAACAAAACGAAAGACTAATTTTGCTTAAAAGATCTTCTGATCTCGGGTAATGATCCAATTTGAATGAGCAATCTTTTATCGTCGGCAATACAAATGTAACGTTGCTTGTACTGTGGCGGGTGAAAAACTGTTGCAAAATACTAATTAGTAACAATCTTATTTATTTTACGACATGATCAAGACATTGAAATTATCACTTATTCACAGATTTGTTGAAAAAAGCTTTTAAAAGTATACGTGATCAACGAAACTTTGTTTTTACAATCATCATTCAATCATGACTGCCGGCGTATTTTTTATAAAATAATAGTTTTTCCATTTTCTTTCATAAGACACATGTTGTGTATACTTCAGTTAGTATTTGCCGTTAAATCAAACCAGCAGCTTTTCAAAGGTTTAAAAAAATACTTGCAAAGTTATTAGAAAATTTGATTAATCTAATCAATTTATTAAGCAAAATCGCATCGGGAAAATAGTACAATGTATATACACTATTTTTTGTCCATAATAGTGCAACCGAGCTATAAGTAATTCAATCGGTGTTCTGTTTTGGTTGAAAATTTTCTAAATTGAACATGGCTTGTATCTCGACTTTGAGCAAATTTTGTACCTACATAATGCCGAACAATCAGCGAAAAAATATTGAGAAAAAAATTTTTTTGACGAAATCTGGAAGCTTCGATAGAGAGCCTGCATTGCTAACGGTCTCGAGTACAAAATGTACACACCGGATGTGTTACGACTTAACCGAGTTAGCTATAATTCGTGATGTTCAGGCTCGGCCTCTCATTCGTTATGGCCTAAGACATTACGGAAGCCGTCAAATTTTGTGTTAAGGACAAAATTGAAGTTGAAATGTAAGGTTTAAATTAAATTTAAAACAAACTTTCTCGCCGAAATCTTCACCGTTTGCGCAGTCCACAATCAAAATTAAAACGACTGAAAAATTGTACGAAGATGCTACATGTTACAAACTAAGTTCAATTACCATACTCACATTAGGAAAACCTTCACTCCTATTTCAGTCCGTTTCTTTTGAAGCAATTTCCACGAATGACGAATGAGTTCTTTCTGTTTTGATGTGTGCAGAAATTTATTTACGATCGGTGCCTCGCTCTTAGACTTCTTGAGAGAGACCGTCGAGGCGGCGCACCCCATCGTGAAACTGAGACTCGTTGAATCTGATGAAAGTGCTGTGATCGAGAATGTACATATAAATTCCCCTCTTGCGAAATCCGCTACGTTTCGCGTAGTGCGCAATTCAAGGTTTCACAAGGTCAACATTAGTTTCCTTATTGGTCGATTCTCTTTCAGTGTGAAATTATCCGACAGCACAATCAGCCAATAAAATAACAGGAAGAAATTAGAGATGGCATTTTAAAATAAATCATCAACTGTAACTAATATGTTTCATTCTTGCTAGGTCCCCCGTGCTATTTGAAAAAGCCCCCAGGGGAACCGCCTTTCAGAGTAGGTAATGAGCTCAAAGGTAACCGATTGAATTAAGTTTCTTCATGTGCCTAGTGGAAGTGACTATTGAAACACCATCCAGGATACTCACTACAACTCTTCTAACGTCATCTTAGACCTGCTCGACTCTACAGAGGTCTACAGAAGTAACCAAGGCGACGTCTGAACGCCAAATGTACGAAGACAACTGCGAAAATGAATCAAATCGAAATACCGATTGAAAGTGAAAATTTTCCAATTATAGTTTTTTCAGAACAACCTGAATTTGGTCACCACACGTAGTTTTGCTGATAACGGGTCAAAAAAAGTTTGAACATATATCTGACGCGCGCGCAAACTCGCATTAGTTATCCATTGAAAAAGACAGCGAGCCCCAGAGTAGCCACTGCCTTACATTGAATTGGCCATTTTGCCCCTGTGTCAAAACGAGTCTTCGCATGAAACCATTCATTTGGTTTCATGCAAATCAGACTCAATTTCATATGAAAGGTTTTGCACAAGGTCTCGTTTTGAAACAGAGGCAACCTGGAAAATCTATCCGCTTTTTTCCCATCGCCATTCCCGATTTGTAAGAACGCGGGAAAAGGGAGATGCTGAACTCAAAAGACCTGGGCACGAGTTTATGCACAGTATTTTCAAAATGGCGGACGAATTGAAGGTCGGGTTTCTCGGAGGGGGAAACATGGCAAAGGCGATAGCCAGAGGCTTTATAACCTCTGAAATGGTCAAGGCAGAAAACATTATTGCAAGTGCTACCACTACAAAAACGCTGGCTGTCTGGAAGGTGAAATAATAAGTTGTTTCAGATAATAATGCGTTAGTTCTGATTGCACTGCGCGCATGTGAACAACGCTTCAGAAGGCAGCCTGTGGGCCTTTTCATTTGGGCCGATTAAAAAGTAGCCTTTTTTTGTTAAAAGTGATTCCTATTCAAGAAAATACTGATTGACCCGAAGGTTTAGTTGCGGCGTAATGAAATGTTCATGCGGGTAGTCCGTAACACCCGGTAACGGACATGTCTTTCTTGGTGTCCACGTGTTTCAACATTTTGACCGCCATAGGTTTTATCAACGTCCTTCATGTGTCGTCATTGTGACCATGTTGGTGGAAATTGGCAAGATATTTTTTGTTTCTCTACAAATATGCTTGTTTTTCTAGTTCAGCTCAGGTTGCCCTATGAGTGTGATGGGGGTGGTAAAGCGGGGGTTGGGGTGGGGATGGGGATGGGGGTCTAGATCACGGTTCACGGAAAAAAACGGTTTTTCACAATTCGCAGAAAACTTGCAAAAAAGGAGGGACATCTTCACTTACACAACTAATGAAATTTTGCACAAACTCATTCCCAGGGTCTCTCTTCTTCCTGTCTCCTGGGGAGTCCTCCTCTCTTGCTCTGGGGGAGGAGGAGGGGGGATAGTAAGAGGAGAGACCCTGGAACAAGGTTGATTTATGCAGTGCAGGTTATATGCTTATCACAAGACAATGGCTGTCAAACACAATAGAAGACATAATCACAAAAATGGTTTGTGGGGAATTATATGTTTGTTTCTCATTTTACAGAAAATAATTCCAGAAAATCACGGTTCAGGGCTACTAACGAAATCACAGTTTGTGAGGAAAAAAAAAAACGAACCATTTCGCATTTCATGGGGAAGAAAGCTGGTGGGTGGATTCCCGAATAAAATGGACAGTGGTGCCTTAAGAGGTACCAAGACCCTGTTTTGTGGGCATGGCTTGAAATTTTTTCTCCCCTAAGAGGTGTGAATTCTTACATAACACATAATCTCCTGTCATATTTTTTTGGCTCAGTACCATAAAAGGTACAGCAAAAGCTCCTTCTGTGGACCTTTTGAGGCTAAACACCCTAAGACGTACCAAAACCACTTTTCGAACCCCTGAAAGGTATGGCAAGCACCCCTGTCCTTTTTATTTGGGAGTTCTCCTTGGGGAAGAAATAGGGCCATTCAAGAATCACAAAAATACCCTTTTAAACCTTCTGTGATGATACGCACATGCCCAATGTCCAGGGCTGAAAATAACAGTCAGTCATCCGACGTTGGCCATTTAAAATTTGCTCATGTCTGATGAAATCCCCACCGTTGGTTGGGGATGATTTACGGACAATTTTTTTATTGTGAATTGTTTTGCGGTAAGGATGAATAAAAATCTACCGTGAGTAAATCTGACTTTTTTCGGTGATGTCCGACCACAATTTGTTTTGTCTAACCAAGATGGTGTCTTAGTAGGACATATGTTCTTTCAAGAGAAAAAAAATATTTGCAGCCCTGAATGTCAGGATAAAATGTCTTGCCAAAGAACAAATCACAATCCTCTCAGTTAGCATTCAAACCTGACCTACTTTATCCATCTTCCAGTGGCCAACTACTTGGCCACTGGACCTATCAGAACCTCCTGCAAAGAGACAGGCAAGGTTATCTTCATGTCTCAGGAACTGGCCATTTTTGTGGTCTTTGAATCCCTTCTGTAAACCGAGATTGAAATACATTTAAACCTCTACTTATTATCACCTTCCTTATACTCAATTACTAGCAGATGTTTGATAAAGGAGCCTGCTCTCGTTCAAGAGGTCATACTCAAGAGAGTAGCACAAATTGAGCCCATACCTCCTTTTAATGGCCATGGTTTTTATCATCCCAGCCACTCAATAATCCCTAATCAAAACTTCCCACAATAGTCACCTCTTTGCAGTGGCCACTTATTTCTGTCTCCATGCTGGTTACTGTAAAAGTTAAAGTCTGCATCAGTCCAAGCGGTCCATTCTGCAGTTGTTATGGAAATTGTTCACCATTTATGCTAGATCCATACCTGATGATTGATATCTGCATCCTTGCCCTGAGGTTTTTCTTCCATTTCCTTATATCTAGTTACATGTTTCCAGGTTTTTCATGACTCTTAAATCTCCAGTTGGAAAGGACTGACAAATAAGAAAATGGCATCACTCTCTTTACAGTATATTTTATGTTTTTCTTTTATTTTAAAGGATATGGGTTGTCAAACAACACTGGACAACAAGGAGGTTGTTCAGTTTTCAGATGTCGTCTTTTTAGCTGTAAAACCTCACCTAATAGTTCCAGTTATCAAAGAGGTTATGTCATCTATTGACCCATCCAAGCACCTTGTTGTTTCTGTGGCTACTGCTATTACTACAGTGGTAATTGAAGCGGTGAGTACAGTTATGTAACAGTTTTACCTTGCCTTGACAAATTCTTTAACAAATTGGTTAATAGATAATGTGAAAAAATTATACCATTTCTTGCAAATAGTCTTAACTGAGTAAATCTTGTTTGCGCATTACAGTCAGTCAAGAGGCCAATTCCCTCTACATGTGGAGAGCTGAAATGTTTGCTTTCTTTCTCAAGCTTCCATATCTGTTGCTACAGTTGCCATGGTTTTTGCCTAAGATATCAGACCCATCTTCCTTTCTGTTACAGTTCATCAACCCAGCTAATATAAGTACCATCTTGGGACCAGTGGGTAATTGTTTTGCACCCAACCTTACCTTGCAATTGACAAGATTTAAGTGGATGTTTTATCTGGGTGGGGTGATTAGCCTCACGCCCAATTACCCCTAACCTTGATGGCTAAGGTTTCTCTGTTGGCATTTGCCTGCCTTAAGTGTATCTGGTTATATCAAGGCAACAGCTACTTGCTTTTATTTGATCGCTGTTTGGCTACTAAGAACATTACCAGGGGCTAGAGCATTAAGGGTTCCCTTGTCTGTCTGCTTGAGGGCACATATCAGCCTCCCACCCTGTGAGCTGACGTGTGCAGACCCTACTGCGAATTAGAGTAAAAATGTGTCAATTATTCATTCTTTTGCTTCCTGTTTGCCAGCATTTAGCATCGAGCACCCGGGTTATTCGAGTGCAGCCAAATTTGGCATGTGCCCTGCAGTGTGGTGTCTCTGCTTTCTGTAAAGGAACTTGTGTACAAGCAAAGGATGTAGAACTGGTGAAAAAACTTCTTCAAACAAGTGGTAGGTAAATTTTTCAGTGTTTTTATGATTTTTTGCGGATGTCACTCAGAAAAACTAAGTGGTCTTATTATCAAGCTCACTTGGTCTTCCTGGCCTGAGCCCCTCAAAAATGACCTGAAATCTTCGTTTTCTTGCAACCTTTCAGCTCCAGATAAGCACTCTTTCAGCAAGTAAAATAAGCCAGTTGCTGGCCGTCTGAAGAGCACTTTAGTTAGCCTCAATAGCCCTGGGGGCTTGTTAGTGATGGAGTAGTCATTAGAGTACCTTCAGCGTTTCATTTAGGCTCAATTTTCGCCGCTCTCTCACGTCCGGTCAGCCTATGTTTCACTCCACCCAGCCCCTTAAATGTATTCGTCTTTTTCTCTTCTTTCCACACTTAGTAATGGTCCCAGCCACATACAAACACTGCATTTTTAACCTGATCCCGAATATGTTCACATACGGGAAGTTTAACTGTACTCTAAACTTGACAGTCTTTGTGCAACTATCGAAAGGTATGTGTGTGGAGGTGAAGGAGTCCCAGATGAACGCAGTCAGCTCTGTGAGCGGGTGTGGACTTGCATTCTTGTTCCTCGCAATAGAGGCCATGAGCGATGGCGGTGTCAGGGTTGGATTGCCAAGAGCTTTATCGACAGACTTGGCTACCCAGGCGTTTATAGGTGCAGCTCGACTGGTACAAGAAACAGGAAAGCATCCAGGCCAGGTAGGACAGTGTATGTGAACACCTATAGTTAAAGGTGCAGTTCTTCGGGAAAATCCAAGATAACAAAAATGGGATTTTGCGCTTTTTTGCTAAACAGATTAATCCATGCTCACTCAGATGGTGGTGCATCAAAGGGAAGGAAGAATCTTTGTCCTTTTACGGTTCCTTTGATGCACCACTTGGATTAATCTATTTAGCAAATAAAGGCAAAATCCCAATCCCTTTTAAGATTTAAGAATTCAATCTTGGATTTTCCCAAAGAAACGCACCCTTAGTGACTTTATCGTAATATGGCTTTTTGTTTTTACAAGTCGGGAATAAATAGAAGGCCAGCCTGAAAAAGTAGTGAAATACTGACCTTTTTTGTGTCTGGAAAGTTCAATTTGTACTTTGCATGGCTTCATGCCTGCGACATTTAACAAAGAAAATGTTTCGACGGATGGTCTTTCGGACAACTACTGAGATGAGAGGGTCTTGCTTCGTCAGTTTCTTTTTGCTGGAGTTATTCTTTTCGTTTGCTACTAGTTACACTCTGCACTTACAGCGCATTCTTTACCCGTTGTATTTGTTTTGTGTTCGAATCTAAAGTCTGAAACGTTGACGGAAAAACGTCAAATTTGTGCAAAAGAGTCGTCCGAAAGTTTTTTGTCCGAAAGGTTTTTGTCCGAAGTTTGTCGTCCGAAAATTATGTCCTAACATTTTCACTGTGAAAGTGATCGAAAGAAGATCCCTATGTTAATTTTTTTTTACATAAGGATGACGCATAACCCCTACGGGTTACGGAGAGGACTGTGGGAAAAAGAGCGCAATGCTCGAGAGGGTCTTGGTCAGAGAGCGCTTGCGAGCAGGCTGCCGAGGGCGCGAGACTGCGAGAGGCGAAGCCGCGAAAGACACACACTCGCGGTAAACCGGCGAGATTTGCCGGCGCGCGTGTGCATGGAGTCGAGTCCCCGACACGTCGTACGTAACAGCTCGCTCGCGCGCCAAAGGGAAAAGCCAGTAGCGCTTGAGTGCGCAACCCACACACTGGAGCCTGCTTGTAAGCTATTTGAGCCCGGAACCCTTCCGAGCTGGAAGTCTTACATATCCCGGTTTTGGACTGTAGTCACGTTTTAAAAGCGAGGTACATTTTTCACAAAACTTTGCTTGTCTGAACTCTTTTCAGTTGAAAGACGAAGTTTGTTCGCCTGGTGGCACAACGATCGCGGGCGTACAGACACTTGAGAGAGCTAGCTTTAGAAGTGCACTGATCGACGCTGTGGAAACATCAACTACACGAGCCACAGAGATGGCTGCACTGCAAAAATCCCAAGGCAAATAAAGTAGACTCAAGCTTATAAGATAACTATAAATAGGTTCGATTGGTAACCGCTGTTCGGTAAAGGAGCCTGCGCTCCTCGCGGACTCGAGCCTAGGTTATAAATTATAATCATAATAATAATGATGAAAACGATAAATAAAGAACACTGTTTGCTAATCTTATCAAGTGGCAGTTTCTGGCCGGATATTTTGTCTCTGACGCGTTTTATGATTGACACGGGATTAGCCATCTACGAGAAAATAAGACACTCATTACTGCTGGACAAACTTCCCCCCCTCCCCTTGCTTCTCTCGCCATCTGCGTGCGCTTGTCAAAACATTCTTCACATTTTACATGTTTTCAACTTCGTAATGGCTTTTTGACAAGGTTCCGTGCCGTTATAAAGCCTAAGAAACAATCCAAAATGTGTTTGCATTTGTTGAAGTAACAACAGGGGGTGTTCATTTGAATGAGACCACCAGAAATTCTGTAAAACGTCGCGTACGGTAGGTAGAATAACATCAAAACACTTCTCCTCGAGTGAGGAACAGCTTCGTTTTGCAACTACAGAGGTAGAGGTGGACATTGTTTGATACCGAGTACAAAGAACATTTGCGCTGTGTTTCAGTTCAGCCATAAATGAGGTAATTTTTCGTTTATTTGCACGTACTTAATGTATCTATATACCTTACTTACAGGTGAAAAGGTGTATTTTAACCAGCAGATGTTTGTTTTCGAAACGTGAATAATTCAGAACAACGTTTTTCTAAGTACAGATAAACATGCCAGTCTTGGCAAATTGCCCCCGAAACCAACATAGTTTTTAATGCAGTGCATTAAAAGGACAAGACACAGATTGAGGACAAGACATCATAGATGAGAATAATTGCCGTGTAAAGCTATACACGGCAATTATTTCAGTTACTAATGGGTCAGTGTTGGTGTTTTTCGGGAGCGCGTGCAGTGCAGGAACAGTTAATAGGCTGATTTAGCAAGAGAACGGGAACGTCACTTGACAACGGCGCGCGCAGTACAAATACCCAAATATGGTCAAATTAGAACAGAATCCAGGTTATTCCGCGCCCCCTGCAGTCGTCATCTGACGTTCTCGTCCTGTTGTTAAATCAGCCTAATTCATCAGCAGCAACTATGCGTAGGTTTTCAATCTCTAAAGAGGCCGTTTTCATTTCAGTGGCATGACATTTTACATATTTTCGTTCATCAATACCACCTTTCGGGGCTTGAAAGTCGAAATAACCTGAAATTGATGCTGAAGTGAATTCTGATGATCGCTTGTAACAAAGGCCAAATATATTACATAATTTTCCTCCGTTAATTAGCACCGGGACCCACCGTTGGACAAATCAAAGTGGTCCATTCCCAGATAAGGGATAAAAAGAAAAAGGAAACCTATTGCTTCGTTTTAGCTGCTGGACTGCATTTAAAATGAATACCATTTTCCAGGTTTAGCTATGGTCTGACATGTGAAACTTGTTACTGTTCGGTTGTATAGTTAAATACGCTAGCATTCAGAGGTCAGTTTTCTGTTTTTTTATTTGCATCGGGTTACTTTTGTCGGGCCTGTCCGTATTTAGAGTATGTCAGTATATGTGTAAGTATTATAAGCGTTATGTAGATTTATGAAAAAGTTTCAACACTGCGAATATTGGCTCGTACAACGCTTGGTCGAGACGGTGCCCCAAGATGCGACAACTGGTAAGTTTAAAAGACACTACACACTGGGATATGTTTGAAGCAACTTTAATCCCAATTGTATTGGCCCTGCGCTATAAAAGTCGAGTTACACCACACCGGCCTTGTTTAATGGATCACCATTATGCCACGCCTAAAGAAAAATTCATCGCTCGTTCTCTCGAGTCTGGTAAGGAGCGCGGGCTCCTTTCCCAAACAGCGGTTGGTAATCGAGCTTAAGTGTCTTCCGGCGTTCCCAAACCATAGGGAAGTTTTGAATCTTAAGAGGATCTTTGAAAAATAATGCGGGCTACTCGTAATCCAGATAATAATTTGGGAAGCTGGGATGGCACAGTGGTGATAGCGCCACCCTTGTCCAATACTGTCGAACAGATACGACCCGTGAATGGCTGAATACGACCGTACAGGTTGTGAAAAAAAGGTTTACGAGTCGTACAGTTGGTGAACTCTATATCATTAGAGAGAGTGTATACACAAGTCCACGACCCGTACAACTCGCACGACTCGTACGACTCGTACGGGTCGTGAAACAATGGTCTACGAGTCTTACAGTTGGTGAACTGCAATGTGGCCCGGGTTCGGTTCCAGCCCGGTTCCCTGTACGGGCTTAGTGTTTTGTTGCTTCTTGCCTTGCTCCAAGGGTTTTTCCCCTATTCTCCGCAAATTTCAAATATTTTCACTCTGCTGTAAAACCAGCTGAAGACAGACGGCAAAAGTTTACCGTTTGTCGTAAAGGTCATACCTAACCCCTCTATGATAAATTGTCAAGACCAGAAAGCTGATTTGGTAGCATTTGTTCGGCCGGACTCTTCTTCTGAGAAAATTGTAGGACGCCAGAAGACTGGGAATGAGGCCGTCAAAAGGGCAAACCGACTTACCGGGAGCGCAGTTTAGCGGGAAATAGAACCCCCCCTAACCGGTACCGGCTCACAGTCGGGCTACCCACGTGGTTAAATATTTTATGTCGATGTAAAAATAGAAGGATGAACTTGTTCAAACGATTTCAGGATTTTATTTCGTCTGTTAATGCCGTTATCAAAATTGATTTGCAGTTGAACATCGGTTTTGTTCTTCGCATAGGTTTTTGTATGTATGTGTGCTGGTGTGAATCGTGTATACATGATTTTCTGATCATCCTGCAGTTGCAAAATTGAAACGCTCCAAAATTGGTATTTCAGGTTCTTTTCCGCCGATGAAATAAATTTTTCACAGGATATCCGCATTGTGTGAAAACAAGACAAATGGAAAATTGAGGCCATTATAAAAGCACGCACCAAAGCGACTCCGAATATTTGGCTCGATTAGACCAAGTCAGTCGAAAATAGCTTGATTTTTTGGCACGACCACGCAATTTATAGCGCGAACAATCTTCTAAGATTAAAATCGAGAAAGTTCGACTCGAGATAAAAAGATTCCACCATTACTTGAACGAAATCTTGTTCGGTAGGGCATTCTGATTGACCAGTATTGTTCCAATGATTACAATAGCTAAGGAAGTTGCGTTCGCATCTTCAATGTTTACCCAATTAGTTTTTTTCAAGAGTTTGTACTGATTTGGACAATTGTGATTTTCACACCAAAAGATATTTTCGTAACTAAAGATACAAGAATGCAGTGACTAAAAATATAAGTGAGAGGTAACGCTTTCTGAAAACAAAAATACTTGCCGTAGTTTTCCTGCACCACTTGTTAAGTAATTTGTATGGAGAAAACCGGAACATGCTCAACAATAATCGATAATTGATCACAAATTAACGTTTGAGGTGAAGTGCCCAAGGAAGAACCATTGTTTTCTTCGAGAGATTTAAAAGCAACTTGATTTCAATGCAAACTTCAGGAAGAAAAACACGTTTTTCACGGCTTGACGTCAGCTCTCTTGAATGCAAATTTTTATCGTGTGCTCGTTATTGTGTTGCAAATTTCTCAATGCGGACAGGCCACGAGAATGGAATAAAAAGTGTTTTATAAAATTACACTGAACAGAAAGTAATATTTTTTTTAAGTTGTTGATAGTTTCGATCTAGTTTAGCTTTTAAACGAATTAAGTTTTCATTTTGTTTTGGTCATCCGTGGGAAAGTCAGATGGATCTCGTTTGCCAGATCTGTGACCACCGGTTTCGCTTTCAGCAAGACAAAAAAACCTTGTTTGTTGCAGAGATATAGCGGAAAAGCGGAAACTGCTGTAGCTGAAGAATAATTATTTGCTGAAAACTATTGGAAAGTGCCATAGGCTTGACTATGCTGCTCTTGAAAGATCTTTTTTATGTTGCATTGACGGCGGTCTTGCTTCACTTGCACTGCAAGCGCCTGTGTTTGATTCGCTGAATGCGCCCACCAGCTGCTTGGCTATTCTCCGAGTGAATTTTAAATCTTCAATTTTTCCCAGTCGCCTCTTAACTTTCCGAGAACCCCCTTAGATCAAGATCAACATTTTCAAGAAGTCCTCGAGGATTTCACTCTTGACTTAATGGCTAGTTCTATTCAAATCTGGCTGAAAGCGAAACCTCGACCAAGAAGGAGAAACTAATTGTAATTTGTTCCAGAGCTGAGAAAAAAAATTAAAAAGGTAAGCATAAAAAATACAAAATGTTATCATTTCATCTTGCTTATTACACAATGTTGTTTTTACTGGGTAAACATTTCGGTCGTTATTAGGTCAGTAAGGCTGGCAGCATGTTAAATAAGTTTAACCGTAGCTGTAAACAAGACGAAAATTTACGGCAAGAATTTACAGCATTGTCGGTGAAAAATAACAGAATCAACTCCGATGATCGAGTTGCGGTACTCAAATCGGCTTGTTTTCCCGGTCGTGGCATTACTGAGCTCGCTTTGGTTGCGGTAAGTTTTTTTGTACCTCAAGCAGCCGATGAATTGGCTTGCCATTTCAACGCAGACAGAAAAAATCTTACCGAAAATCAAAATCAAAATCCAGGGAGCTACTGATTGCAACTCTATTAATCAACGAGTTAGATTGCATCGAATGAACGCTCGTATGCAGATCAACAGGAAACAGCCCATAGAAAAAGTGTTCCGCCCATACTAGCTCATACTAATCACATTTACTTTGTTCCGCGAAAGAAGATAACATCAAGAAATCAGTGGAAAAAAATTCACCAAGGTTCCTTTTCGCGCGAACTCCGAGTTTTTAATTAATGTATGACTGAACGAGTTCTCGGTCGCAACAATCAATGGTTTCATTTTAAACCCGGCCGTAAAACACAAATTTATATTTCGTCTCACGGGTTTAGCAGCAGGACAGAGCATATTTCACCGACGATTTAGCGCGTGCTTACATTTAATTACCTTAATTTATCTGGTCGAATACTAACAAGTGCTAACCGACATAGCAGAGCGTAAATAAACCAACATTGATCGTCTAGTCACAGCGTTATAACGTTTTAATGTTAAGACGGATTCCACTCAAAGTTCGAGCAATGAGTGCAAAAATTATCTACTAAAAATCTACTCATAGCACGGTAACTTTCGGAATACTATTTAAAACAACTCACTTAAGTTCATTTCTCTGAGTGACCCCGCAATTAAATTCTCAAGCATTCTCGAAAAAGTTAATGTCAAACCTCGTAAGTGAGAATACTTAAAGCATGTGTTATTGTGTTTTTGACTGATGCGAAACGTCTGTTTGTATTGAAATATTGATAACTTCAAGTCCAATTTTTCCTCAAGGGATCAGCTTGAGAGCTTAAGTCTCAGTAAGTTCTTCTTAACTGTATTCAAAATATTACCATGCCATGAGGTTTTTTTGGTGACCTAAACTTTTGCCAATATTGCTCGAATGTTCTGTTCGTTTTCTTAGTTCGCCGCCTAGTTGCATAAGTTCTTAAAAGGAAGCCATATTAACAATGAATTATTTTCTTTACTCCCCGCTAAGGAAATGATTGAACAGTTAGAAAAAAACACGTGCATTTGATTTACTTTCACGGGCTGTCCAGTTGTCAGAGTTAGCCCGTTCTCTTGGGGTTTCTTTCTGAATGTCCTCCGTTAAATCCTAGTATTTTGTATAATTCAAATTGTGCGAGGATTAACAATTGTTCTTCATTACCAGATATAACTTCTATGGTGAAGTGAAGATATAACCTTTCGAAAATCAATTGCATTTCTACAAACGTTTTCTGGTTCCATCTGCCAGCACAGTTTGGTAAAGAAATTAAATGCTAAGTACTTCAGTTGACAAATTGTGCGAGGATTAACAATTGTTCTTCATTGCCAGATATAACTTCTATGGTGAAGTGAAAATATTCTTTCGAAAATCAATTGCATCTCTCGCAAAAGTTCTCTGGTTCCATCTGCCAGCACAGAAATGCTAAGTACTTCAGTTGAAAGAAAAGAACCAATATATCGAATGATTGTTTTTCACCAATCAGGAATTAATCTGGCGTTCACAATCTTTGTCACCAGCAGCTAATCGGAAATGTGGTTCACAGAAGTGGCGGTAACTTTGGTAACTTTTGTAAATTTACGTCAGCGAAGATCTTTCAAGACATATATATATGCAATTATATTAAACAATTTGCGGTAAAAGGCTATTTGCGGAACTGGTCAAACAAGCCATGTGATTCAGTGAAGGCTGACCTCGAATCCTCTTTGATATCAGAAGGTCTTTCTGTCGCAGCCAAGTAACTGGCAGGCACCATTTTTGTCCCGGCTAAGCTCAGCCATAAACGCGGAAGTTTGAGGCAAGTCTAAATGTTTCACGTTTCGCGCTAAAAATAACACTCTTTGGTCGATAATCTATTTGTAATTTTAAACCCCACTATTTAGCACTAACTGGGTTTTATTTTTCCATATATATGAAAGTATTCGACTGAAGTTGCCGCGGCTACCGCAGCTTTAATTTTTCTAGACGAAAATCTCTCGGGCAGATGTTCCTTTTTCTGAATCCGGAATGGATTCAGAAAGAAAATCAAGTCTTTCGGCTGCATTTCCGTTATCTGAATTTTTTCTTAGAACTGAGAAAAAAAATTTAATTTTTCAGCGAGATGTACTGGTTTGTTTGGTGTCTATTAAGTCGTGATTGTTCGACGTAACATGAGGAGGTCTGGTGATCCTTTGAACGAATTTAACAGGGAGTTAATAAAACCACGACGGTAACGGCAACGCGACCGTCGTTAAACCAGAGGTTTAATGAGCAGACCAATGGCTGTGTACGTGCGTTATAATTCTTGGTACATTTCTTTGCCGTCCTCTGCAAAACAACAACGTGAAATGACCAAAGTCTTCGTTGTCCGTAGAACGTGAACCACGACGGATAATTTTTTATTTTTATTTCAAATGTTTCGCCTTGTCTCGGATTCAGTTCCGTGATAGTTTTGACACTAAGAAAAAAAAGGAAAATGAGATTCTTAGGTAAGATATAAAATCATTTTTTAACCGACGTTGTCCTCCGCGTCGCGTCCTGGTTTCTTAAACTCCCTAACATGTCTTATAAACTCTGTGATACCGCTGACATTCACAATGTTACAGTTATGGCCTAACTCTGTAGCAAACACTGAAAGTTAGTTTAAATCGATGAAATCTAGTATCATATTGGACGTTGTAGTTCGGCCATATAGGTTATGTGGTACCAAAGCAAAGTGAGTGAAATCGATTGAAAAAGCAGTTTTCGATGGAATACTCGATGGATTAACTTCGTGTAATTTCGTATATACAACAAAGGCGGGCAGCTTGGTTTCTCTGCCCGTGAAGAACTAGGGTAAGGGACAAAAAATGCACTCGTTAAAAACGGTTTGCATCAAGCGGTTGGTGCACATTATGGGATAACGCGAATCATCGAAGCTCAAGTCGACCGTATTGGACAGGCGTAAGTTATGTTGGAAACGTTTTCGAAAGATTTTTTTTTTTACTGAGAAATGTGGTTAAGTTCAAATCAAGTACTCTTTGTTGAGTCATATTCCTGTGTAATGTATTGAGCTATTCGATCTGCCATTTTCCAAAACCATCTTAGACCAGGAGCTCGCTTACACGTTATTTATTAAATCCAAATTGTTTCTAGATTATTACTATGACATTTAAAACTTTCCGCCGTGCGGGCTAACAGACAAAAGCTGTTTGGATAAGGTGTTAAAATCCGACGCTTGTTGTTGCTAATAACACCCCTGCAGCCAATGTTAAAATCAAATAAGAATGATTGAAAATGAGTATTCTCTATTTTCCAATTGCCCATAATGCACTCTGTTTGCCCCCCAAATTTTGCATAAACTAATGTTGTGAAATACTCTTGGGAGGTCTGCATATTACCAAGAGCATTTCACAACAATAGTTTATGCAAAATTTGGGGGGCAAACAGAGTGCATTATGGGCAATTGGAAAATAGAGAATAGAGCAACAACTTGCCCCAATTTTAGCTCCATGCGGTGCTCTTCCGGAGAGTTCAGTTGAAGAAATACGACTATCATTACCAATTAAACAAAGTTATCAGTAACAACATTTTTATATTTAAAAAACAGAAGAACCGTCGCCAAGAGAAAACATATTAAAAATGTTAAGTTAAAAACTTTCGAGCTTCGGCTGTCAGACATTGTTTTTTGTCACCTGATTTTTTATATTTTTACGTTCATAGCCATCGCTGATTCCTATATCAATATGCTCAGTGAGTTCAATTGATTCTACACTTTGTTTCCAAGCTTTTAGTTTACCTCTTTATTCGAACCTTGAGGGAGAAGCGGGACGGCGAGTTAAGGGTGGCGGGGCGGGGGGGGGGGGGGGGGAGAAACTGATTCCTCTGAATTTGTTTGGTGGGGTGTTATTTCCAGAAACCCTTACCTTGTTTTTCAACCAAAACATGTTATTTTCTCTGTCATGCACTCTAGATTTTGCATACTTGAACTTAGTCGTCTGTTCGCACCGTCAAGCCTTCCATTTTCCGTAAAATCATTCAGAGCGGGAGCAACATTGAAGCTGCCTGGTATTGCACGAACGCGTGCACAAGGGGGTTGGGGGGGGGGGGAAATGCAATCTGACCATTGCATACCCTGATGGGCTTTGCCGATGTTTATTCATTGACTTCTCTTTGTTAATATATTCTTGGTAAGTTTAATCTGATGATTGTATTCATTGATATGTTGGCCTTGTAGATTCTTCTAAACAGGAAACACCATTTCAATCCAAAAGTGAAAAATAATTCAATAACCTTGTCTCGAAAGAAAGACACTACGAAACCATACTTGGAGCAGCGCGTACTGGGAATACTCCCCCCCCCCCCCACCCCCACTCTTGATCATGACCATCTCCTCCCCAAGGAGTGACGGCGTCGTTCTTTCATGTCCGATAATTGTATACAGTTCATACTTTCTACTTTAATCAAGAAGCTTGTTTGATGTATTGTTTCATCCTAAATCTCTTGTTATTCAGCTTTAATTAACGACTGGCGCAATTCGTCTTTTTCGTTTTAACTGAACCTTCTTTTAATCTAGTTTCATTCGATAATATGTATAAAATAAACAGATACTGACTAGCTTAAATTCGAAGTTAAAAAGTTGTGTAATTAATTTGGTACATCCCAAGGGGTTATTTAGATCGGTCATAGAAATCAGCTTGCCCTAATTAGCAATGCGTTTCCACTCTTTGTTAACGATTCAAACTCGGCGTTAAATCTTGGCGTTTGTAGCATCACAGGACCCCGGGTGAGTTTTACAGAGACTTTCGAGTCGCTCTGTGAGAATGAGCGAAACTTTTACTGTTGAGTTTGATTGCCGTTCTCCTTGGTTTCTCTAATTTCAAAAGTTTCCTTTCTCTAAATGCAAGATAAATCGTGCTGGTAAACGGAAATTCAGTCGGTTTTTTAACGCGTGATAGTTTGCGTGAAAGGGGCAAGACCTGCAAGATAGCCCCCGATTTGTTGCATAGTTAATGCTCCATGAATTACTCTAGCATGGCAGTGCAAACGATCCCGTAATCATAAAGGAACTCGGCAGCTTTTAAATTTGTTCCAGACTTTTAGAAAGTCTAATCGGCACAGTGTTAACTACCTTCCAATGAACTTGAGGTGCAGTTAACATTTTGAAATCAAGTTTCTGTGTCGATTCAATGGAACTTCGTTTTTGAACACGAGAAACTACTGGGCTGAAGTATGTCTATCCATAAGAATCATTTAATCAGCTTTTTGGTGGTTTAAAAGGATTACATTACCACTCGCTTTCGCTTTGGGATTTGCAAACAGGTTTGGGTGGTAAATTGTTTTGAGCTATCGTGCACTGCTTAAAATAACTAATAGTCGTCGTAAATATTGAACTTCAGTCAGATTTTGGCGACGCGCGCTGGATGAAGGAATGTTACCACTAACGTCCAAGTCATGCACTTCAATCTCTCGAGACTTCAACAATCATCTGACAACGATTTCAAGTACACGTACAGTAAAAACCCGCATGGAGGCATCTGCATTTTACTTAGTTGGCCTCAAAAAATTCTTTTTGATTGGTGTTCACGGGGAAATTGGGCTGTATGTATAGCTCTGTATTTTCTTAAGAAAAAGATGCTTTTGTTGCTGGAAGAATGCTGGTAAATATGCATATATTCACATCTAAATGACTGCAATCTAAACAAATCCAAACCCTAGTTTATCTTTCAGGTTAGTTTCTCTCAATGTTTTTATATTGATGAAACATCATTAAAACAAAGCTAAACTATTTTAGAGCACAACGTATCTGAAGTGACAGTGCGAGAGATTTGTTACACGGTGGAGTTTATTTAATTTATGAATTCCATGGAAAAAGAATGTGTGTTAAATTTTAGGCTAAAGCATGTTCTTATATAAAAGGGATAAAAAGTATTTCCAGCAGCTGAATGGTTTCTTTTCAAGATATCTAGAAGTTCGTAACATAGGCTACAGCTTTTAAATACTTGTACAGCATAAAAAGCCTAGCAAGGGACCAAGCGCTTCCTGTATATAAGCCCGTCGAGGGAATTAAAAGAAAAGCGCCAAAAATTTGCTAGTCGTTCTTTAGAAGAGCGCGGTGACAGTTTTACCTCGATTGTATTGTACATGCACTTTACTCATGAACGCATCTGTGGGGGAGCAGGGTGAGAGAACAGGGTGGGAGAGCAGGGGGTGGTGTGGTGGTTCGAACGCTCGCCTTCCACCAATGTGGCTGGCCAATGTGGTCCAGGTTTCAATCCCGGGCCTAGACTGTTCACAGCCCTCTATTTTCTCGTAATTTTATTCGATCGTTAAACGCGCGGATAAAATCGCGGGAGAACTAGACGCCAGCGCAAAACGGGAGACTTGACAGGGTAGGGGGTGAGGACTAACTGTGCTCCAAGTGTTTTTCTCTGGGTCTCCGGTTTTCATACTTGCAAAAAAACCAACATTTTCAAAATTCAATTCGATCCGGTAACAGTGGACGAAAAGCCACTCTGTGTAGATGCCACTAGTAATTACCATTTATTTAGCATAATTATAATTGTGTCCTTCTCGTGAATGACCAACGAATACCTGTTTTTCCTTTTTACATTTCAGCCATGAAGAAACTCAATTCTTCATTTACGTTGAACTTAACAACATCACCGCCGAATTTTTCCCATTTGGGCAATAATGGGCAGGACATAACAATGTCCAACATTATTCAGTCTGCGTTCCTCGCCATGGTTATCATCGTAGGCGTGACCGCTAACTCCCTTGTGTGCCTCGTCATCTACAAGAGAAGAAACCTTCACACGGTCCTCTACAGCTTCCTGGTCAGTCTCTCTGTATCTGATCTGCTTCATTCCGCTCTCAAGATGCCAACTACATTGCTATCCACTCTCCAAGTCGTGTGGTATCCTCATCCCTTCTTCTGTTACATCACCACACCCTTTGGTGTCCTTTTTGGAGCCGCAACTGTCTTCAACCTTTGCGCAGTCGCACTGAACCAGTTTTTCATCATTGTTAAACCACTTCACTATCCCATGATCATGACCGCTAGACATGCCCGTTACGTTATCGCGGGCCTGTGGGCGGGAAGCGTGGTGATTTCACTTCCGCCAATATTTTGGCGGTCAGCAGATACCATTTGCAAGAGCGGCGCCGTATCTAGTGATAAATATCTCGCTGAAGTCCTATATTTATCCGCCCTCTGGACCTTTGTCGTCATCATTCCATCCATCGTCATGGGAACTAGCTACACCAAGATCTTCTTGGTGGCGCGTCGCCAGATTTTTAAGATGAGAGAGGACAATGAACTAAACGGCGAGCTGCGAGCATCGCGCACGCGCAGACGCGAATTTCGTGCGGCAGCGCTGCTCGCGTTGGTCGGCGGGATTTTTATTTTTTGCTGGCTTCCTTTCTTCGTTGTTCAAACTTTACACAAGTTCTCCGCGGCTAACATCGCGCCGTTTTATTTCCGCCTTTTTCTCTGCATTATGTACTCAAAATCGGCCATAAATCCGTTACTATACACCGCATTGAATAAGGAACTGAGAAAAGCATTGTTACAGTTCTTTGGACTTCAAAAGAAATCTTCGCGAGAAGGAAGCGGTCGTATGAACAACAACTGCCAGATCGGCCACAGACAAAACGAAAGTTTACTGTAAATTGTAACTAAACATCCAGCCACATGTGAACTGCGCTGCACTTCGATTAAAAAAAAAGCCATAACAAAAAAAAAAAATGTAAACGAAACTGAACACTAATACGTTTATTAAAGTAAGCTATGAATTTTTTCAAACGAATTTTTTTGCATGAAATAACCCATGCCAGCTCTCTTTTTTCTTATTGCGTGGTTCATTTTTCCTTTCTTTTCATCAGTACATCATCTTCAAATAACATTGTTTGACAACTGTGCACTAATGCCAAGCTGGAGTTGAACCCATGACATTGTCTGGTTCCCAACCAATGTTCACCAAAAACCCTCCCACAGAAAGTTTTTGGGGGACTGGGTGCTCAACCCCAGTCCCTGCCACTCTAAAAAATTCCAGTTTAGCTTCGTACCTCCCTTTGGCTTTAAACTCCTCCCTCTCACCTTGGAATTTCCAGTAATGCCTCATTTTATGTTTAGCTATACTAAATTATAAAGATGAAAATTCCCGAAAAAGCCAAATTATATCAAGGGCTCAGAATAAAGATTAGAGCCTGAATAGTGTCAAAGTTCAAATTCTCAAAACTTGATGCTATACAAGTTATTAGAGGGAAAAAGGGAATTGGTTCACATATCCCTATATAAGCTTGGTAAAAGTTATTTCTTTTAAAAAGTAAAGAAAGCTTAAATAACCATCTTCAAAGAGCTAATTACGGACATGTGAACATACTAAGACAGTGAGATGAGAGAAAACCTTTATGAATCTGTGCCTAAGTGACTATCCACTGTCCATAAAGTCACCTGGCTACCTACTTTCAGTTACATAAGGAAGCTAACAACAGTATGTTGAGATGTGTCATTGTTTCACTTCTTTGGACCGTGATGGATGTTCAAGTTTAAAACTCTTCTCCATTGCAGTTCGATGGTCTGTAAATCCTTTACTCCCCTTATTGAAAGAATTGGGTCCAGCTGAGGTGGGTGTGTCTCTGGAAAAAGAAAAGACAGGTTACCATTACGGTAATGATTTGATTTGGTGCCCTCCTTCCAATAAGCACCCCTATTCCAAAAAGTGCCCCCTTCCAATAAATGCACCCACATCAAAAGAGACATTCAAGACAGTTTAAAAGAAGAGACTGATTAGACAAAAGAATTATGAAGTCTGTTGCACACCCCCACCCAATTTTTCTGGAAGTATCCCCCCCCCCCCCCCCTTTCAGGAGCAAACCATTCTTTGTTGATGCTTGTACATGTATATGAAAAGTAGCTTTAAAAATGTGCCAAGGGCTATCCAGTTAGTTTCCAATCAGAACTTGCAAACATGAATTTATGTGTCAGGTACCTTCCCAAATTCCTCATTCTCATTTTGGCCTCAGCTGGCATCTCTTCTTCTTCGTCACTCTGAAAATGAAACAAACCCACATAAATCTCTGGAATGATATGCCAAATATCTATACCCAAACAAACTTACATTTAAACAGCAAACCCTCACTAATACAACATGTACCTCATCATTAAATGCAGATGCGACAGCCCCTTTTCTTTGCACTAATACTGGTTCTGTCTTCTGCTTCTTTGGATCAGAGCCCTCAAGATCAAAGCAAAGTTCATGAACTGAATTATAAATTATTAACTGACAATGAAGTTGCAATAACTCACTCCAAAACGGGTGCCACGAAAATTAAGACCCTCAAAAACTAAGACCTAAGATCTAAGAACCAATCTTAGTTTTCATAGTATGAAAACTAAGACCCCATCTTAGTTTTTGTACTAACAAATCTGAGACCATATCGTACAGCAGTTTTTGTAGTAGAAAAATTAACACACTATCTTTGTTTCCATACTACAAAAACTAAAACCTTATCATCATTTTTGAAAACTAAGACCCCATTATAGTTTTCGAACTTCGGAAACTAAGACCCGCTACATAAACTGACCTGGATCGTCAAATTATGGGTATGTGACATTTTAATGCTGTGTAAAGATCTGCTGGTGTGAGGACTTGGGTTGTGTGTTGGATCAGAATACTACGGATATTTTTTTCAAATCTTGAAATAATGCTTTCCAGCTTCTTCAAATTAGCTTGAGTGTGACATTTGGCAAGCATTTTTGCAAAGAAATTGCTGTGAATCATGAGTGGCTCTTGGTCTTGTATAAACGAAAAACACTACAAAAACTAAGATGGGGTCTTGAGTCTTAGGTCTAACATTGAAAGTTTAATTTCATATAAATAAAATTATATTTTCCATCCGTCTTCAACACAGAAACTAAATTTAATATAAAATATTCATTGAAATTAACAAATTCATGTCAGTTTTTCATGCGTCTGTCCTGTTATTGATCATGAATTTCATCACAGCATGTCAAAGTAGCTGTGGATTCCCTCCGCTACTGCCTTGTGGATCCACAGACTATTTTGACAATGTAATGACGAAATTCATTGTCAAAAACAGGACAGACGCATGAAAAACTGCCATGGATTTGTTTTTCAGAATAACAAACAGGCAAAAAAAAGCAGAAATTATACATGCAATTATAAATCCTGCAATCAGTACCATGCGTTTTACACATGAGCCCCTGGTGCAGATACTGAGGGCCACGTGTTCCCAAGCATGACATTAATAAATTGATTGTATTGTATTGCATTGCATTTTATGTGTCTATCTGCTTAATGACAAAGAAAATCAGCCAATGAGTGTGCAAGAATTTCTGCAGTTATTGTCAGTAAGAACTCACTTCCTCTTATTTCTTCTGATGGGTCCGGAAATATTTTAAGTCTAAGCTTAGAAATTTGTATTAGGATTTTGCATCTCTTTTGTCTTTATCTAATTATTTTCAGGTGTCTTTGAACATTATTTTGAAGTTCAACCAATATAATTTGCATTATTATTATTATTGTATTATTAGTATTGGTAATAATACGGTTTCGAGTTCAATTTGGAATTGATTTGCATGAGAGTTTTTCAGAAAGCTGAAATTGTACGAGCCGCTTCGGCGAGTGTAATTTCAGCTATTTGAAAAACTCACAAGTGCAAATTAACTCCAAATTGAACAAGAAAAACCGTATGATTACTTATTAAAAATATAAACATGAAAAAATTCGCGTGGAGGAAGTGCCGGAAGATCTTTCTTGAAGCCATTTTTTCTCATTTGAGAAAACTTTTTTCAAAGTTTCAGCACAAAATTTTCGTCATCATTTTACGTGATATCATTTTCTTAGAAAAGTTCCTATTTTCTTTCAGACAATAATAATCCAGAATTTCGATGTGTAATTTGCACTGGTGTTACAGTTTTTGCACTGATGTTACACTTTTCGCACTGGTGTTACACTTGAACTGTACTGCTCTTAGCCAGTCAGAGTCGAGTAATTTTCTCATATGTATTATTATTAAGCTTATTATATGTAATCAATCAATCTTACACCAGCAAAACAAAAATAAAATGCGTGCCTTGCATGCATGTTTGTTTAAGCTTGATCATGTGCAGCATTCATTGAGGAGATAACTTACCAGTTTTATACTAACTCCAGTTGTCTTTTTCTGCTGTGATCCGGACAGATTCATCGAGATTTTGGGTTTCTCGGCGAGCTTGTGAGACAGAGATGAGATCTCTGGAAGCTTCCTTTTCTCTCCCGTCGACGGGGTCTTTTGGGTGGTGTTGCCTGTACATTAGACATAGATACTGCACAAGTTCAGTATAACTGAATAATCCATGCATTTCCCAACACTCGGAAAACCAAAGTAGCGACTAAGACCTTCATTTTCACTCTTTTCCTCCAATTGCTTTGTCGAACAACCCATCAACTTCTGTTCCGCCATCTTGCTTAGTAACCCCGCAATTTCAGGCCAGGCTACTCAGGCATCGGAAGTGATGAACCTGTGTTTTCACAGCGACGCAAAGACAGTAGATTTGAGCAATGCCGCCTTTTTAAACGATTTCTGTGGTCTTCCGTTAGTCATTTAAAACCCGCAGATGGTCCAATTTGTGTTCCTCACGAGGTACGTAAGTTCTGATTGTGATAAGAGATGAGTAGCTCCGTGGAAGATTGGCTTCGATCGCTCGGCCTTATCCACTACACCCAACCTTTCCTCGATAATGGCTACGATGAACTTGAAATTTGCAAAGAAATTGGAAAGGAGGACTTGGATGCGATCGGTGTTACGAACTTTAAAGACAGGACAGATATCCTAAATGCTGTGGCTCGCTTAAAACAGAGTGGTACCGCTGTATATTTTGTCCTTGAAGCTGAAGGGGGTCCCAGCGAACCACTACAAGCTCAACCCGAACGGGACACCTACCCCCCGGTTTCACTGAGAATGATGTTGTTCGACAAGCTGGAAGAAGACAAAATCGATCTAACTTGTGCTCCATATTCTCACCCGGTAAGTCTTTTAGAGCTCTTAATCTGTCCTAGTTTATTTTTGTACGAATCGTCGCATCTTTGCGTAATCTATTTGAAGAATGTTTAAGTCATCGAAAGAAATAGTACTGAAGCGAAAGCGAAGCCCGCGATTTATGAAACACTCACGTACTTTAAAGTTTTCACTCGTATTGGCCAACGTTGAACAATTTTTCACGTACTCTGTTTTGTTGGTACAGAGAAAGAAATTAACAAGGTGTTTCTGCATGACTTAAGCTTATGTTTTGTGAAATTTGCGCGAACTTCGATATTTGTTGTAATTTCAAAATTATTGTGATTTGCGTGTCAGGAAACCACAGTTATAATGTATCGTCCAATGTTCGCCTTTGGTGAAGAAAAGTGTTTTCATTATTTGAAATTTGCTTTTATTATTATTATTCATTTTTAGTGTACTTTCCTAGCGTTAAATTTCTGTTTGATTGCATATGGAAACAATTGTGGCCAAAAGTTATAATCTCTGTTTACCTTTAGCTGTCGACACAAGCGAATAATAGTTACTGTGGACAGCCCTGGGTCAATTTAATTACACAAACAATAATTTCCTTTGGTGGTCTATCATACCCAACCCCATGTCACTATGAATGAAACCTAGTTGTTGTGGAATCCTTGTTGTGGAACATTCACCTTGTATTGTTTTGTTTATCATCTGAAGGCTTTAATTATAAACTTTTCCAGACAGTCTGCTTCTTTTACAGAAATTGCATTTTCCTTACAAGTACCAAGAATTTTGGTTATTTTAAATTTTTACCCACAGATCTGGTATTGTCCTCATATTTCTAATATTGGTACTGGTATGGGTTCTGTATCCGTAATACACCTAAACATTAGCTCCCAAATATCAGTTCTGGGCTATTTCAGTCTCAAAGGTACTTTCAAATTATTTTATAAATTCTGCAACTTTTAGAATTGAAAAAGGACTTTTGCTCTAGCTGAGGAAAACTTTAAGCAGCAATCTTTTTCAAACAGACAAAAGTAACAATCAGATTATTTTATACATAACAAACATATACATTTAATACAAGAGGCTTAAGAGGAATTGCATATGTTTCCATATAATAAATTTTAGAACTGTATTAAAATACAATATTTGAGGTAGTAATCCTTCAATATCTGTCATGTTTTTTTACTATTATTTTGATCAATATTTAATTTATCCCAGGATGGCTCTGAAGGATCTCTGGAAACCTTAGTGACAATATACGCTGATAAGTATTATACTTATGAGAATGATGTGCTCACAGCCTTGAGAAGTTTACGACAGCGACAAGTAGAAAAGGAAGGAGCCTTTGAGGATTCTCCCTCGCAGGTATAAAACATATTTTGGGCATTCACATTGAACTGTTTTTTTTTTTAATTTTTACACAAGTGATAGCTTAAGTCTGCATATGAGCCAAGTGGCCCATTAGGCTGGAGCATATCTCCGGTTTTAGTAGCATTAGGTGATTAGGAGTATTTCTTCTTCCCCCTGGATGGAATGCTAGTATACTGCAGGGTTACCCCCAGCATTAAATTCAATGCTGGTAGCCATGTGGTGGAAAGAGGCACCATGAGAGCAAAGTGTCTCGTCCAAGAAAATGACACAATGTCCCTGGCCAGGGCTTGAACCCAGACCACTCAATCTGGAGGCAAGCATACTAACTATGAGGTCACTACACTTCCCTACACATAAGTGATTAATGTGTAGATATTTTAATTTATTTATGATCATAAAGCAATACTGCAGTAACAGAATAAAATGCTTCGTAGTCCGAGGATATATCCAAAAAGTGAATTTCAGAGATTATGTTTTCCTTACATGAGGATAGCTACCTACATTGTATCAGGGTCCGAAATTAACTTTTTTATGCAGGCGCCAAGTGGCGACTGAAAGATTTTTTTCAGTTGCCAAATGAAAACATTTGGTCGCCAAAAAGTGGTTCATAAAATTTTTGTTTCATAGCGAAAGACATAAATGTTAAGGTTTTAAAATGTTCTCATCAGACATGCATGTATAAAGGCATTAAATTAGCATGTAGATTACATTGAAAAGGAGTTTTTGTTAGATAGAGAGCTCTTTTAGTTTGGAGACTTAGCAAGAAGCCACGTCCTTTTGACACACTTACCAGTATGAAGCAAACGAAGCCTCAAGAAAACACGCGTGGACAAGTGGCCATATTACTCATTCCAGGCCACTTCAGAACAAAATTGTTCGTACCAGTCTCCCGACGTTGATATTAACTTCGTTTGTCGAAAATTTACGAAGAATTGAAATTTTGATCATTTGGCATTCTGATTCTCATGCTATGTCCAAGTCTTGACTGAAGTTTTTTGCATTTTCTTGATCGCCAGACTGCAAAGCGTTTTGGAAAGTTTGTAGAGTGCCAGGAAACATGACAGTTCATTGAATATTCATTGCGAAAGGAAAGTACATGTTTACACACTGCGCCCACGGTATGGCTATAAGATGAAACTGCTGAAAACATGGCGGTCGCTAAATTTCGATTTCAGTGCGCGGATTACAACGTTTTTGAAAATCATTTAGTGACAATGATACCTTTATTTTTTTCTCAATTATTTTATATTAAGAAAAAAAACTTTGACAAGACTAGAGGTAAGTTTCTTGTCAAAATCAAACGTGAAATTTGTCGACTTAATTCCTTGAGCTGTGGTTCAAAACATTGCCATGACGCTAAAAGTTAGTCGCCACTAGACGACTGGCTTTGAAATTCTGGTCGCCAATGCTAAATTTTCAGTCGCATTGGCGACCAGCTGGTCGCAATTTTGGACCCTGTGTATCAGACCATTGAGCCTAAACATTTTTCTAATTTTGTTGTTTTTTAATGTATTGAATATATGTTGACTGAAATCGTGCTTTGTAAATGTTAGATTCCAGCTCCTCGCGCCCCAGAAAGAACAAGGCACTCCTCAAAATACAAGTCTCGTAGCTCAGAGGAAAGAGATGACGAGGAAGGACATGAAGCTGTCTCTGAAGATGAATTTCAACATAAATCTATTTCTTCAGAAGACCAAACTAGTCCAACAAGGATTGTAAGTACCTTCAGTTGCCATTAATCTTATTTGTAGATTGTTTTTGTGTCACAGTCAAACCCTGTCTTATGGACACCTGCTCAATATAAATGAATTAAGTTATTTTTTTTAATTTAAGTTTAAAACTGTGCTGAAAGTCTATATATTTTCAATTAATTCAGACACCTAGCTACGAACCAGACTTATTACATAAATAAATGGGTTTAAGGAGGCTGGCAACAGTTTCCAGCAGTTTTCTAACAGCTCTACCTTGAAGGATGAATACTACCACTGTTTAAGGTGGCCGAACACAGTTTTCAAGAGCCTCTGCCTAATTCACCATTACTTTAAAGATATTTATGCTTTGGCGCCCGTTTTTTGCAAGAGTCAACGTTAACCACAGAAGGGTTTATTCTCACATTTTGGTTAAGGTGAGTGCTGTTGCCATGGCAATGGGGCTGGTTAAAAACAAGGCTTAAAAAATGGTTTTTGTTTATTTAAAAAAAAATCAGTCGTTAGATTTTTTTCATCATTTGCTCACTATGAATTGACATTAAATCCCTTCTGTCAACACTGTTCTAATAAAATTTTGACACAGGCGACTTTCGTAATTCGCCGTAAATCGTTTTCACTGCATGTTCTGTATTATTAAAAATTCCCTATGTCAAAATTCAGATTTTTTGCGATAGATCATTCGTGTGGTTTCTGAATTATTTTTTTGCCAAATTTCTTGAAATTCTAACGACTGGATCGTTAGAAATCGGCAAGTTTCTGCAAAAGCAATCGGTCTCAATTTTTCGAGCAACTGCGCATGCGCTGCATTTAACTGGGTTCTTTTGGTAACAAAGAAAAAGCTGAGAATTGCTGGGTTCTTTGCATCGTTACCTTTTCTAACATAGCTTTGTAATAAAAGACTAAAGGCATCAGTACACTGCGTTCAATAATGGAGAAAAATAGCGCATATAGTGCGGGTGTTGAGTAATTGAATAAAATGATCGCTCTATTGAAGGCATGTTTTGCATCAGCAAAAGCGCATGCGAAAACCGTCTTCGGCCACCTTAACCAATAATGCTACAGTAATGATATCACGCAAATGTCCTGTGTTGGTGAACATGTTGATGTCAATTTTGTGGCACAATAGGTAACCATAGCAACAATACAAACTTTTAAAAACACCCCTAATTTTAGCTTTAAGTGCATATAACTCAAATTTAAGGATACCACCAAATTGTGATAAGCATGATAAGATGCAACTTTCTGCAAAGTCTAAAAGATTCTGTAAGGTGGGGTCAGGGCCACCTTAAATTTTCAAAACATTAAGGTGGCTCTGAACCCACTTGATGATTGTGGCATCAACTGTGGCTCCTTGTCCCTGTTCAGAATGCCTAACTTGTTCCTGACTTAGCTATTTGTAAGTTAAAGGAAACTAAAAGAAAATAACTTAAGGAGATATCCACCATTTTGTAATCTTGAAGTTGATGAAACTTATTTTAATTGGTACTACACATTAAGTTGAGCCACGTCACAATGTTACAACTCTGTTATATGTACATGTACATCATAGGGTATGAACCCTGCTGACTACTTAGATGTGGATAGTCCAGCCCAGCGTGGGAAGAAGTCCAAAAAGCGAAGGAAAGTAGAACGAAATACTAAGCTGTCCAGGAGTTTAGACTCTCTCAAAGAGTTACATGGTAAGAACAAAGTTGTTGGTGTTTGGCCACCAGGGTACATATACTCATACTGTAGCACTTCACACCTTCATTAATGTGTTTGACTGGTTTTGTTTTTGTTTGCTTGTTTGTTTGTTTTTTTAATTTAGGTGATAACATGTATTTTTCTCCTTCTCTGAATTGTTAATTCATCAAGCTATGGATCCATTTTTATTTTATCAAATAATAAGTACATGTAATTCAGCAGAAAAATTTAAAAAGAGCTACAAGGAAGAAATTCTGGCAAAAATACTGGTCAGGATTAATGTGACCCTCTCTCACACAAAGTACCTTCTTGTAACATTACTGTTTGCACCAGAAGAAAGTATTTTTTGCTCTCTCAAGGTAAAAGGAGCGAACATAAAACATACAATAACGGGTGTTACATGTATTGGACTTATTGTTATAATTAGGCTTATTATAATCATTTCCCTTTATCAGCTACATGTATGCTTGATACAGGGCTATGCTAAGTAACAGGCAAACCAAGGTTCTTGCCTCAGTCATTTCTTTTGTTTTTGTTGTTTATAGTCATGATAAACACCCTAAATACCTAGGAAGAGAATTTAACTATGGACATTGCTTCAGTCCTAACTTTTTCATGGACATTGCCTCAGTCATAATTTTTTCCTTGCTACAGCCCTGTTACATGATACTCTTTGACACTTGGATCTGGGTCTAAACATGTCAATCGAAAGGGTTGTTATAAGGCATGAGCACTACATTTAAACTGACTCAAGCTTTTTGTTTTATTTTCCTTCAAGTCAATGTGGAACCAAAGCCAAGAGATAGAGAGTCATCCTCTTTAAAATCCAAACCGTTTAAATGGTTGTATGGCAGCAAGAAGAAGAACCACAATAACAAAATTAAGAAGCTACCGCTTGAGAAGAAGCCGTCAAATCCAAGCACTAAGCAAGATTATGACATGTTGGCATCAGCTATTCAGATGAGTGAGGAAGATCGCATGGCACTGATGATCATGGTCAAACAAGGGGAACTTACAGTTGAGGAAGCTGTTGAACAGTTAAAGCGGTAAGCTGTTGTACATGTAGTTGAACCTCTCTCATCTTTGGACAACAATTAATTGGCATTGTAGTGAGATGGTGATTGGAGAAAGGTTTCTTCTGTAACAGGATCATCATATGGTCAGGACAGAATATCCTAGAGAGGTGGCCTTTAGTAAAGGGGTTAATATTATATATATTTATTAACTCAGCATCCAGTGTAGCAGTCATATTCAATTTAATAGCATCCATCACATTTGGAGATACATGTACAGTTGTAGGCGAGGAATCACACAACTGATATCCATGGGACATTTGTTTGTTCATATGGTATCAACTCTGATTATGTCTACATACATGTATAGACTGAGCAAGATCTGGGTTTGTTTTTATGATATCTTATTTTCAACTTCTTAACATTTTCATTCCTTTTGTTACAAATTGTTTGACCACATTTGACTGTGAGATAAACAGACTGGTTTCTTCAACCATAAACAAAATTTGATCAGAGACATATATATGTTATTTAACAAATAAAGAAGCCTCGACTGTGCTCTGTTCTGTTGTAAAGCATGCAGGAAGCGGTAGAGCATGAAAGAAGTGTAAGGGAAAACACGAGACGTAGTCGAGTGTTTTTCCCTACTTCTTTTGTGCTCTACGCTTCCTGCGTGCTTTACAACAGAACAGAGCACAGTCGAGGCTTCTTTATTTGTTTTGTGATAAAGAATCCGATAATTTCCCCACGCATTCAGCTGAATTTTCAAACCAAACTTTATTTTCCGAACAAGTTAAAGTGGCGTCAGCAGTGCACTGTTCTCTGATAAAGCACGCTAAAATAAACCAATCACAATCCTTGTTAGAATTGTTCATGTGATTTGATTGGCTGACGAAGCGACAGCTGTCAATTACAAACTGGACTTCAGCTAAGGTTTCAGTTTCGAGTAGTTTGAGTGGCTTTCGAGAGAAGAACGATGCCTTCAAAGTTCGCTTTTCAGTTAATTTTTTAATACGGATCTAAAGGCAGGTAAAGGTTTATAGTCCAGAGGAATCCGGCCGTATTGTGGCCCATGAAAACATGCACTTTTCCAGTGGAAATTACGAAACGAGGAGCTCAAAGCTTGCAGATGAAAATGCGAAATGCCGAGTTGAATTTGAAACGAGCTAGAGTTATTTACGGCTTGTAGCCGCATGCAGCAAGATTGCCTGAACTACATGTAGTGTAAAAGTTAGAAAGACTAAACTGCTCCCACTGGTTCTACTCCGAGCACAGAAGAAAATATCAGAGCAAGCTTTGCACTGATCACTCGTCGGTTCACTTCGCTGAGATTACCGGAGTATGAGCGTTACTACGCTTCATGTAAGTGTTGTTTGAGCAATTGAGCATTTTAACAAAAATAAAGCTTCTCATCATAAACAGAGACAGTTCAATTGTTGTTTTCTGTCATTGTTTTACTTCTTAAGTATAATTTCTGCCTTCATAACAAATATAATGTCTTTTATCGAAGCACTGTTTAGGTTGAGAATTTGTTTATTTTGCTACGTGTTTTGAATTGTCGGCGGGAATCTAGCAAAACTTGTTATTTTAGTACAGTTTTAACACTACTGTTGCTAACAATGGTCTCTGTGAGCCATATTTACTGCAGACAAATAGCTTGTTTCCATTGCGTTTGTCTGGGTCACAGGGGATGTTGAATTTGGGTCAAATTTGTCAAAATTTGAAAGCCAACTTACCGTCATCAGCCTGTGCTCTGTTCTCTGATAAAGCACGCTGTTTCAGCCAATCAGAGCGCACGTTATGTGGAAACTTTATTATAATTTCAGATATGAAGAGGATTGCAAAAAAGATGATTTTCTAAAACCCAAGGTTTGTGCTTTAATATTTGCACCTTACTAAGAAAACAAGTTAACTTTTAGTGGTCTATATTTTGATTTGTTCTTGTTTATTACTTAAGGGAATATATCAGTTGGATATCACTAACTAGCACCTGTTGTTTGGTGTCTTGTGTGTTTTGTATTTTATAGATACAGTGTACATAACTACAGGAGAAAATATATATGGGTTATTGACCAAGTGTGAGGTCAAGATGGTTGGGTATTGGATATTGGCCTTTTTTTTTGCGAGACAGAGTTGAGGTTCATAGACTCGCAAAGAAAAGAACGAGGCCAATATCCAGCCATCTTGACCAAACAAGCTTGGTCAATAAAGGATTTATTACATGGCTATTTCGGGGAAATTTTTCTTGCGGGACATGACGGGTAGTCCCGAGCAGGCAAGATAGCTCCATCTTGCCCACTTGAGTAGCCAATCACAGTGCAGGATTTGATTCATCTTGCCTGCTCACGGAGCTGGCCATATAATAAACAGTATTACACAAAGTGTCAGGGCTAGAAAAAAAAATGCCGTCTGGGCATCCAAGATAGGTAGATTTTTCTTCCGGGCAAGTAACTTTTCATTCTCACTTGCCCAATGAACAAGAGATCAGGCAATTTGTCCACCAACTAAACCATTAAAAGAGCAAACTAATGCTTGCCCAGGGCAAGCAAAATTTGAGGGCTACTTGTCCGGAGGGCAAGCTGAAATTCAATTTTTTTTTTTCTAGCCCTGAACTGTGTGACTGTTGAAATGTTTTTGAAATGTGAGGTGTATAGCTCTTTAAAAACTGAAAAGAATTGTCTGTGGAATTTATCAAGTACATGAGTTATGCCTAGAATATACTGGTATAATAATTTTTTGTACTTAAATTTATTATAATTTTTGTCATATTTTAAAACAAGAACTTTGTCTCTTTCTGTTCCTGTAGGGTGACTTTTCCAGTCATGATGACGACAAAGCTGGAAATAAACCAAAATTAAAGCGTGGCCTTTTTGGAAAGAGCTCCAAGAGAAAGCCCAACAGTCGACCATCGTCGGAGTTTATTGCCTGTGAAATGACAACTATGAGTGAAGAAGATAGAATTAATTTGATGCGAAATGTTAAGGCTGGAGAAATGAGTGTTGATCAAGCTCTCAAACGATTTATCAGGTGTGTTTTACTTTTATTTCACCTTTTTTTTTTTTGTTTTCTTCTTGTTTCGCCTAGTTATTTTTGTTTTCAATTTATCCCCAGTCAATAATTATTATTGACTAGGAATGAATTTAAATAAAAGTTAACTAACTAGAAGACAATTAACCACAAATTGTTGAAATCAAAAATTTAAAAGTTAGATTAAAAATTAACTACAACAAGTGTTTTTATCAGCCAATTCACTCCCAGTAGTATGTCAAGTTAACAGACATATCAAGAAACTTACCACAGAGCATTCACAATAATTATTGCTGGGTTACAGCAGAGGGGCTTACTTAAAATGAATATTTATTACCATCTTGTGTATGAGATAGTCAAGATTATATTTTAACTGCTTACTTTTCGTTGCTTCTTTACTTAGCTATGAAGAAAAGCACAAGAAATCTGATTCAGATGATGTGGTAAGACCTGGAAGATTAATTAGTACTTTAATTTGCAAGAGGGTGGTAAAAGGAATTTTTGTGATCCATGAATGGTCTTAAAACCCAAGGAAAAAAACGTTGTCAGGTTCAATGGTCGTCTTACAATTGATATAATTATATGATTGACATGTTGAATTCTGGATTGAGCAGTTGAGGTTTAAGCCATTTCTGTGGTCATTTTGTTGTTTTCTTGGATGAGACACAGTGCCTCAGTAGAATAAAGGTGAGCCGTTAACCAAGGGTACCCTGACAGAATGATGGGGTAATTTGCTTCTGGTCTTTTGTATTTAATTAATTGACCTTGACTGCAAAGCTAGTTAAAGGTCAATCCGAGGATTTTAAAATGACACATTTTGCATAGTTTTGTAAAAGTTGCAGAAATCTTTTTGTCCTTAATGCATTCTTTTTCTTATCTTTTTTGCAATCAGCCTGTAAGGGAATCACCCAAGTTGCCAAAGGGTACTGGATTTTCACGCATTAGTATCAAGAGAGTGTCGGGTGCCATTTCTTCATCCTTTAGACTCCCTAGTGTCACTAATGATCAACCGAACTCTGTGTTTTACACTGGTAAGTCAGGCAAGTGTTTACCATGAAAACTTGGAGATAAGTACCCAAACTTCTAACTGTCAACTTGGTTAAACTAACCAATTTTCTTTGTGTCTTGTATGTTAACAATAGAAGATGGTGCAAGTGCTGATGGCAGTGTGAGCTCAGGAGATGAGGTCCTGGGAACTAATGACTCATCCCCAGCCCCCTCTCCTAAGAGACTCCTGGCAAACATTCAAGACTTAAACAAGGTAATCCAAGAATGAACCTAGCTTGGAATTTAAATTGCTTTTCAGGCTGAAGGGTCTTCCTTATCCCTCTCACTGTACATACCATACAGTTTCTTACTAATTAACATATATTTTGTTTTAAAAAAAAGTTAATTCACTGTAAATCAATTGACATCTGCAAATCTAAGTGCGAGCACCAGACATTTAGTTTACACAAATTATGTTTTGATTGCTGAACAACAGTATGAAAGCTAAACTGGGTACGTTTACTCACCCCATACTTTGCACATGCGCCGCACCGTGAGACCATGCCATAAAGTTTTTCATGTTCATTTCAGTCGCAGCACAGCTCTACCAGCAGTGTGGACAGCATGGAGAAAGTGGATGAGAAACCGACATTAAGCAGTGTCCCTCCACACAGACAGCCCAATTTTATGTCTGAAATGAAAGTGGTGCTAGGAAAACAGGCTCAGTCTGTTGGTAACAAGTGCAGAGAGGGAGAAGAAGGTGCAATTTATTTGTGATAAACTATGTTTCTTACCATACTCGTCGTAACATGACTCTTGTTGAATTTTCTTTCCAGATGTATCGCAACTGAACCAAAGATTGTTTAACAACACATCCAACAAACAACATGGGAAATCTCGTCCACCTCCTCCTGACAGAAAAACTTCAGTTCCTTTAATGGAGACACAGAAGGTCGTCGTTCCCCCTAATCCTTCAGGCTCCCTCAAGAGGGTCCCTCCTGATGTTCCATCTAGACATGGTTCCACAGTGGTGGCCCCTCATAGACGGCCGCCTCCTATACCCAGTCGACCAAGTCCTAAGGATGCTGGTGAGCAGAGAAAGCCTCAGTCGTTATCAGATGAAACTGAAGCGACAAAACCTGATTCTGCAAAGTTTAAAGCTGACGAAAGTCGAAATGCGGTAGCACAAACGTCGGGGAGTTATTCAGATGAGGCGCACCTTGAGCCTGCTGAAATGCAGGCTGCAGTGATGAGAAGGCCAAGAAATAAACCGCCACCTTTACCTCCTCGCCCAACGAGTACGTCAAGCTTTAATGAAGAGCCTGACATCAGCGAGGCACGCAGTGTAGAGACTCAGACAAGTCCTCGGTCTCCCACGTCGACACAGCTGAACAAGAGCTCTGAAACAGCAGCTTCTACTGAAGAGGTGTACAAAAAGCCTCCAAAACCTGAACCGATCGATAAACCACAGCTTAAACCCAAACCCAAGCCAAGACCACGCCCTAAAAGGACTCTAACCCCGGATAAACTGGATGAACCATACACAGAGGTACCCCCGCCCCGGCCTGTTTTGCGGGGATCTGCAGGGGATACACGTACTCACGGTGAAACTAGCAGGAACGAGTCGGAAACAAACGTAAACAGAGAAGAGAACAAACCCTCACATGTGAAAAGAACTGAACCGAGAGCTTCCCAGAATGGGAGGCAAGAAGACTCGAACCTCAAGCCGTCCCCAGTCCCTGCGCCGCGAATGAAGCGAGCCTCGCACTCGTTAGGGGAAATGATTGAGCGAAAACTTCATATAGAGAACATCGATTTGACTCAGGAGCCTTACACGGATAGGGTAAGTTAGATACGGGTGTCTTGCGTAAGGGTTTGGTCTACAATAGTGTAAATTATTTTGTCTAGTTCAAATTAAATGGTATAGCTGGATCCGAAGCTGGCCTTGCTAGTTTGTGGGGGCTTTTTTTAGCAAACCTCTCTCTCCCCAGAGTGAGTATGGATGCCAGAGGATTTTAAAGGCAACTTAACGAAATCTCTGAGATGAGGCGATGGCGAAAAAAGAGTGGCATTGCGGTTTGGTTGTTGGTCGCTATCATTGTTGCGTAAGAGTAAGAATTGTTGCGTTTTATTGAAAAACGTTTCTTAACGAGTGTTGAAAAGCGCTGCCTCGAATAAACACTGCATCAAAATGCCGAAAAATTTAATGAACGTCGCGGCGCTTTTTCGAGTAAATGCGGTAATCTAACATAATCTTGTTGTTCAACATGTTTGATGTGTTTAGGATGGTTGCTGGGGTGTACCGGTCAATCTAGTGGATCGATACGCTGAAGAACTTCACCGACCACACGAAGAACTCGCTGCTATTTTGGAGAGAATAAGAGTTAGGAAGCTAAAGGAGTCTGAGAAACAATTTGTAAGTACACTGGTTGCATTTTGTGCCGTTTGTTTCTTGTATCAAGAGCGTTTGACCTTTGACTGTGCACTTTAAACATTAACTTGAGGATAATTTAACAACAGTAAACGAAAATGTGACGTTTGAAAAGGAAGTCTCGAAGTTAGCCTTATGTAAGAAAGTCCCTAAAAGAGAATAGCAGAAAAATGCTATTAAAATAAATGAATTACTCTGAGACTGGTTAGCCCTGGGACGCGCTCATTCATTTTTCTCACGAGTGATGAATAGCGAATTTGTCATTACAATAGAGCGGTATTCAATTGTCGAAAGTAATCAAGCATTTACTTTGGGTTTGGTTCTGGTTTTGGTTTCGGTTTTCGGTTTCGGGTTTGGTTTTACTGCAGTTTACGATCGGCTGAGTAGTCTAATTGGTAAGTTATTGGTTTGGTTTTGGTTTGACGACACTATATTGAAAACCGCTCTATCAAACACATTGTTAAAGACATTCGGGCGGCGAGAATATAGGAAATCATCTGTTGTTTTGATGCACCACAAAATTCTCAGAACGGACATATAAAGAATTATATGGGTACCTGTAAGGAGAATTCACATTTCTAGTTCGAAGTATAAATGATTAACTTGCTGCGTTTCTTATTTCTCTTGCAGGTTCAGTGTAACGTGTCAGAATTAGATTTTACAAGGGATACGCTAGGGAACCTGGGAACTCTGGACGAGTGGCTGACGTCACTAGGGCTACCAATGTACGCGAAGAGTTTAACTGAGGTGGAATGTGACAGCATGGCGGAAATGCCTTATATGGAAGAAAGGCACTTTCAATATGCCGGGATATCGGACCCGAGGCACATGAGGCGCCTTCTGGCGTCAGTTGAGGAGATGCCCAGGTGACAGGCAATAGAAGGGCATCTTGGAATTCGCACTACACGGATGTTGTGTTCGTTGGGGCTTGAGGTGCCTTTGGGGGGCCTTTGGTAAAAGGCACCGTTTGATTAACAGTTGTTATGGGTGTTAGAAAAACACCGCAAGCCGAGTTAAGAACTTGAATAACACCGGAGATCACTACTGCAGTTGAAAATATTCAATAAACAAATTCTAGTATTGAGAGTGTTTTACAAGAACATTGCAATTAAGAAATGTCGGAAAATAATACAATCTATGTAATTGCATTTAATTTAATTTGTAAATAGGCAATTTTGAATGGGAGCGGAAGCAGGCGTCGCTTGTCAGGTAGTGAAGCAATGTGAACAGAACCTTTGAAATAGTGAATGAGCGAACAATCGGGAAGTTTAATTGAATCGTTGTTAAGTTGGTGCTCCTATGGATATTGGCCGAAAAATAAACAGTCTGTTACTCGTAAAATTCGACCCCAGTGCTATGCTATGACTCGTCTTGGACAGGAAGAAATTAAGGGCTCGGGGGTCTAAAATGCTACAGATTCTTCTGCATTTTCTCAGCTGTAGAGTATTGGGAGTAAAATTATTTCATTTACGTCGTGTTACATCAACGAGAGTTACCTTTTATGAGACGTGAAAGTTGCGTATCATGTAAAAATTATAGTGTAGTGGTCTCACCTTTATTTTTCCCGTGATAGGCAATTAAAAGAGATTTATTCACCCCACCAGGGAATAAATGGTTTTATGCATCTGGTTAGTGCCAGTCTCCCAGCAAAGGGTTGGGGGGACATCCGGGTCCTTGGAAATCCTATATATAAGCAGACGAAGCCAGGCTAAAGGAGTTACAAATAGATGCAATAGCATAGAGCATAAATAATCAGTGTTTAATAAGCAGAAACGGAAAATTTAAGAGTAATAGAATGTATTACTCCAGAATATATTTCACGGTGAAGTAAAATCACCCTAACATAAGCGCTAGTGAACAGTTTTGTGTCTCACTGTTTCGAATTTCAAAATTTAGGTTTTTGTATTCGTTAACTCTTGCAGCATACCCCAAGATTCCTCCTACGACGGGGGTAGCCTGCAGAACAGGCGGATTAGCGAGCTGGCGCGATACACGAGCGCGCTCGCTAAGCGCGAGAACGAGCGCGGATTTTCCTCGTCTCGCGCTTCGCGCGTGCGCTCGTGTATCGCACTAGCCCGCTAATCCATCTGTTCTAGGTACAGGTACAGTGGGGTTGGGTAGTGGTGGATCACCCACCACTAGCCTCCGACATTGAGGGGAATAATTGTTTTAATACACTGATACCCAGCTAGTAGGATAGTACCCGCAAAAATTGACTCAAAAGACTGCAAAAAAGTCTTTCACGAGTAAATTTGCGCTCAAAATGTGCAACGAAACACGAAACGCCACATGATTCATCAGGTGATGAACAAGACAAATGAGAACGTTTTTTGTGTGTTTGGAGAAATTACAAGACGGTAAACAGCGGACAAGAATTTTAATCATCGTTCTGTCGAAAAGATTAGTTCAGTTCAGTCTTGATGACTTTAGCTGGTAGTTTCTGCCACTTGCTGCCCGGAAGATTTTATACATCGAAGTAAATGCAACGTTTTATTGTAGAAACTGCACTTGTTAAATTACTTCGGCGACATGATTTCTTCAAAATAAGTTGTTTTAAAAAACTTTCTTTTAATTTGAAACCATGCTTTAAGAGATTTCATAAATTTTATTGCTTTAATTTTGCTAACCTGTAAACAACACTTAAAATCCCCTTAGAGATAACAGTGTGGAATCCTTTTTTGAGGAGAGGTAAGTGGCGCTAACCGGCGAAGGGCCGCCCTCAAAACAAAAACTACTTTTTCTGTTTATCGGCCGCCTACACATTAACCTTACCTTGACAGGTAAATAATATGTTGCAACTGGTGTAAAATTTTGAAAAAAGAGATAAGATATTCACCCCTTAAAAGATGGGACAACTATCCCCGTCACGCCACGTAAAGCAACTCCCTCCCCGAAAAATACCCTCATTTTAACCATCAATAAGAATCAAAACGTTGAATGCTGTGCCACCTTAATGGTCTGTTTTCACGTAAAAAGTTTGATATTTAAAATTGCAATGAACTTTATGAGCCTGTCCATGACTTGAGACTAGAAAAGTCGGTTTTTACGCGGACATCTTACTGGTAAGACATAAGCTATAGCCCGGGGCTGGGGGGGGGGGGGGGGGGGGGCTCCCATATAAAAAAAGACGGGGATGCTCGTCAGAAGTTGAAAGAACCCCCAAGAGATACCAAGATCCTGCTTTGTGGGCGTGGATTGAAAAAAGGTTTTCCCCCTGAGAGGTACCAATTCTAAAACAACATATTATCTGCTGTCATTTGAAGCTGAACACTCTAAGAGCTACCAAAACCACTCTTTTAACCCCTTAAAAGTACGAAGAGCACCCCTGTCCTTTTTATATGGGAGCCCCCACCCCCCCCCCCCCCCGATCAGCGGGCTATAGGTCTCTTTAGAGCAGCGAATTTTGCAATACGGATGGCTAAGATGGACTGCTTACGAATTGGTTTCGGTAATTAAAATTGCATCTTCTGAACAATTCACAGAAGAAAATTTCATTTTTTTTGTTAAGTAAAAATCTTTCTTCCTTCATGTTTGGCCACGATAAAAAGTACTTTATTGAGCTGGCTTGTTCGGTTTATAACAAAAATGCTTTCAGAAATTAAAAGTGACTATTCCTCGTAAGCTCCAGCAAAAGCACACATAATGGCATTATGAGCGGAAGTTGTCAACAACATGGCTACACGCTTTGTTCTAATGAGCAATTCATCATTAGCCTTCCCGAAGAGATTTTTATAATGTGTGACGTCCTTAACTGAACGAGTCTTTCGATGTTGGCTTTCAATCTTATACCCAGGGAAATGTCAAAATTCCCAACCTTTGACCACACGCACCACCCCTCAGGTTTGACATTGATAGAGTTTAAAGTTTCTGATTTCTTTATTCAATTCATTGCGTCGAAGAAATTCTCATGAGTCAACAGTTTCCTCTATAGTCACGTGACGTGATTGGCGGGAAAGTAGTGACGTCCACACTCATTGCGTTCAGTTGAATGAATTGCTCTTTATCCAAAACTCCCTACCCGACTCCATACTAGACTGCAAATAGTCTTTTTTCTTCCGTATTCGGAAGGCATAAAGCGCCGTAAGCGTGACCCTCGCGCATGAAGCGCGCAAGCCTTTCTACACTCGCTCCAGACCTTTCGTTCGAATAACGCCCGCGTCGCTTGCGTTCGTAAAAAAAACGACACCCAACAAAATATCTTTTCATTTTCCGAGCTGATACCTGTTTAATTTTATTTATTTTCTTACTTATTTCAGTCTTTTCTGGTCATTTGCTTGTTTCATTTTACATATTTTTCTTATAGTTATTTTTTTTGTGAGTTAAGGAATGTTCCGTGATGTTCCGATGTTCCTTTAAATGTTTCGGAGTTCCATTTCTTTATTTTATCGACGGCTCTTATTCTGCCCAAAATCGCCGTATAACGCCAAAACGTGCGGCGATTTTAAGATTCAAGATGGACGAGGGTTCCCTTGAGTTAAGATCGCATCGGTTAGTTTTCTTCGCTTTACGATTAACTATCGAAACAACAACTGCGCGGAATATTTAGCTAAATTTAGGCTGAAAGTTTTCTCCTCAAAAATATTTCGTGAGGCTTAGCAAGCGAGTGAACAAAATCTACAAAAATGGCTGCATCGCATGAAGCCGATCTTGTCATGCGAGGTTGCCTGTATAACTGACGACTGCCATATTTATTTGAACCTGAAGGTCTGGCCACCAGTTCCCTGGAGATCTTATAAGCAAGGGATTTCTTTGTTTGCCTCACTGACCCATACGATTCATTTGTTTTCACAAATCGCGGGGCAATATCTTCTGGCTCAGATGCGTGGGGTTTTGTCATCCCTAAAAGTTCTAGCACAGCCTTCCGAATCTTTCGGTCTCTGTATGAGTACAAAATAGGACTCACTAGAGATTTCAATTGCACCAGTGCCTCCGTTAAACGAAACAACGAATTCGTTGCCAAAACTGGGCAAACATTTCCCACGAGAGTAATTCCAGTCGCTGGAAGAAACGAGCAAATCAGTACAGCAGTTAGCAACGCAGTCGTCCTGGCAATCTTAGATTCCAGTTTCGCGTTTATCAGAACGCTGACTTGGCTGATTTCGTTTATTTTACGTTTGCGTACTCCAAGGTATACCACGATGTAGAAGTACGAAATGGCTATTAAACAAATGAGAGCCACGATGCTTGCTCCGGTGTACAGGAGCCTCATTTACACAGCCTCGCGATCCACCTCAACCACTGCCATTGTAAGAGCGAAGACCAGCAAAAACACGGATAAAAACCAGGCGGCTGTCGAGAGTTTTTGAAGAAGACTTTTTGTAACGATGACTTTGTAGTCGATGAAGTTTTGTATCGCCACGTACCTCTCCCATGCAATCACAGTGAAATGATAAGTAGAGGAGGAGCAAACGCAAAAAAAATCATGGGTTTGTTTAACACTGAGTTCAATGTACAGATCTGCTGACGTGAAAACTGGAGGAGAATTAATATATCAACTGTGGCAGATAATGGCATTGATATAGCGCCCGCTAGAAGATCTGCGACAGCCAGACCAGCCAACAGAATGTTGACGGGTTTTTGCAATTCTTTCCTTCGCTTGATAGCAATGATTACTAATAAATTCAAGAGAATGGTAACGGCGGAGGCAATGGGTATGATAATCACCAAGATCCAAAGAATGGTTGTATTTTTTAAGTCCCAGGTGAAGCGTGGAAATTTCGGGCAAAAAAACACTACTGACCTGGTATTTACAGAGGGATAATTGTCGGTTGTTTCTGTGTTATTCACATCCATCATTGCAATGCTTCGCCAGTAAACGATGTATTTGGTTTAAGGTACGGTTGGTTTTAGCGAGTTTCAATCTTTGGTCTCAAACTGCAAACTGCTGTTTGGGTGAGTTGCTCTCCTGTTCTCTATTTCAAAAGCGAACACAATCATTTACGAAAAAAACAAAAAAAACAAAAAAAAAACAGAAAAACTGTTGTGGGAGTGCTTATTCCAAAGCAAGCGCCTGCTGTATGTGAGGAAATAATTCACAGGGATGTTTCAAAGAGAACAAAAGGTTGTATATTACTTACCTTACGGATTAATTGAATGTTTAAAATTTTTTAATTCTAGTTAAGCATAGTAATTAACTTTACAGACTGTTTACTCGGGTAATAGTATACAAATTTAACGTTTGAAATATCACTATACGGGTCTATAAGCAAATTTCCTCCCCGTCAAAAAGTACATAAAAATCGAATGAAGTAAGTAAATTTAATGCGAAATTTGTTAACATCTTGAAAGAAAGTGAATTGCAAAGCCTCCGCAGGTAGTCATAAGTGCGGTTTACGCTTAATTAGCTTTCAGGAAGGGTTACTCCAGAAGTGTCTGTTTCAATAAGCTTTCATAGCTACATGTGCGTCATGTACAATGTTTTAGATCATGTGAAACTTTATAAGCTTAATGGGCTTGTTCTTGTCTTATGAGCTAATGGCTTCGATCTGGACTGGAGTGTTTGCCGAACTCATTAATGCGGCTTACGCAGTAACTTGCACTCATGAAGGGTTACAACATAAGTGTCTGTTTTAATGAGCTTTCATCACTTCATGTACAACTGATGTTTCAATTATGTAAAACTTAATTAATGGGGTTGTATCACGTGGCCGGCTGCATGTGGCTTGCCCTCTGAACCATTTAAGAGTTAAATTCAGAGACTGGAAATTCATTCATGACCCAATCGGCAGCATGACTTTATATAGCATCTCCAATAGATCACATGCTATGTCAATTGTGTTTGTTATTTCAATTCCGAGTTGCCTCTTGCCTTGATTCAAAAATGAGGCATGGTGCAAAACATGACGTTGATTTGTGAGAACAAGATGGGAGAAAACCGTATTTTTCGAAGTCTTTCCCATAATGACGGAGTTGTCCGACATTTCGCTCGGAACCATGTGAAAAGCAGAGAGCAAAAACACAAGGCAACCATCAAAAGAGAGTGAAAAAGAAGGTTCCCCCCACCACACACACACACACACACACTTCGCCTAAGAGACTTTTAGAAGTTCAGCTGGTTGCCTTAAAATAAGCGTAGACGTAAGAGTTTTGCTGTTTTTTCTCAATGATTGTCCACGCTTTTGAAGTAGAGAAAAAAGGCGCAACCTTCAATGAAAGTCGGTTAACTTCTTGCATAAGCTCAAAACCAAACAGCAGTCCCGGAGGGGGAAAGGGGTGGTACATCATGTAATAGGATACATCATTTTCGGAGATTTATTCTTACGACGGGCTTAGTTACAGCAGTTACAGTGTTCTTAAGTAGGTATGCGAAAGGAGTACTCTTTTCAATGGTATACAAAAGGATTGCCTCTTCTGTCAAAATGGTATATAAAAGGTAAGGGGTTGGACTTCGGGGCGGAGTCTCCCAGTAAAAGACTTAGCTGAGTACCCCCATTCCCACCCTCTCCAAAATCCAAAAAAAAAACAAACATTTTCTTTATGTCTTCTAAATACAACAGTCGTTTGAAGGAGAGTTGCCAGCGGTTTATTTTACACGCGCGCGCTCATCGGCAAAAACGTCAAAGCGCGAGCTTATGGTTGAAAAGTTATTGTAACGTCATAGTTTTTTCGATGAGAGCACTAATCATCTTCGTTTCGATGTGTTAAGTCACGGAACTGCCTTGAACTAAAGAGGAGAATATTCAAGGAATTTTTTGAAGTGAATCGATAGAAAGGTAAGCTTATAAACAATCACTTTTTGAAGTCTTTCATCGCGTTCGTGCACGGAGGACGTTATTGCGGTTTCTAATTTTTTTTGCTATTTGTTTTCAATAATAGAAGTACAGATAAAACTTTGAACTTAACGCTTACTAGCCGGATTTAATGACAGCTCAGTGATCATGGTCTTATCTTGGAATGATAGTTTCACTATGTCAAGATTTTCCTTGGACGGTTATCACAGACTTCTAGAAGGTAAATAAACTACACTGATTAACCGAATGAAATTTCACTATACCAAGCAGAGAGGATTTGTAGTATAATCACAGGCCATACATTAATGAACACAGTATCAAAAAAAAACTGTTCTCGGTCGCGGCGAATCACTTTCGCGAGCCAAATTGCGGAGAATGTGGCTTTGTGTACCGCTCTAGGCAGATTGAAAACGCCGCTGTCTTTTATAGCTATTTCATTAGCCCATTTATAAACGTTAAAGTCTCACCAGTTGTGGCTCCCTTGCGTTTTTAAGGTCAACTGACAAACCTTCAGCACCGACTTCAAAACTGGACCTGGTTCGACCTGTTTTACTTGTTTACCTATTTCTTGGCTGTGCACGCTTTCACGCGTTCATTCCAGCGCTTGTATCGTCACGGTGTGGCTTACTTACGACGAAAAAGGCGAGTATGAATAGTGTGCGCCGCGGATTGAAGGGGGAGGGGGTAATATTGTCCTCAGACGCTTCCATTGAGGTATGCCGCCCGATTCCCGGGCCCCTGCCCTTCTTGATCTCGTGTATCCAGTGATCTTACCTACTTTCTTTTTTTGTTGTTTTCATGTTTGAAGATCGATATCCATAATCCAGATCCCTTTAAAAAATACACCCTATTTCAAACCAAAAGGGCAAAATGTACAACCCCGCGTCAGCTGAAAACTTATGTTAATATAATGCCCCTTGACGTTCACACATGCCTTCATAGCTTTTATTGAGGACACCCCAACCCCGTTCCTTCTCCCTCCGTAAAGCCTGAAATGTCACTCATCTCCCGCCTTCAACCTTTCGCCCGGGGATTTAGCCGAGGGAGGGAGATGTTAATAAGCGCAGAGACCGGTTTCAGAAAAAAATGCTTCTGAAAATTTTTTGCCGCTTTATAATTATGCAACAGCGTGGTGGCCTAATTGGTACTCCGGATCGAGCGGTCGGGGTTTGAGCCCTGGTCGGGGTCATTGCATCGTGTTACTGGGTAGGAAACTTTGCCCTCAGTGCCTGTCTCCTCCCAGGCGTATAATGGGTACCGGGAAGGTAACCCGGCGATGGACTAGCTTCCCGTCCGGAGAGAAAAACAAGTCGCCTAAACGTCGTAAAAAAAAAACACAGAATACGTTCCGGCAAGATTGGCCAATTGACTTTACTCTTTTTTTACAATTATTAAAACTCTGTGTTTTATATTTTCTGGTCTAACAGGAAACCCTTGATAGTCCGCAGACCTAGACGAGTTGTACGACGAAATAAGATGGAGCGATCTGCTCCAGAAGAATCTGCTGACAATGATAGTAACAAACCAATATGGAGACCGAAACCAAAGAAAAAGCACAGGAGAAAAACTCGCCAGGGATGGTAAATTCCTGCAGCGCAAACGTCATAACTACATCTAATGTTTTTACATCTTCTTAGCGTGTCTTGTAACTTTCTAATATGAAAATAGATAACATTTCAAGTTCGAGTATTCCGTTCATTAAAAGTACTCTCGTTACCATGAGCATCTGTCTCAACGTGAGTTGTAAAGGCAATTCAACCGGAAGTCTGATATTTTTTCGGACTTCCACTGAGAACAGGAGAACTTCAACTCAGAACCTCGTTCCTCGACCGCTGGTCAATGGGAACGAAGACTCTGGGCACGAGGTTACCCCGATCCAAATGTACACAGCGGTCAAACGCACTGCACACGCGCAATTCAAAACAATGACCTCCCAGATACCATAGTTACAGGTTGAAGGTAAAGGTACTCTAAAAATTGAGTGGAGTTTAAATTCCGTAATGGAAATGTTAGGAAACCCTTTTCCAAATTTCTCTCTATTGAGCTCTAGAAAATGTAGTTCGGTATTCGTGTATTCGGGACAATGTACACATGGTGTAGTGTTTACACTCTCTTTTCGATTTTTAATGTGATAAAACGTTCCGTTTCCTGCTTGGCATACCTCTTCTAAAATTCTCCTCCCAGAAACACAAATGGATGAGAATGATTTCACGCAAATATCGACAGAGTTACTATATAGCGTACCTCACGGATGCTTTGTTCGCGTTGTCAGTTTGACTCCAACAGGCCATTTCCCAGTTACCTTGTGCCTCTGTTTCAAAACGAGCCTTCGTTCAGAACCTTTCATATAAAAAATGAGTTTGATTTGCATGAAAATGAACATGTAGGCGGAACATATTTCCATGTGAATGGTTTCAGTTCGCACTCGATTTGACATAGAAGCAAAAGGCAACTCAGAAGTGGCCCATTGGCTTTCATCCGGGGAATAGACCACATTCGTATTCTCGGTATAGGACTGGAACTAACTTGCAACCGAGGCTAATGCGGGGAATTTTTCTCACGTAAATGACATTTTAAATCTCTTTTTAATGATACTCCCAGGCATGAGCCTCCATTACAAGCTGGTTCCAGTCAATACCGAGAACACGAATGCGGCCTATTTAACAATTAGACCCGTAGCCCGCAAGGGCTACGGGTCAATAGCCCATGAGGCGAAGTCGAATGGGCTATAGACCCGTGGCCCTTGAGGGCGAAGGGTCTAATTGTTTTAGTATCACCCAACTAGTCGGACAGAAAAGGCAACATTAATGTTAGCAAATGCAAGTTGAAGAAATATTTATTTGGGAATAAAACGAAAGAAAGCGTCAAGCTCGATCGCGCCAATTTCGCTACTCGAGGACTATTACTAATAGTCCTCTAGTAGCGTAGCCAATTAAAATGCAGGATTTGCATTAGTCCACTAGTTGGGTGATACTAATAGTAGATAGAACTACTTTGTTCCTCGCCATAGGTAATACAACACGGAAGTACCGCTCATCACGCACTAGAACACATCAGTTGACTTCAATCTCGTCCCGCCATTTTGAAAATCGTCGAGGAGAAGGCCCTGGGGACAAGGTTGGAGTTGACTTGTGATTTTACTCCGGTTATCACACGGTCGAGAAATTTAAGCGGGCTATCTCACGGAGCAAATTCCTCTCCATTGGTAAAGGGTATGACCAGACCCTGACGCTTCAGTTCACTTAGAACTTCAAGAATTGCGTCCAGTTCACACCGAAATTTATCGATCTCTCGATTCTTCTGTTGAACGACTTGCCGCCATCTTGCCTCCGTTTCCTCTTTCTCAATTTTTGCTGTAAGGTGCGTTTTCTCTATAATCCTTTGTAAGTCTACTTCTCTTTGAGAGTGTCTTTGTTCAAGGGCACTTATTTTAGTCTCCAGTGAGTCGAAGTGGTTCATTTCTGGAGTGAACATCTGTTTCGCGCGCCTCAGATCTGCTTGAAGCTGGTTAACCTGTTGTTTGAGAGATTCCTCACGAACCTATCGCAAAGTAGAAAATGATTTCACAAAATAATTTAATGACATGTCCTACCTACATAAAATGGCTTCTTGAATTGATAATATAAGGATGAAATCATACATGAACTGCAAGAAATGGTAACCGTAGCAGATGTGTCTGCGATTTTAAGAGCTTGTAAGATGGAAGTATCATTCATGGCTTTCAATGGGATTTCAAACATCACCTCCGCTCCCCGGTACGAGCGCGATATTTCAACAACTGGGCTATCAAGCAACAGGTAACGGGTTCATGTGTTCCCGCGTTAGGAGTAAATGACAACTGATCATAAGAGTAAAATGCTAGCAAATATTTATGAGCAAATGTTCTGGAGTGATCAAAAATATGTACTAGTTATGCAACACTTTCGAGTGACCATGGAATATCCTACGAGTCACTAGTAACACACCATCCTCTGGGCGAGTGTGTATACCATGAAAATACAAGTGACAAGTGGGATATTCCATGTTATACCACGGGAGAACGTTGTATAACTATTTTAAACCATGTTATAGAAAATACAGTGGCCAATACAAGCAATGAGACATACGCGCGGCGTATGATGGGAAGGTTAGATGTAATACCGACGAACAAACAACGGCTTCTCTGTATTGATTGGCTGTATTTTCTATGGCATGGTATAAATGTTTATACTCGTCTATCCTGGCTTCACGTGTTGTGGACGTCAACAATAGAATTCTAAAAGCTACCAGGGAGGGAGGAAGGGTTCTACGGGTAAGAATATTAAGGAGAGGTTGTCTGTCAGTGTGGACCTCTCTTACCCTGGTTGCCGCGATGGTTTCTGCGTTAACAGTAGCGTCAGCCATCTTGGCCTTAAGTCTCTGAATAACAATCTCCTGACCCGCTAGTTGACTCTTAAGCTCCGCTACTTTAGAAGATCCATGATCAGCAGCAAATCCGGCCTTCAACTGATCCACTTCACGTTTGTGCTGGGCTTGCAAACTTGCTAACTGGTCAGCTGCCTCCTCGCGAGAAAGCCGGGCGCTTCGCTCGGTCTCTGCTAGGGAGGCCTGAAACCTAACCCGTTGTTGATCCATATCGAGCGACATCTGCGAGACCCGCTCTTTAAGGCGCTTATTTTCTTCTGTTAATTCTTCCACTTGTGGGTCTGGTTTGGGGCTCGCGTGCTGTTCCACTCGCTTACCCTCGTGAGCAAGCATCTGCTCTCTCTCGCGCTGCAATCGATTGCACGTCTGCCTCATAGCCTCCAACTCAGATTCCTTCTTTTCAAGTTGATCTTGAAGAAGTTGAATCGCGTTAGTTGAATCGTCACTTTTTTCTTTTTCAAGTTCAAGTCGCTTTCTTCGACTGGTCTTTCCACCAGAAGAGTCTATTGCTGTTGCTTTGGATAAAGCTTCCTGAAGAACTTCAATTTCAGTCTGGAGCTGTTTAACTCGCTGATCATTCGCTTCACGGGTTCTTTGCAGTTCCTCCTCGAAAATTTGAGTTCGCGTGTTTGAACGAGCCGCTTTCTCGTGTCGCTCATTCGCGCTTTGTAAATCCCTTTGCAACTCTTTAATCCTGTCCTCGTAATCGAGCCTCAGAGAATTGTATTTCTGTTCTACGCAACGTATTCTCCTGCTGGCTTCCTCGTCTTTCTCCTCGAGCTCTGTCTCTAGTTTTTTCACTCGGTTCTCGAGGAATGCGTAAGTCGGAGATTGCTTGCGAGGTGACTCGGTCGCTACAGCCTGCGCCTGGCCTGGTGCCGAGGCAGCCGCGTAAATGAGAGCAGGCAGGGAGTTTGGGTACCGACGTTTAATAATCTCTTCCATTTCACGAACCTGTAAGGTAGAACAGAGATCATGGTCTGAGTTACATTTTTAAGTGAAACGCGCCAATTTGACATCTTTAATTGGGTTTCCTAAAATTTTTTAACAGGGTTTCCTGAAATTCGCAGCCAATTAAAACGCGAATAACACGAACAACATGACGTCTCTGCCTCTTAGATTTTCTTGGTTTCTGATTGGACAACGAACAACAGCCAAAATAAAAAATTAAAAATAAATTTTGAGATTCAAATATAGTCAAGCAGTTATACATTTATCAAGTTCGTCATGTACTGTAGAGCTTCATAAGAGCAAAAAAGGCACGCAAAACGAGTTCCTTCACCTGTCGTTCAAGGTCCTGTATCCTCTTAGCATCTGTCGCTCTCTCCACTCCCCTCTGTTTCTTCTCGGCCACTGTCTGACCGTGTTGAGCCTGTAACCGAGCAACTGTTTCTTTAAGCTCATGAATCTCTTCTTCTTTCTTCTTGAGCGTCAGAGCATCACGGTCGAGCAGGGCCTGGGTCTCGGCATACCATTTGAGCTTAGTGCGCAAGCGCTCAACCTCCGCTGCATGTCGACTTTCAAGTTCTGCGATTTCTCTGGTGTTTGAGCCTGCGACCAGCGAAAAAAGTTAGAAACAAAATGATTTATAACAGCGCAAAGAACCCCTTCAGTTAGGTACGGTTGGATTGAGGATGGCGATTTTACACCGCTGTGATGACTAAAACTAATGCTTTAGCTCCAAACTAGCTGTAGTTCAAATATAATTTTGGTAACACTATTCCTTGAAGTTTCCGTAACACTGGCCAGTTCCCCCTATGTGACGTGCCTGCAGGGAATCATGGTAGCTCCATTCATCAAAACAGACATCCAGTCCAAGATGATGAATACAACTACCATAATTCCCTGCGGGGCGTCTAATAGAGGGAATTGTCCATTGTAAGTAAAACAAACGTCTATGGTATCGGTAGAACAAAGGGACTTGACCGACATTAAAGACTCCTTTAAAATTTCATGGCCTACTGTGGCTTCTTCCATATCCACAAACTTCAGTGACAAGCGCGCTTTATTTTACGAGTCCCCCTTCTTCCTGAACTATGAGCATGCGTGTGTTATTCTGCTACTCACTAACCTAAGACTTGGCTGCTTTGCTTCACTGCAACATCTCTCTCATTCTCTACTCCTCTGATGCGTGTTTCCAGCTCTTGCTTTGCTCGTCTCAGCTCATCAGCTTCGTCCTGTACCTCAGTCACTCTACTCCGTAATGACCTCATCTCTGCTGTCAGCTGGGAGATTTTATCCGCGCCTAGTGTTGCGGAACCTGGAGCCGGCAAGTCTGGCCCAAGCCCCCCGCTTTCTCGTCGCTCGATCTTTTCCTTCAGGTTGGCGAGTTCAGATGCTACCAAGAAAAAAAGAAACTATGTTGTCAAAGAATTAGCAGCATTTGCAATTAAACCTCGTTCTGGCTTGGCTAGTTTGTCTTTCTTTATCAATACCTTGCTGTTTGTTTGTCTTTTTGTTTGTTTCTTTGAATTCTTGTTCAAGGGTTATCCATCATTAACATTGCAAACGCTTTAAAGTATTCTACAAGGAAATTTAAGCCAAGTCAACCCACGCCAGTTTTGGTGGAAACTGACGTTCACAATAGGATACGAACTTAGAGTAAATCGTCAGAGCATTTCTTACCTTACTGAAAGGCAAAGCAAAACAGAAAACAATCAGTTGTTTAATGAAACTGTAGACATGGCATATACAGGAATCCAGATTTCTCGAACGCTCATTTTTCGAACCTCCTGATAACTCGAACCAAAAGTCATTTCCCTTCCCTCAGTCGCCGCCCGTCGCTTGCACGTCGCGCTCACAGTCACGCTCGCACGTCACGCTCACAGTTACGCTCGCACGCTCACTTGTTTTGCGTTCTTCCCCACGGATTTTCGAGGAAAAGAGAGACTGCTCGGAGTCTATTCCCTTAGACGAACAGAGCAACTTCACACCTGATTCCTCGGACTACCCGATTTTTCAAACCAAATCTGGCTTAACTAGGAGGTTCAAAACTCGTGATTCCACTGTACTATAATTCAGCAAAAAAGTACTCTTTACCCAGTTTTTGGTTCTCACTAAACATTCTAGCCTCGTTAGCCTTTTCCTTGGCTTGCATTTGTTTGAGTTCTTTATAAAGCCGTTCATTTTCTTGTTGATATCCTGCTAACAGTTGCTCCTGCTCGCGAACTTCTTTCTCCATTCTCTTCACTTCCTCTGCAGATGCACCCTAGAGACAAAACACGCGTGATTAAAATGTAATTTCTTCTTACAATATGGATACATTGTCAACCAGATGGGGATGAGAATACACAAAATCATCAACTGGGAATATTGTCTGAATGTACTACCAAATTCTCTGAACTAACCTTAAAGAAATGTATAGCAATATGTAACGAGAATTAAAATCCAAATCTAACCTCAAGGCTCCCTCCTGCCGCTACTCGTTTTCTCGTGTCAGCTTCTTTCTCCGTCTCGTTGAGTCTGGCCTGCACAACAAACAGTTCTTGTTTAAGCTCGTGGATTTCACTTTCATAATCAAGACGACACTTCTCCTCTCGCCTGGACCATTCCTTCTCACGGGACGCCATATCGGCAATCAACTTGTCGTTTCGTTTTTTCTCGTCCTTCCAAGCAAGCCGCCAATTCTCTATCTCGGCTTGCAAAGCTCGTTCGCGTGAAAGTCGGTGCTCGTCGGAGGGTCTTCGGAAGGATGTTCGGGAAACCGATCTTGCGGGCTCATCGTCGGACCATCTCGCCGGCGGTGGTTCGATTTCTTCATTATCAGGGCGGACAATGTGTTTTAGGTAATTTGCGAATGATTCTACAGACGCGGCAAGTTGCTTAGCCGAAGGACTCGAGTCGGCCGTTTTTGGAAGAGCAGGGCTTTCAAGATGAAGTTTTTTACTAGCACCTAAGGATTTCTTAGTCTGGGGATAATGGAAAAAAAAAAAGGAATAGTCGATCAAACGTTAACGAGTTGACAACATAGAGAGTAATATCCTGAGAAATTCTTTGCAGTTACAATGGAAAAAATAGTCTAGTCCCTGACCCTAATAGTTTTCAGTTGAATACGAATTCCATAGCATGAGGAATAGTTACTCCTCCTCTTCGCGCCCCCGCCCCCCTCCTCCCCGCCACTCTTACCTCCCTGGATAGGGTAAAGTCCATTGCAAACAGCTTAACTATCATATTTCCAGGTTGTCCCGACAGTTTCCTGGAGAGAGAAACATACTGAAGGAAAACCGTTTTGCACAAAGAACACATGAGAACTGCAACCAAGGCTTAAACCCTGAACCTGTGGTTCCCGTGTTGTGTCGAGCAACCACTACCCTTCCCGTAGTATTTACAGTCGATTTGACTCTTGCCCCCGGAACACACCTTTGTTTTACTTCCTCTCATGGTGGGAGTTGGTGACCAGGACGGGCCAGATGAGGGAGAAGGCTTGAACAGATTACTTCTGTCTACAGGACTACTGGAGACCTTTCCCTTTTCCTTCTTTTGCTGTGGTTTTGCCGTGGTTTTCTTGACGGGTTTTTCTTTGCTACTTTTTGATGTTTTCTTAGTCGTGACACTCGCCTCAGTACCTTTCTTGACACTCTCCCCTCCTGCACTCTTCCTAGCGCGTGCTATACTCTTAATACTCTGCAAACTTTCCGGGGGAGGCGTGTCATCGTCATCGTCGTCCTCCGCCTCTGCTCCCTCTTGGTCAGCTTGTAGCAAGTTAGCGACAGGCTGCAAGCTAAACCCATGCCTCTCCTCAGCTGGCTGCAGGTCAAATCCGCGCCCCTCCATGAAACCCGACGAGGAAGCGACAGCAGGCTTCAGATCCAAGCCTCTTGCCTCTGCTGCTGGCTGCAGAGTGAAGCCAGCAGCATCGTCTGCTGGTTGTAAATCAAAACCTGGTCCCTCTTTTTGTGTAGCAACAGAAGGAGTCAAGTCAATTCCTCGCGACTCCAACCTACTTAAGGCAAGTCTCCTGTCCGTCTCATCGACAGATGAATCAACACTCAAGTCAACAGGCAATGATCCTACGGTCTTCAAACCAAACCCTCTTTCGTCGTTCTCAGCCGAAACAAAGGAGCTGAGCTTTCCTTGCTTGGTTTCCATGGTAACACTGTCATCAGCAGCACTCCAATCATCCGTCACAATAACAGGCTGAAGATCGAATCCCCGCGCACGTGTTTCACCTTGGTCGTTTTTCTCGATCACAATCTGCCCAGTCCTTGACTGATCCACACCTTGAATCACTGCAACAGCTGGAGGAAGCTCGAAATCACCTGTAAAAAATTTACAATGAAGGTCTATTACTATAAAAACAACTGACCTTTTTTTTGTAAGAAGAAAATTAAATATTAAGTAATTCCTTTGCCTTATTCAGTAAAGCAATAAGTTTATTAGACTATAGCTGCTGTATTCCCGCTTTTAGAGCTTAGCATGCATTATTTTTTGGAGATGTACGGCTGGAAATTAAAGAGCATGTATAACCCGGATGTCGTGTTGCCAGCATAGGTCAGTATAATCACCGTCCCTTCTCAGTTGTACTGTAAATATCTCAGATGCAAATATCTTTTCCATGCTATATTCTACACCAAATAGAAGATGGTGTTCCTATATTGTCTAAGGAAATAACACACTTTTGACTGAGTTCTAGAAAAACTGAACGCACTCGCGTTCCGCTCGTGCGTTCATTGGCAGCCTCGAAAAGACCTCAAGCGTGCATCGTTTATTTTTAGAAAAAATTAAACGCCATCTTCTATTTGGTAAGTATACCAGTTTACCGAGTTTAGTTCAGTTCTGAGCTAAGAAGGCTTTGCTTCATTAGTCTAGATTGAATTAAAGGCAAAACCAATAAGCACTCTTGGCCCTACTCTGTGAAACTACATATGATCACTAACAACTCAATTTATCAACTTATTAACAAGGCCTCGGTTTGAAACAGAACAAAAGGTAACTATCCTTCTGTGTACCTGAGTATTTAGGTCCTGTATCAGTAGCAGTGAGTTGAGCAGCTTGAAGTGCAGCCTGCAGTTCATGAATATCTCTTGTGCTTCCACTCGCCTCATAATCACGTCCTGGTCTCAACATGGACGTTTGTCTTTCATCAGACTTGGGACTTGCGTGCGTTTCTTCACTAGACACTGAAAAACACAATAGCATGTTGTTGTTGCTGTTGTTGTTGAATATTCATAGTGGACAATGCGCTAATAGCTACAACTAGATAGTTCTCAGGCATGCCACTTTAACTTTTCAAATAAACATAATAGCTTAAAAATCCCAAATGATAGCCCGAGGCAGACCAGTTAGCTATTTACAAGCATGACCGAGGACTTGAACTAGGGTCTACCGAGAAACATCTCCAGCTTAGTAGTCAGAGCAGGACTTGACTGACCAGTGACCTCCAGATTTCAAGTCCAGCGCCCTAACCACTCAGCCACGCTGCCTGGGAAATAATTTGTAAGAGCAAATACTGAAATACTGGTCTGGTACTGACCTTCACTAGAGATAGCAACTTGTGGTTTTCTGTGTTGTGATAGGAGATTAAGAGCTGCAGCAGGTCTCTTGCTTTCCAGAGTAGAATCCAAAGACTCCATCAAAGAAACTAAATAAAAAAAGTTTATATCAGAGTGTTGGAAAGGTGTGCAAAAAAGTAATGCTCTAAGCATCATGTACCGGTTCCTTGACAGAACTAAAGAAAAACAGAGCAATGTTTGGCATTTGCATTTATTAAGAGTACAATTTATAAGTTACAATCATTAAACAGGAGTCTTTGATTTAGCAAAAAAATCAGGATGTTACCCAAATTGACCAGTTTGGGTTAGAAAATACAGAAAACAATGTACTGTAGGGTTCCCAGCCACAAAGGGTACAGAAGGTCCATTGTAAGATGTTTTGCTGCCTTTTTGGTGGAGGGTCAAGATTGCTGATAGTTAATGACTGAAAAAGCACAGCAGAGGGAAAATGGTACAATTTATAATTCCAGGGAATTTGAGAAAATTAAGTTTGAGATAGTGATGTTCAACTGCAACCAATTTTCAAGAGCAAGACTATTCAGAAAAATGTGTACTAAAAAGATGTAATTGTGTTTCTTTTGACAGCTTTAAGTATTTTTCTCTCCACTGCCCATTTCTAGGAAAAACATTTTGTATTTCTTGTCGAACATACCAGTCACAGAGTTCAGATGATGATGATTGCAAACACATATTTCTCAAGAATGGACCACTCCTTTTAAGTTGACATTTTGCAAAAAAGCATTGAATCATTTTTTATATAATAATTATCTTGTCATGTTATACAATTATTATCTTGTCGCACACCTTTTGACAGCATACTTGGTTTGGTTACTTCAGTGGGTTCCTGAACAATTACAGAAGAAAATGAAAATTTTTAGATTGAAGTAGACGATTTGTTGGACAGTAAATGATAAGAAGTCCTGCACTCTCTGCTCACTAAAACTCCTTTAAATTTATACTTTTTCTATTTTTTTTCCAAATCTCCTCTCAGGAGATTCATACCCTGCAAAGCTAAGCAACATAATAATTATTTAAATTTCAATTTTGCTCCTCTAGTGAGTGAGCAGAGTTTCACCATTTTCATTTTTAATACCAACTGCAGAATAAGTGATAGAGGCCAGTGATCCAAAGAAACTAATCAAGAACGTTTTTAGTTTGAACAAGTATAGCATGATTGAGTCTTTTTCCTGGATTACAGTTTTATGTACACACCGGAGCTGAGGGTCTCTGTGGTTCTTCAGTTTCTTCAGTGTCAAGCTCTTCGGGGCTCTGGGCATCCTCAAAATTGTCACTGTATTCGTTTCCACCTTTTTCTCCTTCTTCTTCTCCTTCATCTTCTCCTTCGTCTTCTCCCTTCTCCTGCTCCTTGACCACTTCTTCAACAGCATTGTTTATTTTACCTGTGGCCCCTACATGAGGTTCAGACATAAACTTGCTTTCAGGGAATTGAATGTAACATTCATTAATAACTACATACTGAATCGTATACCTGTAATTTAACAAGCAGTATCAAGAATAACTCAAAATTACATCAGGGGAAGTCAAACATCTGGCTGTAATTAATAACCTAATTTACAGATTGTATGACAATCTGGAATAAGAAATGTTGATAATGATGATGATGATGATGATAATGATAATGATGACGATGATGAGGGGGAGGAGGAGGAGCAGGAGGAGAGGGGGAGGGGGAGGGGAAAGAGAAGGAAAAGAAGGAAAAGAGGTGGTGGGAAGGAGGATGATGAGAATGATCACACTACTTATTACAAGCAATAAATCCATCAAAAAGTAAACATCTTTTGTAATAAAGATCAGACCTGTCATGTTGAATATTGAATCCCCCAGTTCAGCTCCAGTGGCTTGAAATCTCTCATCATCCCACCTTTGCGTACATAAATGTAATGTAATACTAAGAAATACGTACATGGACAAAGAAACCAAAAATGCCTACACTCATAACTTGTACAGTAGATTTAATGAACCATTTTCACAACTACCCAGGTTTATGTATATAAAAAAATTTAATCCCATTCACAAAAAAAAAAATTTATTCTTATAAGAAAGTCATATATGTACATAAATAATGCTAAATTTTCTTTTTGCTAATTTTTGAGGTCCTTTTAGAGCAATATTCCAATATGCAACACTACCATGAGACAGCAGCATGGACAAAACGCTGATAAAATGACAATCAACAACATGACTTGGTTGAAATTCAAACAGTGATGTGACAACCTTCCAAAATCATGATATGAAAGAGGTTGAAAGTCAGACAGCCACATGTATATTTCCCCCAGGAAAATGTCCCCTACTGCCCCCAACCCCTGAACAGGACTCCATTCCTTGGATTAGCTCATTGTTTGCTGCATGGGCAAACTCAATGCAGAAAGAAAATGTGACGCTTGTCATGGACTGGAAAGAAGAAAAAATGTGAAATCACTTGAAGCCATCATTTCAAATCTTAAAAAAACATTCAGAAATCTACTTATTTCAAAGGTCCTGACCTACCCAAGATAAAAATCTTGACTACAATATGTATTTGGTGCAGAAATTGTTGGCAGGTGCATAAAGGCTGTATTTTAAGAAAAATTATGTAGTCTGCATAAGGGATGCCAACTACCTTTCTTACCTATTTTGTGTATTCCCAGTAACAGAATAGGAAGTTGACATTTCACCAAGTTTTTTGTTGTAATCAACAGGTGATGCTCCACCCTCGACATCATGAAAGAACTTTTCCTTGTCTGCTAGCTCATTCATAGTGTCCACTCCCTTGTCAGTAGGTTTGGCAGTGAATGATTGAGGAACCGGTGTGGCAGGACTGACAGATGTTCCTGTTGGTTCACCTATAAACCAAGAAAAAAAAATCCATATTAAATAAAATCTAAGATAAAACAAAATATGCTGTCTACAATGACAAACTAAAACAAAGAATTTTTCCTCTCTATTTCATTAGTTTGGAATTAGAAATCACTATGTCAACTGCAAATTTAACTGCCGACAAATACACAAGCAGTGAGCCATTTTTCATTATCTTAATTGATTAAGGATAATTATTCCTCCAACATTTATCATTATAAATGCTGTTACGTTGCAACTAATGAGCTCACATGATGAAACAGTCATTACGCTCGCTTCTCAGTTAGATTACATACATTGTGATTGGCAGTAAGAGTACTAGTCATATCTGTCAATTGATATTATTTGCTTAATATGCCATTTCCTTGAGTACAGTAAGTGTACAGTAAATAACAACGTACCAGTAACAGCTCACCAATGAAAAATTAATCAAAATACCTTGCTAATAAAATCTTGTCCAATAAAATTAATACAGACATTTTTATTGCTTAAATTGCATCAGTTAGATTTATAATAAATAAATTGAACGATACTGTGTACATGTACATGACTTTGTATGCTAAATCAAATTTATTGTGAATCTTGTACTGAGACATACCACTGTAGGAGAAAGTGTCTTCAAAGTCTTCTGATCCAAGCCTGACACAGTTGTAAAAATACAGTTGTTATCAAAATGTATCTACGTATCTCAACTCTCTGGGATTATCTGGGAGTCTCCTGGTCTTGCTTACAGGTCACCAAATCTTCCAGATCTCCCAGGGAAATGCATAAGGTACATTTTCACACTAATCTTGGCCGATAGTCAATTGGCATTTTCAAGGGAACATTTGACGCATTTTAAATATGGTTGAATTGACAGAGCCCTTACTCTTAACAATGTCGTTTTAGGGTTTTGGATTTCAATTTGTTTGGTCTGGCATCTCTGATAACGTCATTTTCAAAATATCTAAGAATGAGTTCACTGATAAATATAAGAACGCTATGACTGACAACAAATCCAACCTTTTTAGTATTTCTTCAGGTGGTGGTTTTGTCCTTTCTGTGGACTTTGCTAGACCTGTCAGCAAAAAGAAGAAAAAACTATATATTAGACTAAAACCACACCATCTGAACAGTCATTATTACTTGAGATGTACATGTAGTACACGTACACAGGTAGAAGGGATGGTCAGGCTAAAAGAGAGTTTATTAGCTGAAATTTCACCAGAAAACAAAGACTTGGGGTAACTTTTAAGGTGTAGAGGCCAGAAAATGCAGCAGAACTGGTTATTTAGCCTGCCAAGCTTTCTCTTACACATACATGTAGCTACAATGTACATCTATCCCAGGGACAGCTCTCTAAAGTACAGTGTATAGATGTGAAGTAAGTCTCTATTGTACTTCAGTAAGTACTGATCGGTCCCTTCTTTCTAAGACACTACAATAACCTGGACACCTCTTCAAGGTGGCTTCATCTCTAAGGAGTACATGTCTCCAAGACAGACACCCCTCCAAGCAGAAAAACGGACACTAATCCCAGGTGTATACAACTCTGCATGACAGACATCCTTCAGATGGAAATGCACTGTGCACTTCCCTTAGGTTGACGACTCTCTAAGGTGAAGACCTTTCTACGACAAACCTCTGAAAAGAGAAGGGAAGATATCTCTCCAAAGTGGAAACTGGACATCACAAATGCCTTTCTCCTGGTCATCTCAGATTTTAAATGTCTTGCCCAAGAACAAACGACAATGTCTCTGGCCAGGGCACAAACACAGACCACTGAATCCAGAGACAAGTGCACTAACCATGAAGCCACCACACTGATACTGAGTATGCCCGCTTAAGTTCACTACAGCCATTTTCATTTCATTTTTAAACAATCTCAAAATGTATGTGTAATCAGTTACTTGTTCAGGAATATGAATATGAAGCCACATGGACATCAACGATATGTTCACTGACCTTCCTCAAGGCTGTCCCTACTAATCGACAAAGCTGAGCTATCAACGTAACTTCCAGTGGACAGGGCAGTCATAGGACCTTTATCAGGATGTATATGTGATGTGGCAACTGCTGGAGTGGAAGCCTAAAAATGTTTCATTAATATAAGTCCAAATTAATTTCATCTATTACAAAACTTGTAGGCAAAAGGTCCAAAAAAAGTCAACATTAATGTTCTGTAAAGTACTTTCAGTGTTAACCTGTGGCTAAAAGTTTGTATTATTTGTACACTTTACAAACAGTAACTCCAAATCAGTGAGAGGGCCTTATTATCTGCAGTAATATATTACTTCAATAGGCTTTTGAAAAAATAATACCAGTAATTTCTGCTAAGTGTTTGTGTAAACAAACACAGCACACACACTTGTATGTTGTTTCTGTTTGGTTTCCTTTATTTCCCTTTATTTTAGATCATGACAACTGGTGACCATGAAACAAAGGGAAATAATAACAACAACAATAACAATAGGACAATTGCCAGTTTCTTTTATAACCCTTCTACAAAATCTTCCCAAGTACAGAAATCAGTTTTGCTCAAAAGTTCATGTCCACAATGGTATTTTCATTAAAAAAGTTCTCTTCAAGGCTATCAATAAGAACCATTACTGGTAGCACCTGTAAGTGTTATGGCTGAGTAATTTTGATGGGCCCTTGATGTTTTGGGGAAACGTGCCTGTAGTTGATACAATTTACCCATAAAGTAGCACGTTTGTTATGGGTGTGAAGATCAGGGCAACAGGTGACTCAGAGTGTAATGACAGCCCCATCTTGCAGACTTTGAACTCAAAAAAGACAACAAGATGTAAATTTCACTTAACTTACATGATCAACAACATCTGGTTGTGGCTCGTTTACTTCTGGTTTGGAAGTCTTTGGTTTTATCCAGCTCTGTCGAGCAGCTTCTCTTTTCTTGTTATCATCCTCATCATCTTCCTCTGCCCACCATGGCAACTGGGCATCTCTAGGTTTTGCTTTTATATCAGGAGCCTTCACACGAGGAGAGCCTATGGAAGACTCATCTGACATGGACTGAAATGACACAACAACAATTTAATATGCTCTTGTAAATAGTAAAGTAAAGTAAAGTAAGAGTAAAGTGTTTGTAAAATCTTGGCCAAATTATGGTTCATCATTGCTACTACAAATAAATTTATCGTGATCAGAAAAATAAAGCCGAATAACTTAAAGGTAAAAAATTGCATCAATAATTTTGGAAATTCTCGGGACCTTAAAGTGCAAAAATAAGCATAATTTTCTTTGTTGTCCTTACCTCATTTAGGAATTTTTCAAATTCGGCATCTAAATCGATATTCTTTGTCTTGAACCGATCTCGTAGGCTACCCCAGCGATCTGACATAATTATTTTCATATACTATGTTTTGTACTCCTGTTGTCGGCAAGAGAGTATACTCATTCAGCACTATAAAATTATATAAAAGGAAGATTCAGCTGTGTACATATTCTACCGCCATGTTTTCAAAGTGTGTCAATAACTATGCAGCCAAGCTTCAGTGGTGGTCGCGAGAAGACTCGGTCGAAGCTCTTGCCTTAGGGGAAAGATCACTCGAATCGTAGTTCATCAAAGGAACCGATGAATCCGTCACCAGAGTGGATTCATCGGTTCCTTTGATATACCGTGATCCAGACAGATCTTGGATCACTGATCCTGATCCTGATCATCCCAAAGGAACGCACCCTAAAGGTGATATGCTTCTGGTTCACATTAAAGACGAAACATGATTAGAGTAAACATGTTTCAAGGAAACATCTTCCGCCTAAACATGTTTGTTATTGCATTTTTCACATCAGATGTCGGTTTCAAACACGCTTCATGCATGGTTGTATAATTTATGCTGTTTCATGGTACTCGCATAAATTTCTTACACTTCATTAAGTTTTGCTGCAATGTTCTCCCAAATATTTTGCTTTCTACCCATCGCTGATAATTGCCGTTGTATTTCTTCTTCGAGCGGAACCCTGGTCGGGGACATTGTGTTGTGTTCTTGTGCAAGACACCTAACTCTCACAGTGCCTCTCTCCACCCAATTTGCATGTATAAGTGGGTACCAGTGAATTTAATGCTGGGGGTAGCCCTGTGATGGACCAGCATTCCATCTAGGGGAAGTAGAAAAACTCCTAGTCGCTTCATGCTACAGAGGCTTCTTGGCTCGTATCCAGACTAAACCAAGCGGTCACGTTGAGGAAATAGCCAGGAGATCGCTTTATAGACGTTAACCGTTTAAAACTGAGAGGTGATCAAAATTTAACCCGGAATTGGGCAAAAATTGAACAAGAAAACAAAAGTAATTACGCAATTTGCATTTATTCTTTGTAAGAACAGAAACGCGAAATATAATAATTAGTTGCATGTTAATCCACGCACAAACCGACAGATTTTATAGCAGTGTTGCTCGCATTCAAGGAGAGCGTTTTAGCACCTCATTTACCATGAAGTGGAAAAATCCTAGCTTAAATTGGTGAAGCAACTCACTAACTTCGTTCAGCTCCAGCGAGAGTTCTTCCTGAACATAAAACTGTGCAAAGTCTTGCAGCTGTTCCACTAGTTCCTCGCTCTAATAGTCCTAGTACAGTCTGAAGAACATGTTGTTTGAGTCATGGGTAGTGAAATATTTGACCTGTGCTCTGGTCGATCTCCTAATGTAACAAGGTGTCCGTGTAACAGAGGTGAATAAAGTTCAACGCTTGATGGAGGTCAGACAAACAGCAGATACGTGAAGCGAATTTCGGAATTGTGAAAAGTGACCTCTTAATTAAAAGCTGACTGGGTAACAGAGTCCCACTTACCGGGGAATTGACAGCAGGAATTTACAATTAATGCTTAATACAGCGAGCGACCGCATCAGACGAAATAAATCTAGACCGGGTCGACGTTTTCACAAAAGATAGCTGATCTGGACCCCGGGGGGGGGGGGACTCCCATATGGTATGGACGGGGATGCTCGTCGTCTCGCTTAGGGGTGTAAATTTCGGATTTTGGCCTCGCTTAGGGTGTTCTGGGCAAAATGTCATTATTTTTAGCCGTCAAGGTCTCGTTAAGGGTTGCACGCGAAGAAATAACAAAACAGAAAGAATTTTGATTCTTTATATTTACTCAATTCATATAAACAAATTCGCCATCATTAAAAGTCACTGTACTTTTTATTTGTCAGTTTCATAAACTGGTCTCTTTTAGGGGTCTGCATAAGCTTCGGCCACGCCCAGATTGGTCTCTTTTAGGGGTTAAATTCAAAATTTCCGACGAGCATCCCCGTCCACTCCATATGGGAGTCCCCCCCCCCCCCCCCGGGATCTGGACCAGGTGCGGAGCAGAAGAAAATGTGAAAGAAAGAAAATGTGAAAATGATCGTCGGTTGGCTATTATTCTAGATTGACACTACGTCCCGATCCATAAACATGCAAAAAATGTTTGCTAAAATCCAGCCATCTTTGCTCCACGCCTGGGGTGAAGATGAGGTAAAGATTAACCAAATTCGAGCAAAATACCAGAACTGCCACAGTAATCACAATATTCGTTTGCTAATTGTCTTTCTTGCTTTTACGTTTCCGGGTTTCTCATGGTGGAGAATGCGCCCTAGTTTTGATGATAAATCGGAACACTTCGGATACTACGAGTAAATTTGCCGAAAATGGCATTTGTATGGGAATGTTTCCTCTTCATTATCCAACTGCAGCGAATACCGTCCAAATAACAGTACTAATATACAGCGATATTGTACAGTTATTTGCATGTACCGTAGAAAACCTGTTTGCCGTACAGGTCGGCGTGCACAAACAAAACTGGCACACTCTCCGTCTTTCATTGATAAATTTATTGACTACAGCAATTGGATAATAAATCTCTTATTAGATTAATGTGTAGTATCAAATTATAGTTTTGCTCGTTTTTCTTTCTTTTTCTTTTTCTTTTTTTTTTTTTTTTTTTTTTTTTTTTGGTATTTTGACTCGCTCTATGGGCTTGTCAAAATACGGCACAACTCGTAAAAACAGCGATATTACACACCAAAAAATCTAATAAGATACATCTGTGGAGGGAGACAGTGAGCGATAACTCGCGCAAAACGCTTTGAAATGACCTTAACCTCCAATACTTACCGTGAAATGGAGGCGAGAAAAGGTGTTTTTGTTTTCCTAGCTGCCATGACTTCTATTACATTCCCATATTTGCTATGATAATATAAATCGCCTTTTTTTTTTTTTTTGCAACCGGATTATTGCGAAACATCGTTTATAACTATTTGAATAACTTGAAAAGCTCGAGGAAAACAGTGAGCAAAAACTCGCTGAAATCGCATAAAAACGAAATAAACCTCCGCCGCAGCATAAACAAAATACTCAATGGAAGCGAAAAAAGGTGTAGTTTTTACTGTATTTCTATCCCGTATTCCTTTTTTGCCGAATACGTTTGCTAGAATGCAAACTCTTATATTTACGTTGTTTCGCATTATCAGATAATCAATGAGGTTTACGCAGTGAATTTGGATACCTGTGTTTAAGTTACAAAATCTAGATTTAGCCCGACTCGTCCAAAGGGAAAATTGTTGCGCGAAAGGCGTACTTTAGTTTGCTCGTTCAAGTGTTTGGAAGAGACCAAGAGTAGAGGGCTTGTGCCCGAAAAAAACACAAATAGAGGGATTTGTATCTTTTCAAGTCGAGGCGCTCAAAACACTAAAAGCAACAGCAACAGATATCCTACAATAAACGTGTTTAATTGATTCAAAAAAAAGGAAAGTACTTCAACATCGCTTACAAAATTGTGGAAGATAGACTTGCTTGACTCATTTATTTATGAGCGAGAAGCCGGTGCGCTTTGAGCCGGACGGTAAACGTGTTGGTACAATTACAGAATTGTTTTACAAAAAATTCAAGCTGACATTGTTCAGTTCATTTCAACCAGTTTTCAGTTCAGTTCTCTGTGAGGTGACGGCGACTTGCTCACAACATTCCGACATCTATCAAGAGATAACGAACAATCAGCTCTCTTCTCAACTCTGCCAGTGAAATTCCATGGCGCTGGTCGTTTTCTTCTATCACAGAACAAACTGCCGTGCGCCTGGTTAGTTTAGACTGAGGCAGTTGCTCGTTGCTGCTCCTTAAATCACTCTGACTCGGTCCTGCTTCCATTTCAGTTCCACCACTGTTTCCATTTCTTTTACTCTTGGAAATACGAAGTCCATTTGTTCGGCCAAAGTATGATTTCAAGCCTCGCCATCCAGTTACGGCAGACTTTTTCATTACAGATAAAAAGTCTTTAGGGTGACTTTGATTCATGGCTCTTCTCGCGTTTCGGATTCGTTCACTTCAAGATCTCGAAATAGTGGTTGTGGTCTGAACGGCTCCTTGGGAATAACCTGGCAAATCTTCGTCAGAACTTCGTTTCAAGCTACAAGTCTCCGACTGTTGCTGTCCAATCGAGCAACGGCCCGAGCACTCGAAAGTACTCCGAGCGATGTTACGTCACCACGGTACGATCAGCTGCTTAGCAACGAAAAGACGAAGTCTGCGGGCTTCAAATCAATGGTGTCACTGAACGTGATTCAGAGAAACCCTGACTCAAAAAAACGTGACTGCGTAAAACGTGATTACTGGAAAACTACAGATAACGACATGTGAAAAATTAGCATACGACCACGCGGAATGAATGGGCAGAGTCATTGTTCTGCTCAACGTTGTTGTTGCCATTGCAATCCCGTACTTAGACCCCACGCGGTTTCAGTCAGCGTTTACCGAAGAGTAGCACTGGAGACGAGAATGGCCTCTGTCGAGTTTACGTTTCCGGGTTTACCGTCGTAGCGAATGCTTGCTAGTTATATGATTAATCGGAACACTTCGGATACTACGGAAAATTTGCTGAAAATAGCATTTGTTCCCAGGCAGAAAAAAATATACTCCATAAGTAGCTAGCGAGTTATCGTAGAAATTTCAACCAATAAAAGATCGTATTATGATATTAGTGGAAGAATGAAATGGTAAATAGTGGCCTGAGATATGACTCACGTTTGGACTAGACTGCTGGCAGTTAATCTTTCCTCTTAGGGTCTAACGAGTGTTTATCAGGGATTACGTACGCAAAAGAGCGGTATGGATGAGAAGGGATTGAAGCCTGCCGCGCCCATGTCTCGTCCCAGTCTCTTTTAGAATAAAACATCTCATAATCCCCACTGAATTTCAAGAGAAACTCAGACTGCCAGCAGTCTACGTTTGGACTGCCGAACGTGACTTGAATAATGAACAATTTATGCCAGTTCAATAATTTGAAATCGTTTTGTTCTAATTAACGCAATAGGTAAGGTTATAGGACTTTGCGAAACAGCGCATGGGAAAAGTATTATGTAAGAATATTTCCTCTCTCTTTACCATTTGAAATAGCGGGAAACAGTGAGCTATATAACTGGCTGAAATCGCTTTGAAATGACCTAAAAAGAGTGGCCTAAACATCCAATACTCAATAGTAGCGATGAAAGGTGTTTTTACTGTATTTCCGTTCCGTATTCCTATCTACGAGATACGCTGGGTTTTTTTTTCCAAACAAACTCTTGTATTTACGTTCGTTTAGGCAGTGAATTTGGATACCTGTGATTAAGTTAAAAAATGTAGAGTAAGTCCGACTCGTCTAGAGTGAAAATTGTTCCCCAAAGGCCCTCTTTTGTTCGTTTTCAAGCGTTTGCTGGATAGAGAGCTTGTGTGCAGAAAAGGCAAACAGAGGGAGTTTTATTTTCATTCGATCTGCTTTAAATCGAGGCACTTAAACTCTAAATAAACTGCAACAGATATCATACAATGAAACTGATTTATTGATTTAAGAAAATGATGAAAATAGTGTATTTACATTGATTACAAGATAGCGGAGAACAAACGTGCTAGACTAACTTAGGAGCAACAAGTCGACGACCAACACATGGTAAACCTTTTGAGACAATCGCGATTACAGAATTGTTCTACCGAGAATTCAAGCTCAAACTATGGTCTTCAAGACAACATTTAAGTTCAGTTCATTTCAATCAGTTTTCAGTTCAGTTCTATGTGAGGTGACGGCGACTTCCTCACAACATTCCGACATCTATCAAGAGACACCGAACAATCAGCTCTCTTCTCAACTCTGCCAGTGAAATTCCATGGCGCTTGTCATCTTCTTCTATCACAGAACAAACCGCTGTTCGCCTGGTTAGTTTAAACTGAGGCAGTTGCTCGTTGCTGCTCCTTAATTCACTCTGACTCGGTCCTGCTCTCATTTCAGTTCCACCACTGATTCCGTTTCTTTTACTCTTGGAAATACGAAGTCCATTTGCCGGGCCAAAATATGATTCTAAGCCTCGCCATCCAGACACGGCAGACTTTTTCATTTGAGAAAAATCATTTCTAGGTTGGATTCGGTTCATAACTCTCCTCGTCTTTTGGTCCATTCCACTTCAGTGTCACGAGAGTTGTGATTGAGCAGAGTGTTCGAGAAATGGCAATCGGGGAACAATAAACAGCATTTTATGGGAAATTTTCGTTGCAGGTCGATGTTTCGAGCGATGTTACGTCACCAAAGTAAGATCAGTTGCTTAGCAACATAAAGACCAAGACTGCGGGCTTCCAATTAAAGGTGTCACTGAACGTGATCTAGAGAAACCCTTAGTCAATAAAACGTGACTGCGTAAAACGTGAATACTGAAAAACAACAGATAACGACATGTGAGCAATTAATATACGACCATGCAGAATGAATGTGCAGGGTCATTGTTCTGCTCAATGTCGTTGTTTCCGTTCCAATGTCGTACTTAGACTCCGCGCAGTTTCAGTCAGCGGTGGCCGAAAGTTCAAAAACTGGAAGCGGAAAATCCTGGTTTCGGTTTGATTGTGCCCACGCGTTCAAGTTAAGTTACGGTTTCTGAATATGCGTAGAAAGTGTAACCACTGTGACTAACCCTGGTTCACCTTCCAATTTCTCCCAGAGGTCTCGATTTCTTGGTGCTGACTAAAAAGATCGCAGGCTTTTGGAGCGAGATTGTTTCCGTTGCCGTCGAATTTTGCATAACGTTCCAAATGCTTATTGGGTTCGACTCTGGCACGAAACCTCAGGCGAAAAAGTATTTTGCGGCAAGACTAATCATTCACACAAATTTTTGCTCCGAATGGGTTCTTGGTTTTGTGATAGACTACGCTTGAATTTCTAGGCTTTTGCGTGACGCGGCATTTACGTGACGGCCGAGAGAGCTGTCATGTTGGTTAAAAATGTGACTTAATTCGGGTAATTTGGCTATCTGAACAGTTCTTGTATTAGAAAAAGTATGGGCACCAGCATGGCGTCTCCATACAAATCTCTACAAATTTGGGTAAAAAGTTTCCCCGCATATCTTGCATAAGAAAAATTGCTGTGACCTGAATCTTGTCGAGAGTCTTTTAATATTTACTTTCTATCTTTTCTCAGCTTCTGGACTTTATCTATAGAACGGTTTTGATTTTTATTTTGATCTATTTTGAATGGCGTGACACTGAAAACCAGCAATACTCGTAACTGGGCTTTTCCCTGCTAAGACGCTTAGTAAACTTGCATGGGTATGGCTTAAGAGAGAAGTTTAAATATCGACGGTTAAAACGCACGGAATCGAAAAACGTGATCGGGAAAAATATATATATACTTTGCCAGAACCAAGAGATCAAGGTAACCTTCATCATCTCTTGCCAAATGATGTAGACACTGAAACATTTTGTACACACTGAATGTAAGTTACATATTCAAATAATAAAACTGAATTTTTCGTATACTGGTTTTTAAATGAGCTTTAAAATGTCTTAATAACAAGTTCTGTAAAAAAGCTTAGCTTGACTCAAAACAAGGAAAGCTAGAGGGACTTTAAACTCGGGACCAATAATTGTATGCATATTTTGGTTTACAGGGAGATGGGTCTATGACCAGGGGGTGCTCATAAGCGAGGGACTCATAAGGGGTAGTATGCTGTATGCGCTTGTTGCATGCCCGACCTTGTACGCACTACGTACCTATTTTTTAAAATTGTTCGAGTTTGTTTGTTTGTTTGTAGCTCGGCGGTGTAATGGCGCGAAAGCTTGTGTTTTTTCGCCGTATAATCAATATTTAACGCGTAAATCTGACCCTAGGTCACCTTTCTTATCGCCTCTAAATTTAAGTGAATTTTCGTGGAATACAATTCATGAATTTCTTCGGGTTTTGTTAGTCAATTCACGGAAGAAAAGTTTGATTTCAACTGAGTCGGAACGACCGACCGAAGGTGAGTTTGTAGTACAACTCCAAATTCGGCCGAAAAACACTTTTTTCCCAGAAAAAGAAATTTTGGAGAACTTAACTGGTGAAGCGAGACTTAAAATTAAGTAGTTAAAAATATGTCTGTTCTTTAATACAGTCTTAGCCGGTCTAGTCTCTGAGTTACTCGTTACGAATGGTTTGTAGATGGCGTGAGCATTAGTCCATTGAATGACACTAACTCACTTAGAAAATAATTTGCCTCTGCTCTTGAGCGCAGCGCTCGGCCTGCAGCCTCTGGCCATACTCAAGACCTCGGGGACAGTTTTTCCCAATACGGACCTCCCGCCCAGTAAATAACATGTATTTATCTAAGAATACACAAAATAGCATTTAATCGTTACGCTTAGCATAACTCGTGCATTTACAGTTCAGTTGACAATATGCCACCATTAACAAAAGCCTCCGTCCACACTAAGCCGGAAGCATTGGAAAACGGAGGGTCCACTCTGAAAACGTATCGAATGTTTTCCGTCCACACTGATGGAGGAATTTTTAAAAAAAACGCAACAGTCATCGGTCATTCGGGAGTTGTGTTGAAGAAAAACTCGGTCAAGGAAATGACTTGATTATCGTGACGTCATCGTTTTCGAAAAGCTTAATTTTCAAAATGTTTTCCGTCCACACGAAAACGCAAAGCCAGCGTTTTCAAATTCCTCCGGTTTGAAGAGGGTTTTCGAAAAGCTCCGTTTTCGTGACGGATTAGTACTAGTGTAAACGGTAGGCCTAACCGTAGAAATAAAACCGCGTTTTCAAATTTCTCCGTCGTAGTGTGGATTATTCAAGTAATTTTTTTTGGAATCTACTCCCACTCATGAAAATATCCTTCACCTGCTTGTTCAATTTCATGCAAATTGAACTCTTCTGAAAGCCATTTAATGCCTTGCTAGACAGATGGGCGTGTTCCTTTGGGATCATCTTGATCTGGATCAGTGATCCAGGATCACTCAGCTCATGGTGCATGAAAAGAAACAATGATTGCAATCAGATCACGGATTCATCGGTTCCTTTGATGCACCATGATCCGAGTGATCTTGGATCACCAATCCTGATCCTGGTCATCCCAAAGGAACGCACCCAGAGATTTCCTTCTCTTCCTACTCCCTATCGTTTCTCACCGAGCGGAAAGACAAGGCGATCTCGGTCGTGCCGGGCAGCCATTGAAGATGACCAGAGCTTTGGCTTTTATATTATGATTATTTTTTTAAAATTACAATTACAATACATGGTATAAAGATACATTAAATTTGCAATACATTACAATACAATACATTGCTTTACGCACCTCACATTACTATTTTACAACAAGTAGAACGTCACCCACCGTGCTTTTGGACTATTTACAATTACATTAAACACTTAACATTTCAATGTTGACACACACCATTTGCATTGCATTAGCTTTGGCTTTTAGCTGAGAATGTTAAGCATCATTACTCAGTGGACTCAGTAAATCTGTATTGATCCATTTTCCTAAAACAAATGCATTTTAAGTTGTTGTTCTTTTGGGCTTGGGCAATCACAGCTGAAATTTACTTGAGTGTTTGTCAGTGGAAGCTTCCCCGGTCGGATCCGGAGTTTTGATAAAGCTCTATTCGTCTAAATAAATGTACAGCTTTTCAGTGAACGAAAGCAAAAAATCAAAGTGGCAAACATTTATTGAGTGAACAGGACAGGTGCCAGGAATTAAGGTGTGATTACCCTCCACAAAGTGCCGCCGACGCTAATGAAATCTCTTTCTTTACCCCAGCAGGAACATTTACATAGAAATAAAAAAAAAGAAAACCTTCATATCAGGACAGTGATCTTAGTCGTTCCAAATTGCTGCCGGTCACTGGCTTGGAAAAAAAACCGCACAACCACGAATTTAAGCTGAGCAGTGAAAGCCAACCAAAAAGGAACAGTTCGGTTTTCAACATCACTGGTGAGTAGTGTATAAGTTTTATTTTTTTTCTGAGTGTGACATTCAACTTGACGAAAGTTCAGCATTCAAAAAACAAAAGCTAATCTTTTGCTAAATTGTGTAGCAAAAATACTTTTTTTGGTCGTTCGGTCATGGAGCCTGTGTAAACTATAAACAATGGAAACTGACAGATCAAAATGCTAAAATATTTGACCAAGGCTAGAAAAGACCTCATGTTCGACCACTAGAATATTACTTGTTTAACTAGGCGGAAAGGATCTAGCGAAGCGATTGATTTCTTCGTCACATAAAATACGATTCCTTAGATTTTGAAACTGAAACTGCAACAATTATTATCAAATGATAGAAAATCGGAATTCAACTTGGGACTGAAGATTTTAAAATGAGAAATACGACACTAGTTTTCAAACGATTATCTTTTCCATTTTTCAGGAAATTATTCAAAATTGAAGAGGGTTTTGAAAAAAAAAAGGGTCCTTGATCAATTCAAAAATTTGAAAGCGTTAAATCCCTGAACTCAAGCTAAAAAGCAAGACCGGTCTGACGCACGAATTCCAAACATAGAGCAAAATTCTCTTTAATGTGTATAAGAGAAGAAGACAATTTGCCCTCCAATCACGCTCCAGTGGTTTTCCATACAAATCCTTGTAATTTTGCAAGTTTTGAAACTGCCATAAAAACCTTTGCCTTTCGCTTAAAGAGCCTAGAACTTTTCATTATTCCTAATATTTTACCACTATTTCTATCTCCAATAGTTGTTTACGAGCAGCTTTGTTTTGTAGTGATAAATGACAGAAAAGGTTTCTGGAGCGCAAAGGTTCCTCACATCCTGTACAAAGCCTTCGAATTTTTTGCAATATTCAAATCATCATTTTTCTCTTGTTTAATCTCAATCTTTCATTACATTGGTCTGAAAATTGGTGTTCTGGCTATTTTAACATGCTCTTTCCAGTTCTGAAATTCACATAGCTGCAGCTAAAAGTTTAGAAATTATCGGTCGTATGTTAAATATTTAATTCGAAGCGTCATTGAGTTCACGCCTGAAAGCAAGTCAGCTAACAAAGAGGTTTTTGACGCACGAAATCTTCACAAGAATCTTTTTTTTATCCTAAGTCGTTTTGAACTATCGGCAGAGATGACAAGTCTTAGGATTTTAGCAGAGAATTTAACAGTTCAGCCCTTTTGTTTGAAATAAATACTCCCGTAATATAGAAATATGTAGGTGACCAGTATTTTGTCGCTCGATCTCTCGTAGATTTATGAAAGAAAGGATGACCATAGACGAGGGAAATCTGAAAATGTGAATGACACTTGTGAATAATGTAAACCTCAGAAGAACAAGTAACACCAAGTGCAATTATAATAACAAAGCAGTTGACGAGAGGTTCATCCTACATGCAGTAAATATGAACATCTCTAACGCATCTACAACCGTACCAAATCAACCTCTACCTGGAATAACTACCTTCACACGTATAACATACGCTATCCTGGCCACAGTAGCTATCATAGGAAACACCTTGGTCATTCTTGTTTTCGTCTGGGACAAGAAGCTGTTAAAGAAATCCTACAACATGTTAATCCTGTCCCTGGCCATATCTGATGTTCTAACCGCCTTCCTGCTGATTACAAACCCAGCTTTTGTTCTTGGTGACGCGTTTCCTTATCCGACCAATCACGTGCTAGGAGACATCTTCTGCCGAGTCATATGGAGTCGTATGTTTCTCTTTCAGTTGGTGGTTTTCTCAGCGTACATCTGTATGGCTTTGGCGACGGAGCGGTGGTATGCAGTGATCAAGCCTCACAAGTACAGCGAGAGCTTCAACCAGAAGCGAACCCTTGTTTACATCTTCCTTGTGTGGCTTTGGTCGGTGATCCTCTGTGGCACCTCTCTGTTCGAAGTTGCATACGTTTCTTCGAATCCGCTTAATCTACGATGCAAATGGCAGCTGTACTGGGGTAAGCAGCCAGTCCGTGGTATTGTGGGAATCATTCAAGTCCTGTTCAAAATGGTGCTTCCAAGCCTCACCATGCTGTTCTTGTTCATTCACATGGTTTACAAGGCAAGCAAGTCCACAATCGCCTCGGTTGAGAGTCGCTCTAAACTTCGCGGCAAAATGACGCGGATGGTTGGTGCCGCCTGCATCATGCTGATCGTTTGCTTCGCGCCAAATCAGATCAACTACGCGATGGCAATGGCGGGAAAAACACGGCTGGATACCAATTTGCACCATGTCCTCTCCCTATTGGTTTTTGTGAACAGTTGTTTGAATCCATTAATTTATGGGCTGAGCAACAAGAACTACCGTCGTGGCTACCTGAAAATCCTGTTTTTGGCTTGCCCCAAGGGAAGATGGAGGCAAAACAGGGTAAACGATGGAAGCGCCCTTAATGCGTGGGAAAATGCCCAAGATACTTCAATCCGCGAGAGGAACACAGAAGAGACTCTGGAGAGAGAAATTCAAGAGAATCATGTGTGAATCGTCAGCTTATGTGAGCTGTAGGGGAAAACTGGGGCCGGTGTACGTAGAACTACTTTACTTGCAAACAATTTCGGACGTTTAATTTTCGAATACTTTTTATCGCATTTGGGACAAATTTCGGACAAAAAGTTCGGACACTTTGCTGGAACATAACATAAGCAAATTTACGGCTAGAAAAGGCGAATCATACTGAAACGACATCTGTGGAAATGACAGTTTTACTGTACCCTCAAGGTTTTAGAGATACACCGACTGGAAAATAACACAAATTCTTACGTGTCTTATGGATAGCTGGCACATTAGTGGCTGGAACTTTAGTCCGTGGAAAAACCCTATGTTTACCTGCTATAGGTGGAGACAAAAACATAAACTTTTTGGAGTGACCTTCTACTCCAAAAATGTCGGACGGTTTTATCTCCGGACACTTAAAATCGTCCGTGATTTTTTGCTTGTAATGTAATCCAGTTGTAAACAGCCGCATAACTTAAGTAACAAGGAAGTACTACTCTATTTGTCTTTATTTCAGTTACGCAGCAGTTGATAACTCTGCAAAAACCATGCCATCAGTTTAAATTGGCGGCACATGTTATGATACAGATTTCTGTAACGTATAGCTGCAGTGTCAAATGTCAATTGGTCGTTGATAGATAATTGCTGGAATATTATTCACTCCAATGCATTTTTGAAGTTAACGCTATTCTTTAGATATATTTCCTGCAATATTGTGATAATTCCAAGCTATTTCTGTAGTGATAAATGACATTATCTTCGGCATAGATAATGATGATGTCAATTGAAATGTATATAGTGGTGAATGTTGTTATCAGCCCTATTGTATTTGGGTAGTAAATCAGTAAAATAAATAGATATAGTAAGGTTAGATCAGTTATTATATGACCGAGAAAATTACTTCATTGTGATTGGCTGAGAGCAGGCCAATTTAGCGTTAATTCGTAATTTGCACTGCAATGCAAATTAACTCGAACGCATTCGCAATTTTCTCAGTCATATAATAAATAAGTAGTCGTATGAAAGCTCGAGCAGTTAAGGATTCACACTACTCGTGATATTTGAAAATCCTTTCACGAATTGCACTTAGCTAAAGGCGGGCGAGTTTAAAACACGAAATGACGAAATGACGAAACGGCGAAATGGCGAAATGGTACTAACGATAAGAGTCAAAGTTATAAGATATAACCGCTCCAATAAAAGTTGCAATTGTTGTCCGATTTATTCTGTTTGAGAACGGACCATTTAATTTTTGAGTTCAGGGGGAGAAGGGTGGGGGTGTAGTCACTTTCTGCCGAGAAAGAATTTTTTTTCTGCATTGGTACTTGTAATTGTTTTGTTTACAAAGCTTACCTTGTATCTATTAGATATAAACATCCTTTAATGCGTTTTCAGAGCGAAATCTCCGTTTTCAAATTCCTCCGGGGTAGTGTAGACGGGGCCTCAGCCCTCCCTAGTGGGTTCAGTTGCGGACAATACTTCTCAAAATTGCCAAAGTTACCGAAGCCATAAAAATGGAAATGTGTGCGTTTGCGGAGGAAAATGCTAGAACAAACGTTATCTTAAACGTTCCTTATTTTGGGTCAGTTCCTCACCAACAGTCTGGTATCGCTGAAAACGTACCGAACAACGAAAGAGTTCTAATGATTTTTAACCCTATAATCCACCCAGTTTCCGTTTGTTTTACCTCAATATTTAGAGAGGAAGCCACATTAATCTTAACTGGTTTTCATCCAGGTCTTCTATCCTGGTCGAATTACAATTTGGAGATGTCGGTTTCTGTGGAGGGAGGAAAACCAGAGATCCCGGAGAAAAACCTTCGGAGCAAGGCGAGAACCATCAACAAAACTCAACCCACTGAAATGGCACCGGGCCAGAATCGAACCCAAGCCACATTGGTGGGAGGCGAGCGCTCTCACCACTGCGCCAACTCTGCTCCCCAGTCGGGGAAATAATAGTAGAAGCAGCTCTAAAGACCACTACTTTACACTTCTGTTGCAAGTAAATGAAAACATCCTGGCTGTCTACGTACCACTTATTAACGAAAACTTCCGGAAATTTCCGTCAGCATGTAAATTATAAGACAATTTTGGCTCGACCGACTGGAGAAATTTCCGAAATAAACGGAATGTCTTAAACGGCAGTCCAAAATTTCCAACCGAAATATTCGAATGGAAAATATGCTTACAATTTGAAATTTTCCCCCGCCATCTTGGAATTATAATCAGTTTGAACTCGTCCTAGACTCGGTCGGTAAATTGGGATTGTAGAGTAAATGGTAAAAGGCCAATCCGAACGGAACTAACCATTAAGGATTTTTGCTTACCATTTGTACGTAGCGTTGGCAAACCGGTTTCTCCGCAGTAATGATAAATAGCCTCTGTGTCCGAGAATTGTTTGAACCTGCAATTATCCCGGTTTCAGTAGCATGAAGCGACTAGGAGTATTTCTACTTCCCCCTGGATGGGATGCTAGTCCATCGCAGGGTTACCCCAACATTAACTTCGCCGGTACCCATTTATACACCTGGGTGGAGAGAGGCACTGTGAGACTTAAGTGTCTTGCCCAAGAACACAACACAGTGTCCCCGGCCAGGGCTCGAACCCGGACCGCTCGATCCGGAAACGAGCGCACTAACCACGAGGTCCCCGCGCCTCCCACGACGTTTAACGTAAGAGTGTCCTTAAACGTCGCCCATAAAATTAAGAGCAACTCTTTAAAGCTAAGTTTCAAGCTATTTTTCTTTTTCTACATCTCAAGCAAGCTACTGCAGGCATTTTCGGCCAGTAAAATATCACATCAACTCAGGTCCTATCTTTTAACAAGAGAAGAAAGCGGCGGCCTGTGAGGAGGTTCACCTTCGGAGGACGTGACTTGAACATTAGAAAAGTGACATTGAATAAACAGTCGTATTAATTGTCATGGCAACATGTAATCGTTGGTTCTAACTAATGCACTTGATAAATCATAGAAAATTGAAAATGAGTGCACAAATGTCAAGACTTTCAGGTTTAACTAGTAAGTGTTCGTAAAACTACACCTATTTGAACCATGAAAGTTATCATAGCGAGATCCTAGATGCACCATTTAGAACGGAATATACGCACGTGAGTGGTAACCGCTCCTTCGCCAGGAAATACCGGAAAAATAAAATTGAAAAATAACAGCAACTAGATCAATGCCTGTGCACGTGCGTTATAAATCTTGGTGCATTTTTTGTCGTCCTCTGCAAAACAGCAACGTGTGAAGTGTCCAAATTTTGCGTTGTGTGGAGAACGTAAACCACGACGGCTAATTTCTGAAATTTTTATTTCAAATTCATCGCTGTGTCCCTGACTCAGTTTCGAATTAGTTGTAACAGTCATAAACAAAGTAAATGACTTAAGAGTACTGCGAAATTCGTAGGTAAAATATTAAATCATTTTTTAATCGACGTTGTCCTCGGCGTCGCCGTTGTGGATACTTATATTCCCTATAAGGGAGCTTAAGCAATGACGACGGCGACCCCGAGGAAAACACCGGGCAAAAAAGGAATTTATATTTTCGGCTTCGAATTTCGCAATTGCCTAGATCTGTTCAATGCGCTTATTGGTCTCGGAAATTGCCAGCGTTCAATTCCAAATAAATATACGAAAAATTAGCCGCCGTCGTTCGCGGAACTTTATAGTCATTTCAAGTTGTTGTTTTATTGCCGTCGTGGTTTGCTCAAGCTCTCTTTTAACTCTTTGATACATAGCAATCTTTGACAAGGTTAAAAAGTCTAATGATGAGAATTCAGGGTAAAGAATAAAAATTGTTTGTCTCATGGTATGCCGTCATTTATGCCGGTGAAATCAGTTAATAAATCAGAATTGTTTTGGCCTTTTAGTTCCTTCTCGTTCAAGCTGAGACTTTTTATACCCTAAATAATATCAATATTTAGGAAAAGACTGGATATAATGGCAAAAGCCAATTTATTGATTCAAAGGAAAGGAAAGAATAACTGCGTTCTGAACGAAGACATGTCCTTAATTCAAGAAGGGTATTGATACAATTACAAAGTTGTTCCCGAATTCAGGCTAGCATTGCAGAAACTATTTCTGTTCAGTTTTTTGTAAACAGGTTCAACTGTATATCTCTACGCCGGCGACTTTCTCATAACATTCCGTTTTTTGTCAAGAGATATCGAACAGTCAGCTCTCTTCTCAACTCTGCCAGTGAAATTCCATGGCGCTGGTCGTTTTCTTCCATCACAGAACAAACCGCTGTTCGCCTGGTTAGTCTAAACTGAGGCAGTTGCTCGTTACTGTTCCTTAAATCACTCTGACTCGGTCCTGTTTTCATTTCAGTTTCACCACTGTTTCCGTTTCTTCGTCCATTTCCTCGGCCAAAATATGATTTCAAACTTCGCCATCCAGTTACGGCAGCCTTTTTTATTCGGGATAACACATTTCCACATTGGATTTGATTCATGACTCTTCTCGCCTTTTGGTTTGCTTCTTTTCAGTATCGCAACAAGAAAAGTTGTGAATTGAGCAGGGGGAACAATAGACAGCCTTTTATGGCAACTCTTCGTTGCAAGTCCCCGACTTTTACTATCCAATCAAACAAGGGCACGAGCACTCGAAAGTACTCCGAGCGATGTTACGTCATCAGCTGCTTAGCAACGTAAAGACGACAACTGGGGCTTCAAATTAATTTAATAGGGACCTTAAAATACGAGGATGGGAACGGCAATGGACGCGGGAAACTCAGTTTCGCGGGTCCCGTCGTGTCGCCAAAGACAAAATGCTTGAGATGTGCATTTTTGTGAAGGACGGCAACGTCAATAACTTGAGCTTCGTAAAGCTATTCACAAAAGCAATGGTAAAGAAACCAGAATTTCCGTATGTATAAATTAAACGAACAATCTCAACGACCGTGGTTCAGATGGCCGTTTACCACCAGAGCGTTTGAGAATCCAGCTGTCGAGAATCCTGACTTTGGGTTTACCGAGCTCTGGACAGTGAAAGTTCATAGTTCTTTAATCCTCTTATTCCCAGCCATTACAAGAGACAATATTCGTATTAAACAAATAATAATAATAATAGTTCAGTTATATAGCGCGCACACATCCGTTATTTGCCCAAGGCGCTTTACAAAACTATTCCTAAAAACTACAATTTTACTCTAAGAAACTTAAAAACTAAAAAAAACAAACTAGGACAATACCTAATAATTCTCGGTATTAGACTGGAACTAGCTTGGAACGGAGGCTCATGCGGGAGAATATCATTAAAAATTAAAGAGATGGATTTGAAAGACTCCTCGCATTAGCTTCAGTCGCAAGCTAGTTCCAGTCGAATATCTAGAATACGAATATGGTCTATTCCTTTTGCTCGATTGCATCATATGTTCTTCCGATTTAACTGATCATTGTACAGGTATCTTTTTGTATCCATATATATACAATTTTTAATCCACACTAAAGCTATATATAAGAGTCAGTAACAATGTTTCAGCATCATTTATATCTCTAATCACTACAGCATTATCTATTCACCACATTACGTCTATCACATTTACGCTTAACAATTCCACTATTGTTTACTTGGTTACTTTAAAGTAGCTCAGCTACGGTATTTTGAGTTATTTTGGCCACATACAAAATTACCCTAAAATGGTAGGAAATCTGAAAATAACGGTTTAATAAGATAGAAAAACACCAAAGAGATAATGATAAACCATAAAGGAACAAGGGTGGCTAAGGATGGAGAAGATTAACTTGGACTACAAAGGACGAATTTGAAAAATTGAGGCTAAACTTTTCAATATGCACAAACCGTGACTGAGCTCCTTTAAAAAATTGATAATTCTTATTGCTCAAGGTCATTAAAGTTAAACATTTACCATAGCATCATCCACCATTACCCACCTACAACATACATTACATTGACACCTTAGACTTGAAAGTATTCCACCATCAGCTATCTTAGCCTGCAGTGCAGGCGTTTTCCATGTGTCCACGAATTAGCGGTATTAGCTCGCGATCGAGTAGATTCGCCGCCGCCATGTTGGCTCTTTCACCCCAACTCCCACTCCCTAAGACGTCTTTTCGTCTCTCCCCAAGGCTCTTCCGAGTTCGAATCCAAGATGGCGCTCGCTTGATCAAATGCGCTCGCTCGCCAAAATACGCCTGCATCGCAGCCTACATCTATCTAGCGCATAATAACATTTAACACTTCACAAACTCATTAGAAACAGCAATACTAAAGCATTACCTATCAGAAAAATGGCATTTATCACTTCACTAGTACATTAGAATTAACGACAACATTACTGTAACCTGGATCATAATACAATGCGATACAATACAATACAATAAACTTTATTCAAAGGCGGTGTGGATAAAAGCTGCAAGCTTGTGGGGCCGTGTAGAAAATAAAATTTAAAAAGGTAAGTAAAGTTATTTTTAACTTACAATTACTAATTACAATTTCAAATACAATGCAATTAAGCACTTCACCTGTACATTAGAATTAATGGCAACATTACGGTAATCTGAAACGTTCGAACGATTTAAACTGATCGAAGCCTTGCTGTCACCTTAGTCATGCTGTTTGTATCTACAACTGCATTAGCTCTATATTAGCTCTGCATTAGCTCTGCATTAGCTCTCTACATTTATGACAAGACTGCATATGAGCTGCTTTCTCTGTAGCATAAAGCGACTGGGAGTATTACTACTACCCCCTAGATGGGATGCTAGTTTATCGCAGAGTTACCCCCAGCATTAAATTCGCCAGTACCCAAGAACACAACGCAATGTCCCCGGCCAGGGCTCGAACCCGGACTGCTCTATCCGGATACGAGTACATTAACCATAAGGCCATTGCGGCTCCACTTTAATTTAATATCATAAAATTTGCAATATTTGCAAAAAAAAAAAAAAATCTCCTCAGTTACATTCATCTAAATTCACACGTTGTTCTCTTGGCGTTCTCTCTCCCGTGTCTCCTCTGTGTTCCTCTCGCGGCTTGAAGTGTCCTGGACGTTTTCCCACGCGTTAAGGACGCGTCCATCTTTTACCCTGTTTTTCCTCCATCTTCCCTTGGGGCAAACCAAAAACAGGATTTTCAGGTAGCCATGACGGTAATTCTTGTTGCTCAGCCCATAAATTAATGGATTCAAACAACTGTTCACAAAAGCCAATAGGGAGAGGACATGGTGCAAATTGGTATCCAGCCGTGTTTTTCCCGCCATTGCCATCGCGTAGTTGATCTGATTTGGCGCGAAGCAAACGATCAGCATGATGCAAGCGGCACCAACCATCCGCGTCATTTTGCCGCGAAGTTTAGCGCGGCTCTCAACCGAGGCGATGGTGAGCTTGCTTGACATGTAAACCATGTGAATGAACAAGAACAGCATAGTCAGGCTTGGAAGCACAATTTTAAGAAAGACTTGAATGATTCCTACAATACCACGGACTGGCTGCTTAGAAGAGTAAGGCTGCCATTTGCATCGTCGATTCGGCGAATTCGAGGAAACGTATGCAACTTCGAACAGAGAGGTGCCACAGAGGACCACCGACCAAAGCCACACAAGGAAAATGTAAACAAGGGTTCGCTTCTTGTTGAAGGTCTCGCTGTACTTGTAAGGCTTGATAATTGCGTACCACCGTTCCATCGCCAAAGCCACACAGATGTACGCTGAGAAAACCACCAACTGAAAGAGAAACGTGCGACTCCATATGACTCGGCAGAAGATGTCTCCCAGCACGTGATTAGTCGGATAAGGAAACGCGTCACCAAGAACAAAAGCTGGGTTTGTGATGAGCAGGAAGGCGGTCAGAACATCAGATATGGCCAGGGACAGGATTAACATGTTGTAGGATTTCTTTAACAGCTTCTTGTCCCAGGCGAAAACAAGAATGACCAAGGTGTTATGATAGCTACTGTGGCCAGGATAGCGTATGTTGTACGTGTGAAGGTAGTTATTCCAGGTGGAGGTTGATTTGGTACGGTTGTAGATGCGTTAGAGATGTTCATATTTGCTGCATGTATGAGGAAATCCTGGACAAGCCCTCTGTGTTATGTCTTACTTGGCTGTTTACTTCATGGACTACAAATATTCTTTCTTCGATAAATCTATGAGGAAACAAACATTGAAATATTAGTTATTTCGTTCAACTTAGAGAATATAATTAAATATTGCAATTAGATCTTTGAAGTGAAATGTTCTCTGCCAAATATTGTTTGAGTGGACCTATTAAGTGAATTTGGTCAACTGGTGAGATTCCTCAAAGAACAAGTTCGCATTTAGCGACCATAGTTTCACGCGCCTTTCAGTCGCAAGATGGCAGGATTCAATGTCCCGTGGACAGAAATTTTTTTTAACTTCCCACATTGATTTATTTTTTGTTTATTTTTGACGATGTGGAGATAATTGTAAATAAAATCTGTTTCTGGAAAGAAAGGTAGGGGTAACCGAGCGTCCAAGATCGTTAAATCAAGGCAAAGCTATAGCAATGGCCATCCGCCCTATCATTGTTCATTGTGAATTTGCTTGCGCAATAAGGATGCACAGAAACAATTAGCGCGAACGTCCTTAAGGTGATTCCTCACATTTGCATTGCCCATCCTTATTGCGCATAATTTATGGCGTCGCTAGCGCGCGCTCCTGCACGTGCACATTGAAAACATGGCGAATTTGCCTTGATATTGAGTTCTGTCAGTTGAAAAATGGCTATAGCTCACTAACGAGCTCGGGCACCCCAAATTTTTTTCCAGTCATTTTAATCGATTAATCATTAGCTTTGCGCGAGAAAAGACTGATCTGTTTTCTGTTGTTGAAAATTGAATAAATAAGGAAAATAGCAGCTGCACTGTTGTCTTTTCTATTTTGCAGTTTGATAGCCGTGGCAAGCAATTTGGTTCCAATATTTTATCAAGGATTCGGCTGTCTGTCAAAATAAAAATTAAAAAATTTATTTGTGTCCGACACAAGTATTGACTGTAGTTTGAGGCGTGTTTTCATGAGTCAGGGCTCACAAAGAGTTTACAATAACTTGGAATGCGTTCTTGTAATAAGCATTAAATAATGTTAAAATGGGACATTTTTAATGCCTCACTGCTCCTTAAAGAGCATGGGCACACCCCCATTTTATTCTATAATTAAAGTTCTTATATGATAAATATTCAGTGGACAAAGTTTGAACAAAACTCTATTGACAGTTTTATTTCAGGGGAATTACCTTAATAGAGGGTGTCTGCTTAATATGGGGTCCGCTTAATACAGGTTTCACTGTAATCGTTAAGAAATAAAAGACAAGCTTAGCCTGAAACCCGGGGGGGTACTTTGGGAATTTCTGGGTGGGGATGTGCCGCTGGGACCCTGGAACCCTTAGCCTATACCAGAGCTAGTTCAGCTGAATTTTGCTACCCTATACTAGAGTAAGCACCCTAAATCCCTCCATCTATCGACACTGTTGAGGCTGATTTGCGTAAATTTAAACTTGCCGATTTGATTTTTTTATATTTTTGAGTGGCAATTCCTGGTTTCCTTAGTCTAGATAAGGTCTTCAACCAACCAGTCAGTTTTGTGAAAAATTATACCCTATTCTAGACCCAAACGCTCTGATTTATATACCCTATCCTAGAGTAAACTGCTTGAAAACCATACCCTTCACAGCGGCACATACCTATATAGCCCATATATAGCTGTGCCCCTCCGGGACCTGAAACCATCAGAACACCCTCCGCTGGAGGTTTCAGATTAAATGCTAAATTTTCGTGCGTCAAAAACGCTTTATTGGCTGAATATCGTCCCACCATTATACCAGCACATAAACCCAGTGAGCTTGATATTTTTTTCCAGAAATAAAACAAAAACTTTAACCTCAGTGAAACATTCATGACACCTTTCAATGTTGATCGATCTATTCCATTCGAACTCTGAACTGGATCGAGGAGACAGACTTGTTGAAAAATCAGTTTTCGGTTAGAAGCCTGTGATTCGTCACTACAACAAGTTTAGCAGAAGGAAATATATATTGTGCCGATATCGTGAAGCCGCTAAACAATGTAAATTCTCTAATGTTCTGACTAACCTCTATATTAAAGATCGGCTGAGTGGAGAAGAAACATTATACTGCCTAACTGCTTCCACCCATGATCTCGATGAATCAAACCTTTTGAAACATTTCAAGTAGATCGAAGACTATTTTTCAAAAGTCTCTTCACTGTACTGGGATTTTTCTTGTGAAGGGGGCTCGATAGAACATCTAGATTACCATCTTGTAGAAGGGTGGTCCGGCCATCGAGTAACTTCTACCTAAGTTGTAGCGAACGATGGCTGAATGGCGAAATGAACGCGACATAGAATTTGGGCACGCAATTTGAAAACGGAAAGCCAAACGCTTACGATTACACTTTTTATTTCATTAAAATCTTTTTCCGTCGCAGATTTCCAATTTATCTATCAATTTATCTTTATGAAATTTTAATTTTAAAAAATAATAACGGGAGGGTCAGTTCCATCTTTCATCCGGCTTTGCCTGAAACTGAGATGGTAACAACCCGTCATTTATTGAACTTTTCTTTAAATCGTTTTATTTAGAGCAACTTTGAATTTTAGGGGTTCTTTTTTAAGCGTCGATGCAATCACCGCTTCAAAACGCGACCAAGGTTTTTCTTTTTTAATTGTCATGATTTGTGTTGGATGACCTAGGCCTAAAATAATTCTCTTAACCGGAATCTGCCCGATTCGGGAAACATCATTTACTAGTCGAACTCGATGCACTTGATGAACTAATGGGGTTTCTTTAAAGACGAAGTAAAATATCTTTTTCTGAGATCAATTTGAACCGTTTATAGCTCATATTAGCTCCTTGAGCTAGCATAACGTACGACTTTTTTTTTGCTGCAATTCGAAAAGCTACATAGGGCGTAGTTCCTTCAAAATAAAACTGAACTGTCGTTGGGTTGGCTGTCTTACTCGGGGAAAATCTACAAGTTTATTACTTACCAGCAATGTTGAAAATGAATGCTTCTTCCTTGATGTCTGTAATTGCTCAGCTTTATTTGCGTTTGAACGTTTTTAAGTCCGAACCGACGATCGGCAGTCGCTTAGAACCTATTGAAAGCTTTTACTCGGCTCGATGTATATGACAAAGTTTCCTTGAGACAAATGACACGTCAGAATGAGATTTTGCTTACAACGGCCCTTTATTGTGCAAGTGCGTAATTACATTTCTAGTCCTGTCAACTATGGTCTGTTTGCCCAATAAATCTCAGCCGCTTTGATCAATGGTTTTTCAGTTAAAAGGTGAAAGATTTAAGTTGGAAGACAAGAACTCCATTAAACATTCACGATTAAATGGGAACATTTTGACAAATCGGAGATATAGCAAATACATTTTAAGGCGATTGCAGCCACTGTTTTATCATTTGTTTATGACTAAGTGATCATGAAATGGCGTAAGAGTTCTAATGCTCTGTATGAATTCTAAATTATGAGCGGAAGCCCTAGCTGTTTTGTTTTCAGATTTGAAAGTACTTTTGTCGGCTCTTAAAAGAGTCTTCAAAATCCAGAATACGGCCAAAAGTAGACATGTCTGAAAGAAGATAAATGATCGTCGCTCGACAGGATGAGGCACCATGTCCTCACTGACTCACCTACATCCGTGATTTTCTTTTTTTCCCGCCCCCATGCACGTCAACTCTTTCATGAGATTTCAAGAAATTGTGTATTGATGATTTCGATGGGGAATCTCAGTTATTACTTAACTTTTCACTGATTTCTCAAATAATCGGTTACAATTTCAGCCCATTTTTTAACTATCAGTAAAGGTTATAAATCTCCGTTAACAGTTAAAAAAATAAACATGCCATCTCTTGAATCTGAGTTTCGTGAATTGATGGTTGGAAATCTAAGCAATTGCAAACTTCGATTCTGCAGCTGTCGTCTGTCAGCTGTTTCCCCAATAAATCTATGCCACTCGAGCTCTGATTCATTGGTTTGCCACGGAAAAGCTGCGAAAATTAAGATAAATAGAACTTTAAAATTAGCAACTAGACAGAACAATTTTCGTTAATCGAAGACATAACAAATATATTTGAGCGGTCGTGGGCTCGCGATCTCAGCCATGACTATAACTCATCAAAATAACAATTATTTGATTAAAAAATCTAGCTGAAAGCAGTTGTAATGTCCAGAAGACTAAATTATAAGCGAAAGCTCTGGCTTTCTTTTTATATTTAAAAGGATTTCTGCTGGCTTTCAAAAAGGGTTTTAAAATGCTGTTTTGATCAAACGTAGAAATGTTTGAAAGAACTTGAGGTAAATGATCTTCACGAAACAAAATGACACGCAATGTTCTTCGCGTACATACGAGGTTTTTTCTTTAGAATGCCAAGTTCCATAGCACATCTCTTTATTTTATCAGATTAAAAGATTTCAACAATAGTTTATTGAGGGCAGGTTCCAGAGAGCGTACAGCGATTCCCTAAGGAGTGAATAAGAAAGAATAAAAACCAAGCTTTCAAAAATAACAAGCGTTAAGACACGTGGCACGATTATACGTAGCAGAGCGCGCTGGTATGAACATAGCGAGAAAAACAGTAAGTATTTCTACAATTTAGAAAAAAAAAAAAAAAAACCAAGGAAAAAACATATAACGGCCTTAAAAGTCAATGATCACGCAAAATTAACCGAACCGAGAGAGATTCTTGAAGAGGAAGAGCGCTTTTTTAACAGATATATACATCAAAAAACACGAATCCGAAAGGCTCGGAGTTTATCGAATTCTTTAATACAGAAAATGTATTATCAGAAGAAACTGCAAAAATTTGCGAAGGTATTATGTCTATCGATGAATGTAAACGAGCGCTTATGACAATGGAAAGCAATAAAACACCAGGTACAGATGGCCTCACTTCAGAGTTCTATCGCTTTTTTTGGAACACTGTCAGTAAATTCATGGTGGAAAGTTTTAATTATGCATTTCAACACGGATCACTTTCTATCTCTCAACATCGAGGTATTATTTCTTTAATCCCAAAAATGAATAAGAACGCGGAATATTTAACAAATTGGAGACCAGTAACGCTACTTAATGTTGACTACAAAAGTGCGACCAAAACTATTGCTCTTCGCTTGGGAAAGATCTTGCCAAGCGTAATACATCCTTGTCAGTCTGGCAACGTAAAGGGTAGATTCATTGGAGAAAGTATCAGACTAATAGCAGACACAATGGACTTCACAAAAATTAAAAATATACGAGGTATAACTTTTTTCTTAGATTTCGAAAAAGCTTTTGATTCAATTGAATGGGACTTTATCCATAAATGCCTTGAATCTTTCAACTTTGGACCAAATCTCCGGCAATGGATCAGCGTGTTCTAAAAAGACATCTCTAGTTGCGTCATTAACAATGGCGTTGCCTCTAAACACTTCTACTTAGAACGTGGTGTCCGTCAGGGTTGTCCCCTTTCAGGCATACTCTTTGTTATTGCTATGGAGCTTCTTGCCCAAAGCATAAAACGGTCAAAAGACATCAAGGACATACATATCCAGGGAAATGAAGAGGTCAAGCTCACGCAATATGCTGACGACACAACTGCCCTTCTTGCTGATGTCCAGTCAGTTTCTAATTAATTTTATTTACTTTCACTGTTTGAAAAGTGCTCTGGCCTAAAAATAAATCAGGCAAAATCAGAAATGCTATGGCTTGGCTCCATGCGCCATAGGAAAGACGCAATTTGCAACCTCCGAATTAGCGATGATCCTGTTTACGCTCTCGGTGTGCATTTTACTTACAACTATTGAATTGTCTCATAAGAAAAATTTCTTTGAAAAATTAGGATCCCTAAAGAAAACCGTAAGGGTCTGGTCCCGAAGAGACTTATCTATATACGGTAGAATAAATACTGTTAAGACGTTAACCCTTTCCAAACTTGTATTCATCTCCAGTGTTTTGGAGAATCCAAAAAACTTTGCAACAGAGGTCAATAAAATAGCGTTCGATTTTATCTGGAAGCAAAAACCCACCAAAATAAAAAAGACAACCCTCATCAAGAAGAAATCGAATGGCGGTCTTGGCATGAAAGATTTTGTTCTTTTCGATAAGGCTTTGAAACTAACTTGGGTAAAACGGCTGTGCTCCGACTCAGATGCACCGTGGAAGTATATTCCAAAATCGTTTCTCTCTACTGACGGCGGCACTGAGCTCTTTCAATGTAATTATGACAACAACTTTCTTGATCTTAATGGCCGTCTTCCTGAATTTTACAAACAAATCATTCATCATTGGCAAGAAATCGTGTCTACGACACCTCACAGCAAGACCGAGATACTGTCTCAGACAATCTGGAACAACAAATTCATTACGATTGACAAAAAAATGGTATATATGCCTCATTGGCACCCAGCGGGTATAAAGCAAATTTCAGACCTTTTTGACGGGCTTGAAAATTGCTTCCTGTCTTTCCTTTCCTTGCGCAATAAATACACGCTAAATTGCAACTTTTTACAATATTATAGTCTTTTATCTGCGATCCCTCAAAGTTGGAAGAAGCTCCTTCACGTTAATTCTGGCGACTCTACCACACCCCCGCCGCCAATCTGTACTATAACGTGCAAGATGTTATACGACAAACTGTTAACCTTAGAAAATCTTCCTCCTCCCACTTCAGAAAAAAAACCCTTATCATACGGCATCGCAAAAGAGAATCTAAATAAAATTTATCTTCTGCCGTTTACAGCCACAAAAGAAGTTAAACTGGCAATGCCCCAGCACAAAATTATACACAACATTTTAGCCACGAACAGTATATTATACAAAATGAACAAGGTTGCCTCCCCGTCCTGCCCTTTCAGTCCCTCTGATAGTCAAAACATACGTCATTTGTTTGTTAGCTGCCCGCAAGCGTCTTTTTTTTGGTATAAATTCCAACGCTGGCATTCTACTGTAAGTAACGCGAGTTTACTTCTCTCCGAGCCAGAGGTATTATTTGGAATTAATCGTCCCTGTACTCACCATTTGACCCTCAACCACCTCATAATGCTAGGCAAATACTTTCTTTATATCAACGCTCTAAATAATACTATGTTCGTTTTCAGCGACTTCATCTCATTAGTGCAGGATAAAATCGAGATAGAAAAATTAAAATACATTGCTGCCACGTTGAATGGTGAAAGGGAATTTCAACAGAAGTGGAAATTCCTTCTCACCATTTAAGGCGCTTCCCTTAGTAATTTGTTGCGAGGACTTTTTTTTAGTTTGTTTGTTGGTTTTTTTTTCTCTATAATTAACTAATTACATTGTATTGTAACTCATTAAGTAACGTAATGTGTAAGTCATAATAAGTTATTATTGCGTATTGTAAGTAAGTAAGGTAATGCCCAGTATTGTAAATAGTTGGTTTTTTTATGTATTGTAAGTGACGTTTGTAAGACAGTAAAAGCATTAGAAATAATAATAATAATAATAATAATAATAATAATAATAATGTAGTGTATTGTAAGTAGATTAAGTATTGTGTCGTGTTGTAAGTAGAGTAAAGCAGTGTAAGTAATTATGTGTTTAGCAATAAAAAAAATAAATAGTTTATTGATGATGCTGTAAATAGAAATCAATGCACCCCTTCGTAACAGTTGTGAAATCCGTCCTGGTGGGTTATTTTTGTCCCCCTCAGGGGTGATCTGAAATTTCAGAAAACTTCATTACCCTGATGCCGTTCAGGTGCTACGCTAGGAACAAAATTGCAAGAACATTTGCAAAATTGCTGGGCTCACAAGAAATGATCTGTATGCATTTTCTGTTCGTGTCAGGGGTTAACCCTGCAATAGATAGATGGAAAGATACTGTTATTTACACAGAGTTTCTTTTTCAGCATTAACAAAGTGAAATTGATACCAGTAAACCTAACAATTAAATAAATAAACAACAGTGATAAGTATGTGGTTAAATATAATATGACATAACACAGCTAGACAGAAATTACTTTAAGAAAAAGCACACGAAAAACGTAACTAATATATAGATTTTTACCACAATTGCAGCTAATCTCGCAATCTGATTGGCTAATTTGCAGCAGTCGATACAAATCCAGACAACGCTGCTCGCGTCAATGTGTCAAATCGAACGAGGTTTAGCGTTGTCTGTACTCTTATCGACAATGATATGCGCCATCACAGTGGTCAAAATTTGTTGTGGACTCACTCGGCTGTGATGACGCGTCTCGTTGTCGATAAGATTATAGACCACGCTAAACCTCATTCGATTTTTTAATTAGCTTAAAAGCCCAAAAGCTGAGCTCTTATAAAATACTAATCATTTGCACGAAACAGTAACCTTTTATTAAAGAAGTATCAGCAATAAGTATTTCACCAAATCGAATGAAATTAAACAAATAAAATGAGGAAATCTTCATAACCAGGTACAATGTGCAAATCACCTCGTGTGAGTGTCAAATAGAAAATTTAAAGCATAAACTTCTCAACGGAAGATGACCGAATGAAAGAACATGATGTTCAAGAAGCTTCGTTTAAGACTGATTATCATTCAAGATTTGTAAAGGCAAGACTAAAATGCAGTTCAGTAGAAACAGAAAAACTTCCGAAATTTCAAAGACGTTTAGGTCAAGCTTTGCCAGTGGCAGTGCTTTTCACGCGTTCTCGCAGCTTGCCGGAGTCGCATAAGAAAAATGATTTCTTGGCATCCAGCAGTAACAATTTTAGCAGTCTACGAAGCAGTCGCCCCTACTTACACAAAGAGAACTACAAAATTCCGTTTGGCAGTGTTTACAAATACGGATTTATTATTCTTGCCGTGAAGTTATCGGCGAAAATGAATGGATATATGACTTTCAGAACTGTAAAGAACATGTTGTAAATAGACAGAACACCAATTCTCAGACCAATGCCATGTAAGGTTAAGATTTAATGACGATTTGAATATTGCAAAAATAAGAGAGTTATGTACGGAAGCGAGGAAGCTTTGCTATCCAGAAACCTTTTCCGTTATTAATCACTACAAAAGGAAGCTGCTGGCATAAAAAAAAAAATCAGGGTAAAATATTGGGAATAATGGACGATTCTAGGCTGTTAAATTAAACCGAAGGACAGAGTTTTTATGACAGTTTGAAAACTTACAAGATTGCAAGGATTTGTATGGAAAACCACCGGAACGTGACTGGAGGGCAAAGCGTTTTCTTCCCATACAAATCCTTCTACTTTCTAACGTCCATAAAAATTCTTTTTTAAAGGATATAAATCTGAAAGTTTGCCTCTAAGCTTATTTGTAAATTTTCTCCCCATTTCTGATAACATTATGCAGTACCAATGACCAAACCAGTGTGTTCTTGAAAAGCACGTCAGGTGATCAACTGTTGCAAAAGGCTTACTGCAATTTACAACAACTTCGACAAAGCAACCCAAGAATTGTTGTTTAGAGGTTACCGAAATTAATTGATATAATGAAATTTATCAATAATTCACAGTATGGTTTCAGTATGGTTTCTAGCCAACCCCACTGCGGGAAAAAAAGTATTAATTATTCACGCTGAAGCGTAATTTGAGTACATTTTTGCCGACGTCTAGATCTCCGCAGTCATTTCATCGGCCGTAGCTTTACCATATCTTTTAAAATATCGAATTCAACTTTGAAGCAATACTGTACATTACCATTCAGTTTTCTGAATTCCCGCATTAAATGGGCGATCTGTACGTATTCAAATCACAGTTAAAAGCGCATTGATCATCATATGTCTTTGCATCCATAGAAGCAAAGAAAAATTATGTCCAGGTGTTCTTAGCAAGGTTTTACGACTCTCTACTTCATGATTTTCCTCTTCAGTGTCTCGTAAACATAGTTTGTTGTTTTTTTCTCTCAATTTTAAGGCCAAAAGTAATTTTCTGTGTTATGATTGAAAAACCATACCTTGAAACCTTGAATGTTTGTGCTCGGGTCGAACGGGCGTTCGTACTTATATTACGAACAGACGTCTTACGGACAATCACGTGACAACCAAACTTTTCTGGCTTGATAGGTTACCAAGTTTTCTTTTCCCTGGTGCTCCGCTCGCATGCCTTCAGTACGCAGAAGCTCCGCTACAAAAGCAGACATTATCACCAGACATAAATTACGGTTAAAAATGCCTTTTGGGGACCTTCCAAATTTATTATAGAAGGCATTCTAAGGTGGTTATTTTCCCCTGCCCTCCTATATAGAATGTCTATATTGCATTTTTAAGGCCAACCTCTAATGTACTATTGATGGTTTGCAACCCATCTCGAGAGATTTAATAGAAAAGTTGTGGCGACTATTTTGAATAACGCAAATGAAAGAAGCCACTTGGAGAATGCAAAGCAAGATGACAATGACGTCATAAGAGAGTTGAGAGTCAGCTTTGGTATTCCTTTTATCAGCCTTTTGCAATACAATAATTTATTCTTCTTTATATAAACAAATAATAAAATTAGAGTTGTCCGACGTTTCGATGTTGTTGACATCATTATCAAGGTAATGGTGTGAATATAAATTACGGTAAATAGTATAATATACATTTGCTTGTGATCTCACGGAAATAGTTTAGCGCGGATAGAGTCAGTTTACACCGGCGTTCAAAGTTGACTTGAGATCTTGAATCTCAAGCCAAACTCTCAAGATCTCAAGCCAACTTTGAACGCCGGTGTAAACTGACTCTGCTCGCGCGAAACTATTCACGTAGGATCAAACGCAAATGTCTATTAATGCCAATTCCAATAATTCATATTCTCAACGCGATAAAACTATAAGTTTTACCTTGATAATGATGTCAGCACCATCGAAACGTCGGAAAACCCTAATTTATTATTTTTATTGAAGTTTTCGTATATACAATTACAAAATAGCCTTAATGACTGGGAAATAGTTTAGTGAACAAAAAAACCAAGTTGTTTAACGGTGCGGCGGCTTCAACCGGGGCCATAGCCTGCAAAAACAGCTGCCCTTCTTCTCTCCCAGCCCAAGCAAAGAAGGACGGCTGTTTTCACAGGGAACCGGGGCCATGTAAGATTTTTGATACCAACATAACGTGAGTTTAAACAAGAGACGGTGTAGAACATCGTCTCTTGGTCTAAAACAAAATAATTTGAGTTTGTTTGTTAACGGACCAGCCACGTTGAAGCAGCGTATCTGTTAGATGTTGGAAAAAATGATTTTGGTTGTCGCTAATTAACTCTTATTTTGATGACTTGAATATATAGCGTAGCAAAGGTGCGAAAAAAAAAAAATTGAACCCGCGAACATTCCATATCAGTATATATATGAACTCGTGTTCTGCAATTTGTTTTCTCGCCAGGATGAAAATCATTATTTCGTTCGAGTCCGGAGTTGTTTTGTAGTTAGGGAAAATCTCTGTTCGGCTATTGTAGCCCTGGGTTTGAAGTTTTGTCCAGTCGGCGTGTTCGGAGTGTTCGAGTTATTTTGTTACTGGGTTTGAAACTATGATGCCCCCGGACCAAAATTCAAAAAATTTGTTGAAACTACTAAAAAAACACTCTCCAGTTCAGTTCTTCATTACAACAGTCCAGAATCGATCAAGGACTGTACAATCATCAGGCTCCTTCTCGACTCGGTAAGTGATGTGCGATAACAATGGCCTTCCTCTTCCATTACAGAACAAATCGCAAATCGTCTACTTGAGTGAAACTTGGGCGGCTGTTTGCTGATGTTTCTTTCGACAGTCGAACGCGGTGTTTTCTGCTCGCCTTCCGTCCTGACTCCTTCACATTTGGAGGGTGGTAATCTCTTTTTTCTGCTAAAAAAGGACTTTATACGTCTCCATTGAAATACTTTGGGTCTCTCCGGTTGAAATGAAACAGTTTTTACTTGCCTTTGCCCCATAACTCCTCGATTTCCTTCACTACTGTTCATGTTACGCTGCTATTCATTTACACGGGGAAATGTTAAGTAATGACTTGTTTTGAACGGCATAACGTGTTGACCACCTATACCGATTTTTTCGGCAAATGACACAAAGAGATTAAAGAAAACCTAACTGGACAAAACAACCAAGAATTTGAAGTTTTGCCCGTTAGATTAAGTAATTTCGAAATTATAATTGATCTGTTTGCACGAAAAGTTTTTTTTCGGGGTGTGTCAAATACTACGTACTTACAATTATTGACCGAGTGGGAGGTCAATACGTAGAGACCGAGCGCATCGAGGTCCGTGCGTCCTAACTGAGGGCCAAATATTTACCCGTCCGGCCTGACCCCACTCATTCAGTAAGCATATGACCGGTTTTGTTCTTCATTTGTGAGGAGTGTTAACTCTCCCTCTGTACTTTCGGAGTAGGTTGGCAACTGAAGTAGTTCTGCATTGGACAGTTCACCAGGATAGTAAAATTCACTGTCAGAATGCTCACTTTCATTCAATTTGAAGAAAACAAAATTTGGCAGAAAAAAAATATGTCATTGCATTGATTTTAACTTGCAAGGATTTTGCGGGGCCGTCTACGTTTCTAGTAGCGTCGTATGCGTTTTCCCGACCCTATCACTTCGACGCGTACGGGACCTTTTTCTTATCAGGAAATAACGCACGGGACCGTACGAGCCATATGGGGGATAAAATGGCTCATACACCATGATGGCTAAGCCAGTGAAAGTTCGAGAGCTTTCCTCAGTGTGGTTTTGTGAAACATAACATTTCCAATGATTGTCGTTATGGTTCGCACACGAAATTTTCCATTATCGGAATGCCAAAAAGTGGGAAGGACACAAGTTTGTTTACTATATTTAAGTTTCCAACCCCTATTTCAGGTCTATTTACAACATTCGGTTATCAAATTAAAGTGATCTCAATTAGCCCGGCAGTGCCGTATTAGTTTAGTCCCGGGGGGCGCTCGTTACCGATGCTTTTGTTTTGACTCCGATCAATTGATAAAACTCTCTAAGACGAATACGAAAACAAGTAAGTTCATAGAAGAATAAGAGAAATTAGAAATAGTCATTTATTTAACGACGTCTTACTTTCAAATATTGAAGAAGCTACTTAAAATCTGTAAAAAAAAAATCGTCATCTGACATCTCTTGTTAGCATTTCCACTGTCCAATGAAAAAAGTCGCAAATAATATTATCTTTGGAATTTTCTGAGCGGTAAACATGCAGGTTTTAAAATCCTTGCAAAATCTAACATTTCGTAGCCGCAAAAACGTTTTTTAACGAGGAGCCAAAGAACAAGACGTCTTGACTTGCTCAATAAAATCTTCTTAACCAACCAGCCTATGTTATACGGTCTGCTAAGAGTGCTGATTTTCTTTCATTCAAGTGAAAACAAGCTACTGTACAAATTTGATGCGGGCATAATTTAACTTTGTCTCAGAAAATCTAAATTCTCGTTTACGATTGTAAACAAAGTCAAATTTAGATGACCACCAATAGTAACCTGTCTTTTGGAATTTCGAAGCTTAAAAAAGTCTCTTTCATCTACAAAATGGCACAAATGCCAGACTTTTTTTCTTTGGTTTTCCCTGCCTCGGGTTTGTCTGCCTTATCGTCCTTCTTGTCTTTTTTGTCTGTTTTACCTTTGCCATTCTTTTCTTCCTTGTTTCCTTTGTCTTTCCTTTTTCCTTCTTCTTCGTCTTCTTCTTCGTCATCTTTATTTTCTTCGGCATGTTCGTCGTCTTCATCATCTTCCTCGTCTACGTTGTCTTTCTCCTGCACATACAATAAATACAATGTGATTAACAGTCCTCTCTATTTTCTTATGCTGTTCACAGTATGCTGGACTATATTCAAACGTCTTTTTTATTTTTCTATTGTAGAAATTGTGGTTCAAGTGGCGTTTTTTTTTCTCTCTGTTCTGGTGTATGGCAACATATTATAATGTATACGAAACAAAGGCAGATATACCAAATTGTACCAAGGGTAATATTGAACCACAACATAGACAAAACGGACATTTTTACACTTCTTTTCTCACAAAATTCTGACGAAGGTGAAGAAGACGGTGAAGCATAAAAAAGGACATACGTCTGACATCTTTTAACGCTGCAAAAGTTTAGAACGAAAGTGATACACTCACTCCTTCACCAGCCTGGCTATGATAGAACGACAAAGACAACAAGGGCTATTACAAGCCACCCTCAGTCAATTCTAAGTTGCAAACTCACAAACTTTATTTCAGTCAATTTTCACGGCTAGGCAAGGCTGAAGTTCATGTAAACATTCCATGTCTACGGGCCTGTTTACATGGTTACCCTAGCAAGCGGGTTACCCTAGCACTCAAACATTTCCTCTTTTTTTCTTGGTCGTGTTTACAAGGCAGCTAGGGTTACCCGGGTAGGCGGGTTACCCTATCTGCGTGCTAGGGTTACCCTGGCTGGCGGGTTAACTTTCTTTTGTTTCCAGACCCTTTGAGTGTAACCGCGCATTACGTTGTCCCGGGTTGTAGGGTTACCCTACCTGTGAAAGTTTGCTAGTAAACCCGGGCTATCTTTTGCCCTCCAGCTAGGGTTAACCCACTTGCTGGAGTAACCCTCCCTCTTTTTAAACAAGCCCTAAGAACTGTCCAGCAAGGTGGTTATTTAGTAACCCAGTCACTAACCAAACAATGATTGGAAACTCGTTTAATGTGCCTACGAATATTGATCCTAAACGGCAGTTGAGTGAAAGACTAAAAAATGTTCCGCTAGGGATGAAATTGTATATTTTAAGCGAGATACGAAAACCCAACTCACTTTTCCTTTCTTGTCCTTGTTCTTTTTCTCTTTTTTATCATCAGATGTTTTCTTGTCCGAATTGTCTTCATCTTCTTTCTTCTTATCTTTATCTTTTTTCTTCTTATCTTCCGTTTTTTCCTTGGACTTTTTATCTGGAAATAAGAAAGGTAGAGTAAGTTTAGAAGATGTCTAACATTCATTCATTCTTACCGTATTTTCCCCGCCCCAGCATTTAATTCAGAGTTTGCCTGACTGACTGACCGACCAGGCGTTTATTAGACTCCCGCGGTTTTTTCGAGCCCGGTGTTTACTTAATAAAGGTTTTAATTCTTTATTTTTTACAGCCATACATCTCGCCATCATACTCCGAATAAAGTCTTGAGGGGCTTATTTACACCTCTACCCTTAAGTCCCGGCGTCAGTTAAATCAGGACCCGTCTTCCACCCGAGGAAATACAGTAATTTAATTTTATTTATTGTGCACGACCCCACAAGCTACTGAGCTTTAATTTTTATCGTGCTTAAATAAAGGTATTCTGTCTGTCTGCCTATCTATCTGTCGGTATACTCCGGCCCATTCATGTCCAAGAAAATTACACACAAAAGACGACAAGAGACGAGTCAGTGATCCTGCTGAACAAAAGTCTGTAATGCATGAACAGATGATGTTATTTCTACCTTTCGTAGCATCCTTTGTTTGTTCCTGTTCTTTTTTCCTGTCCTCTTCCTCATTTTCCTCGTCCTCGTCATCATCATCTTCCTCTTCCTCTTCTTCGCTATCCTCTTCAGCTTCCTGCTTTTTCTTGGAAACAGCTTTTTTATCCTTGTCTTTAACTTCAGATTTCTTGTCAGATTCTTTTTGCTGCTCCTTCTGTTTGTTTGCTTTGTCTTCTTCTTCCTCGTCCTCGTCCTCTTCTTCACTTTCCTCTTCCTCAGAATCCTCCTCCTCCTCCTCCTCCTCCTCCTCCTCTTCTTCTTCGTCGTCGTTCGTCGTTTTCTTCACTTTTGTAACTTCAATTTTCTTTCCAACAACTTTAAGTGTCTCGCTCTTCTCGGATTTTTTCCCCTCCTCTGGACTCTCTTCATCTTCGTCTTCCTCATCACTTTCTTCGTCGTCTTCGTCGTCTTCACCGGATTCTTCGTCTTCATCTTCTTCTTTATCTTTCTTGCCCTCCTTTGATGTATCAGTTGAGACTGTTTCTACTTGCTTCGTTGCTGCTGCCGCTGCTGTTTTCTTTTTGTCAGAGGGCTCTTCCTCCACACTGTCACTTTCATCTTCAGTCATGGATTCCTCTGATTCTTCACCTACAGTTAATAAGAAACCAAAGAAATTACAAGAAACGTTAGCTTTAAAACGAAAACCATTTAGGTTTTTATTCTCGCATTACACTGCAGGATTGCAATTCAAGTTGAAAAAAATCCATATTAAAACAGTTTTTAGTGTTATAATATATCAAGGATGAGCAAAATAAATAACTAAAGAGAGGCAGCAGAATCCAGTTCTTTTCGAGACCTAATAATTAGTAAATAGTAAGTTAAAGGCTCCGTCCACAATACGCCGGATAAATTTGAAAACGCAGCTTTATTTTTACGGTTAGGCCTACCGTCCACACTAATCCGTCACGAAAACGGATTTTTTCGAAAACGCTCTTCAAACCGGAGGAATTTGAAAACGCTGGCTTTCTGTTTTAGTATGGACAGAAAACATTTTGAAAACGGAGCTTTTCGAAAACGATGACATGTGGTTTCCCTGCCCAAGTGTTCCTCAACAAAGAATCCAAAATGTCCGGTTTTTGCTGCGTTTTCAAATTCCTCCGGCGTAGTGTGGACGGAAAACATTTGATGCGTTTTCAGAGTGAAACCTGCGTTTTCAAATTCCTCCGGCGTAGTGTGGACTAAGATGACTAAGATAACATTTCGCAAAAAATGTCTTTTCAGTCATTTACTAACGATCAACAACAACCCCTGCTATCTCGAATTATAATGTTTCTCTTGAGAGTTTGAAATAGCGGGGTTTGCCCGTCTTTACCAATTTAAAAAAAAAAGTTAAAATGTTGCCTAAAGGATATCCACTACAACCTGTTCAAATGAATTTGAGTGTCCATAGCCCACCTGTTTTTTTAGTATCTATTTTTTTCTCTTTCTCCTTTAAACTCGTTGTTTGGCTTCCTTTTTTCTTGTCTTCCTCCTCGTTTTCATCTTCGTCATCTTCACTTTCTGATATGCCAGAAGAACTTTCAGCATCTTTTGGTTTTTTAGCCGGTTTAGTGACCTGTGGGTCAGAGAAAACAGAATTTTGCACTCAATTAACAAAATTAATGGTGATTTTAAGGTGATTCCATCAAAAAAGAAGCAGTGTGAAAAAATTTCTTAAATGTTGTCCACTTAGTAATTATAGGGAGCTTAAGCAACGATGGCGGCGACGCCGAGGACGACGCCTAGTCAAAAATGAATCTATATTCTACAAGCGAAATTCGCAATTGTCAGGATCTGTTCAGCACGCCAATGGCTCCAGAAACGCGCTCAGGCTAAATATGTAATAACAGCGTTTAATTTCAACTGGAATACAAAAAACTTAGCCCTCGTCCTTCGCGTTCCTTGGATTACGCAAAACTTGACCACTTTATTTGTTGTTTTACAGAAACAAATGTACAAAGAAATGTACAAAGATTTATAACGCACGAGCACAGCTATTGTTCTGTTCGATACACCTTTTGTTTGGTGACGTCCTCGTTGCCGTTGCCATCGTGATTTGCTTACACTCCCTTATCTTAGGTATATTACAAAATGTAGTCAATAGAAGATGGGTGTCACTATGTTCTTTTTTGCGCGGTATGGATGGCTGTCATATAGTAACTATTTGACTTTCCTTGGGACCCCACGTAATCTGAGAGGCTAACTAAAATTTCTGGAAAAAGAAATGTCTTACATCAAAGTAATTGGAGCCATTCAACAAAAGTCTTTGTTCTTACATTATAAACTACTTTTATGGTAAAGGAATGAGGGTTATGACACAAAAGGATATGCTGCATGTACACATATCCAGAATTTCCTATAACATGTGTTCTTTACATCATTCAAATAAAAATATCTCAAAGAAGAATTTTTGAATTTTTCTTCAAATTGAGATACACTGTAGTCAATCGTATATCATTTCAATTTATGCAGGGGTCACCGTGCTTGTTTGGGAGAAAACAACTATTTATTTTACATTACACAAGAGTGAAAAACTACGTACCTTGATTTTTCTGCTTGAGGATAGCTTATTTTCTTTGTCCGAATCATTTTTTCTTTGGTTCTTTTCTGCTATTGATCAATAAACAGAAGAGCTTGGTAAGTCCAGGTATAGAATTTCTAATAAGGGAACTATCTATTTAAACAAACGTCTTTCCTCCATTTGTATTTGAACTGACTGTGTAACATACATGTGCACTCTCCCCAATAGGCCATTTTACAGTTGTGTGCTTGAAGTTACCTGGCCCATGAATGCAGGCAAGGCTGGAGGTGACCTTGCTTTGATGCAAACCTCTCTGCTTTTCTCATTTAAATGCAAACAAGTGAGCATTAGAACAACTTGATTTACACAACAAAAGCAGTGAGGTCAAGGTGACCTCCAGCCTCGCTACCATTCAAAGGCCAGGTCACTGAGCAGACAACTGTAAAATGGTCTATTAGTAGAATTCTAATCTGATCAGCTGAGCCTCTTGTAGAGTATCAGTCACAGAGTGAAAATGGGTAGAGGTTGTCCACATGATGGCAACACTTTCTAGTCTCTCTAATGTTTCAAGGAAGATTTAGGAAAATTATTGGTTAATTAAATTCTCAAGAAACGAAAAGAAAAGACCCTGACTGTTATGTAACTTTCAAACCTAAAAATTTGTCAATGATCTAATAAGCATGTGCGCACAAATGCAAATTTCAAATAACTATTCAATCCACAATTGAAAAACCGGGGTCAAATTCAACCCCTTCTCCCCATGAAGGCCACTTCTCTAGATAAGCTACTTTCCTCTGTCCCCAAGGTGACTGTTGTGCCATATCATAAAACCATGTGCAACAGAACAGGGATCCATGAACTGTATACTTACCTTGCTCCTCTCGTGATATTTTAGGTAATGTCGACATGTCAAGGGGGTTGACAGGCATCTTTTCTTCTTTAGACACCTCTTTCTTCAGCACTGGGAGTGTCCGAGACAAGGGAGGTAGAGTGGACTTGCTGATAGGTGGCAGTGAACCTCCTCCTACTGAGTTACCCAAGCTCTAAATAACATTAAATGGGTCAGTAAATAGACCTTCATATTAAAATTACCCAGTTGACATGTTTTAACTCATATTTATTCCATGACTTGTGTTTGTAGCTGATATAACGCAAGTTCTGATTGGCTAATACTAGGGCATTATTCTCCGGTAATGCCCACAGGTCAATTACAGGCCTGCAAAAACCAGGCAAAAAGCCAAGGCATATAATAAACTACTTAATAACCTTGAATATTTGGGAAAATCTCAAACCTTGGCATTGTCATATTGACCAAGTGATAGCAAAGGTCAATATGGCAAGGTCTTGGTTTGAGATTTTCCTGTAAAGACCTCACTCTTGGTTAATGAGTAGTTAGTAAATGTTTGTTATTGAACTGGCATGAGGTCCATATTGGGGAAATATTGGTTAGACAAGTTCTTTTTTGCAAGTTAATAGACCTCACCTGTAGCATGGTCCATAATCCCACAAAAAATAGAAAAAGCTAACTCAACGAAGTGTTCATGATAAAAAGTAACTCTTTTAAAGCTCTGCTGATAATCAATGCATCCCAATTATCCTTTCTTGTTAAATGCGTACACAATGATTGATTTTCGGGTCACCCTGTGTATCTGAGCAATCCATCTTAGCAATTCGTACTGCAAACTTCAGACTGCTCAGGGAACAAATCAGAATTCTCCTTTTAACATTATTATAATAATAAGCAGCATTGAATCATGTTCTGTTCTTCTTTGACACGCTTCAATTTGATGAGGACCATAAACTGAACTGCATATCTGCACTGAAACCAAATCAGTGAATCCCCCAAGCTGAATTCCAGTTTTTTCAAGACCATTTATGCACTTTTAGATACTCATATCACATGGAAACAGTTAAAAGACTAGACTAAGTATCATTCCTGTTACCTTCCTTGTCACTACATGAACTTTCGTTACCTCTATGTTTCTTTGCCGACGCTTATTCCTTGCTGCACCTCCCACAGGAAAAGTGGAAGAAAGACCACCACTGTAACCTGACGGTCCATCCACAACGTCCTGGAGACTTTTAGTTGATGAAACTGAAGCTGCAAGAATATCCTTCTCGGCCTCAGCTTCACTGTCTGTACCGTCACTGTTTTCAGTTGTTTTAACAGCAATAACAAGTGTATGACATCCTCCGCAGGCAACCTTTTGTACCATGAAGTTATCAAATCTAGTCACTTTTTCAAGCTTAAAAAGATTGGAGAATGACTCTTCTCCCATTCCAAGTTTTCCATGTCGACCATCTCCACAAGTGTAAAGATTTCCATGTTTTGTTATTACTGCCGTGTGAGATTCACCACAGGCTACATATTGAACACGAATGTTTCCTAGAGAAGACACCTGTTTTGGAGTTTGGCACTCTAACCATGAAGAGCCATGCCCAAGTTGCCCATGATCTCCCTGTCCGAATGTATATAATTTTCCATTCCTGGTGACTGCCACAGTATGATTTCCACCACATGCAACAGTGATAAATTGTTCATTTATACTAAAAAGTTTCTGAAGTTGTGATGTCTCACTGAGTTGAGAGTCATCCAATCCTAGCTTGCCACTTTCATTTTCTCCGCATGTGTACAAAGAACCATCATCTGCAGTTGTAAGAGATACATATATTCCAACCAAAATGAACTGTAGTTGAACACCTTTAGTTAGTAAACCTTGTATAAATACTATTGTAAAAAATCATTCATATGAAGGCACATAATACATGCAGGGAGCTATAAAGCTGAAATACCATAGCCAACAGACCAACCATTAGGTAAATACACAATCTGATAGAAACCTTGAGTGCACTATCTATTCAGCAACTAAATTTACGAGCTCGAGATTTCTGTTGCATGCTAGTTGAAGTCAGGGCGCAGCCCGACTGCGAGTCAACTATCAGGTATAGAAATTGAGAGCCAATAATCTAATTGTTTTAGTATAAATCTACTAGTCGTTCAAATCTTTACCCAAATCCTCTTCACAGACACTTTGAAAATGCAAAGAAGCGGCCACCAATTTCTTAACAACCACTCACTACCAGGCTACTCAATATTTACAACAGAATAGATAGTGAGCAAGGTAACCAATCAGAGAACAGCATTCCTGGTAGAACGCTAATAGATTTATACTAATATTAAATGTACTCCCTGCACAAGTTATATGTTAACTTGGTTAGGACTGACCTGTAACTACAGCCATGTGGTAATAGCCACACCCTACAGCCACTACCTTTCCTCTTATCTGCACTTGTGTAGGTACATTATAGTCCTCATCACCTTGACCTGTCTGCCCTTCACTGCTGGAACCCCATGTATACAGCCTGCCATCAGCTACAGGCAGGAAAACACCTCAATTAAATAAGTATTGCACAGTAACTGGACCAAACCAATTACGGAGAACTTAAGTAATTAATTTTAAAATCAAACAAGCCCACAGTGCAATGCCAATTTGAAATTTTACAACCATGAGTAATTAAATTTCATTAAAACCCCCCAAGACTCCACAATTCAGTGTAAAGTAAAAGTTGAAGTATAAGTGGTTATTTGTACTCCTTAGTTGTCAGCTAAATAGATTTTTTCTTTATAATATTTGGACTTTCCACTTCATGTCACTTTTCAGTTGTTTTAGTTCAATTAAAATTCTCCCATGACAACCAACCTACGACCCACAACCACCAACCCAGGACCCAACCCACACACGCCGATTAGGCAGTCTCAAACTCTGCATGTGAGTTTGTCAAAACTGCTAAATGCCTCTAGGGTCCAATTTAAGGGTAGATGATGTTATTGATTTTAACTTACAAATTTTCCATAGGATGACTTGCATTTCGTTCCTAAGCTATCATGCACATATTGGAATTTGTACATTATATTCACTGCTGGAATAAAATAATCCATTTACCAGTAACGGCTGCAGTGAAGTCTGATCCACAAGCAAGCATCTTGTATTGCTGATCATTTAAAGACTCAATTGCTTTAGGGACTTGAGAATTCTATAAGTCAGAAAACAACAACAAATTCAGACGAGTTTTGTTTCAAAGAATTTTGCAATTTACAAGTTAGTATTAAGCTAAGTTTGACCTTTTAAAAATACTATTTAAATGGTAGATTTCATTTAGCTGATCAAGTTGCAGTCTGCCAATTAATGTACCTTTCCTTACCAAACCACGCTGTGATAAATGCCACTCAGTGAGAGGACTGACAAGTTAAATGAAAAAAAAGAGAAGAATTACTGCATACCTCACAGTTGCCATGTCCCAGTTGTCCATCACTTCCACAACCAAAACTGTATAATTTTCCAGATTCTGGATGGGACAGAAATGATACGTGAAGTGTAGAACTGTCCAGTAAAACACAAAAGATTCTGACAAATTAAGCAGCATGTCCCAGTTGAAAACAAACAAGAGGATTTCACATTCAGCATTATGTCTTAAAAGCAACTGAAAATCTCACTGACCAGTTGACACGATTGTGTGATTCCTTCCAGCAGCAACCATGTTCACCTTTTCTGGTTTTAAGCCTGGAGAAAAACACCAAAACAAAAACATGACACTTTTCTTTTTGACTCCATAATGGATATAGGTTCTCTTGGCTTCAGTGGTCCATACAACTAGACATTGCGACTTGTAATAAGCCCAGGGGAGACTGCAGGTCAGGTTCAATATTTTAACAAATAATTATCATTATAGGCAATGTTGTGGAGGTGTGGTGGCCAAATGGTTAGCACGCTGGAATCTGGATCGAGTGGTCCGGGTTTGAGACCCAGCCAAGGTCTCTGCATTGTATTCCTGGACAAGACACTTAACTCTCACAGTGCCTCTCCCCATCAAGGTGTGTAAATGAGAACTGGCAAATTTAATGCTGGGGTTAACCTTGCGATCGACCTGCATTCAATCCTGGTAAGGAGCAGAAATTCTCCTCGTAGTCACTTCAGAGACAAGGATAAGCTCCGGCTATCTGGGCCACTGCCCTGATGCTGACTATACCTTTTATAAGCATTGTGCAGAGCAATAAGAGTACTGAAAGTCATCACCATCTCCTAGTAGAAATTTCTGTAGTATGGACTCTAGTCCAAGAAAAACCATAACCCCATGTGGTCATTGACAACATGTGAGCATTTCTAGAAAATGAAATTTTTGCTCACAGTATATATTAGATTTTGGAATTCACCCTTCTCGTTAGGACAGGTGGCAAAAGAGTTTTCTTACGTTGTAACATGCAACACAACCTTTGAATATTTTTATCTGCATTGCTATAATTTACAGAATGATGTGGACAGGTATTTATCATGTGCTAATGCTGGAAAGGTAAATTTTACTATAAATGTTACTGTGCTATATGGCAATGTTTGAGAACATCTTTGATTACACTCCTTTTCTCTTACAAAAGGAGACAGATAGTTTTACTAAGGCACCCCTTGGAACTATAAAAATTAAAATAAAAAAAAAAGCTGTCAGAAGCAATTATATTTATACCCCATGCAAATTAACAAGTTCAGTTCTATACATGTTTCAAATAAAACAGAAGTTGAAACAGGAAAACATTTAACTTGATATGTGATTTGACAGGTGTTAGATTCTTTGTAATGGAGAGGAAACCCACAGCTTTGAACTCTTTTAAAGTTCAATACCAGTTAAGCACTAAGATACAGCACTAAAACAAAAAGAAAGGAACATGACACCAAAAATTGGAATGCATAAACTTGTATGCTTTGTTACAAGTTGCTGGGAAACCCTTATTAGGTGGTCATGGGATGAAACAGCGGAAATCAAGCAAACTGTTCAATAATTAAATAACAGTTATTTTAAAACTCAATTAAGCTAAGTTCGCTTACTTTTGAGCAAGAACAACTGAATCTGAAAATTTAAATTTAAAAAAAAAGTTTATACCGCAAACTTCATTTCCGATGTTTTCATAGAAGTGCGAATGTAGTTTCTCCTTCCTCTGCGCTGATCAGTCAAATTTTTAACGCGAATTTTTAATCATATCAGATCAAGGTAATTAAGTTTACTGTACTGATTTTCGGTCGTGATGAATTGACTGTATACTTACGTTTGACAAGCTTTGGGCTCGGAAACTGCACAGTGCTTCCATGACCGAGCTGTCCCCAATCGTTACTTCCAAATGTGTACAACTTCCCGTTTTCTGTGAAAAATCATAAAGTGTACAGTAAGCTTCATGGTTACATGTTACTAGTGAGTTATGTGAAGAACGTTAGTGTTCTGATTGCAAGCTATTAAGCTTAGCGTAGAAATTCACTTTCTTCGAACAGTCAACTCCAGCAAGAATGCAAAAGTTATTAATGATAAGGTTACCTGTAACGACAGCGGAATGCTCGTCTCCGCAAGCGAGATGGATCACTGCATCATCGCGAATCCAAAATTTGTTGTCCAAGAAACGGCTTTTGCCAAACGTAAACACGGCTCCAGAATCTGCAACAAAGCGTGAGGGAATCACACAACACTGTACACATTTCGAGACTCGCTTACATCATGACCAGTCTTACCTTCACAACTTGAGGACAATTTTGAAAGAAACACAAAAAAGTAAAATAAACAAACCTGGCACATCCTCGTCGTCCGACGCCATCTTGGTTTCTACGAAAGAAACCTGCTGACCAATCAGTGCGTTTCTTGCGTTACTCCCGCCAAAACACTCTTCGTCAAACGTCGGGGAATCTTCGTGACTTTTCGTGACATTTCTGCGGGTGGTAGTGGAGCAGTAAGTATGGCTTTCGTTCGTGTATTTCGAGGGTGCTACCGACTTAATTCTTCACTTTCAAAAGTTGTGAAAGGAACAGAACCTTTCTTTGGTCACTGTAAAGCAGTAGGAGCTCTTTCTTTTATGAAAAAGCGACACTGCAGTGAAAGGTAATGATTAATATAGAAATCAATAGAATCCTTATGATCATTTGTTCTTACAATATTAAATCGGTGAGTTAACATCTTAAGATAAGGGTGTTATACAACACCTGTAGTAATGATCTGTTATTCTGACATATTTATTTCCTTTGTCTCTTGGCAATATAAATTTGACAAAAAAGTTGTATTTTAAAAGTTCTTGAGGAAAATTGAAAGTAAACCTTTGGTTGCCCTACAGCCTTTCAACCTTAAACGTTTGGTTAAAATAACTTCATGGTGGAAGGTTTTCATTAAAAAAATTTAGCTGTAAATTGACCATACTGCTCAAAATTCTGACTAATTTTTGACTCCCTTTTAAATTATGGTCTCTTAATAGCTATCCTAGGCCTATTTTGGGATCTGTACAAGTAATAAACAGCCAATAGATGGGGTTTTTGTAATGGGTAAGGTGTTTGTTATCAGCTGAAGGAGGTTTGAATGCTGAGTGAAACATGGGTGTCCATGTCCATCACACCTTCCATAACAAACTGTTCTGCTCACTCTTATTGAGACTTTGTTTAAAACTTGTTGTTCCTCCGGTCCATAGCCGTGGATTTCCATCCGTTGTGGGGAGAGATCTGCTTAATCTTAAAGACTATACTGGTGATGAGATCAGATACCTGTTATGGACTGCTACTGATTTGAAGGAAAGAATAAAAAAATCAAAAGAGGTGGGCAAAGAAAAATTGTATTCTTTAATTTAAGGTAGATTTCTTGAGTTAAGGAGCTGGGGGAAGAAAATATAATCAAAACTAAAGCTGGATCATAATACAGGGGAGTGGGGATGGCGCAGTAGTGAGAGTGCTTGTTTCCCAGCAATGTGGCCTGGGTTAGAGTCTAGCCTGGTGCCATATGTGGGTTTAGTTTGTTGTCTGTTCTTGCCTTGCCCCGAGGATTTTTCTTGGGGTTTTCCGCTTTTCCTCCCTCCACAAAAACCAACACTCCAAATTCCAATTTGACCAGGATAGAAGACCTGCATGAAAACCAGCCATGGCTGAGATGGCTTCCTCTCATAGAGCACGCATAGACCACACAATGTGTGGTCTATGTGTGTCATAGTCAAGCCTGTTACATTGACATCCTTTGGGTTCATCATAATAACTTCCGTGTAGAAGGTGACACATAGTCTACCATAGAATTGTAAAAAAAGAGTCCTGTCCAGAACCCTCCTCATTCTCATTTTTTAGGGAATAGTTTACCTTCCATTGTTAAATCAGTGCTGTTTGCACATTGACATAAATGTGATATTCACCATTTCAAATAACTGTCAGAACTTATTTTAGGAGAAATGGTTTAATTATATTTTCAGACAATTCAACTTTTGGAAGGAAAGTCAGCTGCTCTTATTTTCCAGAAGCGTAGTACAAGAACAAGAGTGTCAACAGAAACTGGTAAATATCCAGCTGCCTGCTTTGTAGTTGCATTGTGATATTATTGGGAAACATGACTCTTTTTAGGGTAATTGTGAAGAACAGCTCCTGCAAAAATCAGTTGGCAGTCTGTCGTCTTGTCTGCTAGTTACACACAGCATAGCTAATAGAGGGGACTGGTTATGAAGCTTGGCAAACATCAAAGGAGCAAACAAAGATGCCAAGATTTATGTTGGAAGGTCCACGACTGTGCACAATCTTTTGTTTTGCGGTCATACACTATGCGTAAATTATGTAACTAACACATGTACATTTCTATTGGTTAGTTCCTCAGTTGAGTACGGAGTAAACAACTGTTGTGTTCTGTACATGGTCAAGACCAAAAAAGCAAACGAAAACGTACAACAAAGAACTTTGACGGGTTTCATAACCATTCCCCTCTATTAACTATGCACACAGTTACAAATTTGACATAAAATTAAGTTTTTTAAAAATGTTTCACAATCAATATTTTCTATGCCAGCCATATTGATTGGTAAGTTAGTGATGAGATGTATTGTTATTTGTTTACAGGTTTTTCAAACCATTTTGTTGGTCAGGTTTATTAATCAATTCTTGTCTATTCTACAGCAAACTGTCTGTCTTAAGAAAACTGTTGGTAACCTGTCGGTAGCCTGTTGGTAGCTTGTCGGCAACCTGTCTGCCAACAGTTGACCGACAGTCAGTTTCAGGGTTCTTATTCACAATTACCCTTTTTAATATATGTGAGAGAGCGATGAAAAAGAAGATGATGATGATGTTGATGTTGATTTTGATTCTGATGATGATGATAAATGTTCAGAACAGAACACTTTTCAACTGTTCACAAGTATTATGTGCTCATTCATTAATATTCAGGACTTGCTCTGCTTGGTGGACACTGTGTTTTCCTCACAGAACAAGACTTTCATCTCGGAGTCAATGAATCAACTAGAGACACAGCCAGGTATAATGTACATCCTTCTACTTTCTGTGATCTAATTTCTGTTGTCCCATTATTTCTCTCACAGTCTTTTGATTGAGGGTATTGATCGACACTTGACTGCAGATGCCTTTAGTACACATGATCCGAGTTTGATACAGAATCCATGCACTGAGCATTCAAGGCCAGTGTTATTCCTGCTACTTTTACTTGAAGATTTCCTCTGACTGTTATTAATTATCTCTTACGTATAGAGTCCTCTCAGGATTTTGTGATTTTATCGTGGCTCGGGTCAACAGACAGGAAGATCTGGAAGTGATGGCAGAAGCAGCCACTATACCAGTTATTAGGTACATGTAGGCTGATATAAAACCAAATTCTCCTTATAGTATCCCATACATTTCTTAGAGCTACAGTTGGAAGAGTTTTGATTAAAAATATGAAGACAACCTTTCTCGTCAATGATTACTGCCGGTTGTGCCATGTCCCATTTCAAGACATGTCACAGTCCTGTTAATCTTACGGTATTGATTTTTCTTGTTGAGATTCTCTCAGAAGGTAAAACTGAGGAGACTGGTGTTAATAAAGCTTCCTTCTGGCTTTGTCTACACTGTATCATAGTTGTAATCTGTTGAGAAGGTCTTTCTTTTCTAAATTTGTACTTAGCTTAATTTTCATCGCATTCTACACAAGTTTAGTGTCCTGTTCCTAACGCTTGAATCAATGATTTATGCGAGGACTTTGGGACTGCAGGTAATCATGCATCCTGGTTGAGTTTTGTAAAAGCAAATTTAAGTTGTCTCAGTGCGTCAAGAGCTGGTCAGTTTTTGATTTTTATTAATACTAAGAGACCAGTAGAGAACAATGCAAACATGCATTCTGTGGGTAAAGAGTGAATTGTTCTTGTTCCTATACTAGCAGATGTTTAACTTTCATTTGTTTTTGATTGATGTCAATTTCTGTTGCACAGTGGCTTATCAGAAATGTACCACCCTGTGCAGATACTTGCAGACCTGCTGACTCTACAGGTGATGTAATTAATAAATTTCAGAACCCTTTATTAGATACTAGTTGATGAAGCTTAGAAGAACTGGCTGGTCTTGTACAGATACCTGGTTTATGTTACAACTTACATAGACGGAATTTAGAACTGTTTGCCTCAGAGGTTTTGAAAGGGTCAATTGTAATCAATTTTTATATGTGTAGGAGCACTTTGGTAGTCTCTATGGCCACACTATTAGCTGGGTTGGAGATGGCAACAATATCATTCATTCACTGATGATGGCAGCTCCCAAGTTTGGGATGCACTTGAATATTGCAACTCCAAAGGTCAGCTACTAATTTTTCTTCATTAATGGAATACAGGACTAAATAGAAAAGTTAATGAAAAATTATCTCAGCAGGAAGGCAACTAGTTTTCACAAGCAGAGATAACTTTTTGCACTGAACTTTTTTGTAAGAAGAGCTTTCCACTAGATGGTCAAACCAGGAAGATAAAAATCATCCACACAGCTGATCAATTTGCTCAGTGCCTGCCTTATTGAAACCCCTGACTCACATGAATTTGATTCCAAAAGTACATAAATTAAATTTTATTTACAGCAGCGAGTAGTTGCTTGTGGGAAAGAAGTCAGTGTGAAGTCAGTATTTTGATCATGACAAATTTATTTTGAACATTATGATGTGATGTGCACTACGCACTACCAAATGATTATAGAAAAAAACATTGATATTACAAATTAAAGTGATGATGTGGATCAACGTAAGGCCACATTTGCTTGAGTTAGTCTTTTTTGTTCTTCTCCATTAGGGCTATGAACCAGACAGTGAAATAACAAAGGTTTCCCAAGAATTTGCTCAAGAGGTTGGTTACATATTAAATTATCTACTTGCTACTACGCAAGATCGTGGTGGAGGTGCAGTGGCCTAATGATCAGTGTGCTTGCTTACAAATGGAGCAGTCTGGGTTTGAGCCCTGGTCAGGGACTGTGTTTTTTTTCTTGGGCAAGACACTTTACTCTCACAGTGCCTCTCTCGACTCAGGTGTAGTAATGGGGAATAACCCTGTGATGGACTGGCATCCCATCCAGGGGGAATAGAAATACTACTTGTCACTTCATGCTACTGAAACTGAAGATAAGCACTGGCATGATGAGCCACTCAATGGCTTGGATGCAGACTTGTGGCAGGAAACTAAACACCCTACTGTACAGTTGCATTGATTTTTCTTCTAATAAACATTGTGCATTCTTCAAAATGTTTTAAACTTCATTTTTAATTGGCCCATGGTATGTTCTTATGACATTTGTTACAATTGATTTACAAACTCAAAATTTGCCACTGTATCAAGTTTGTGAAGGAAGATGATGTTTTGAGCATAATGGCCCTTTGCCAGAGGAAAATGAAGCGAAATATGAAGGGCTAACTCTTGAAATGTCAGCTTCACAAGCTTGGTTAATTTTCCTTTTATTACCTTTATCCATATCAACTTTATGTTGATAAATAGCTACATGTAGTTCTTTCACTTTCCCACCAACACAGCCTTTATACCTTTGTTACTACATGTAGCTTATTTAACAAGCAAGATATGTGTAATTTTTCTTTGACATTTTAAATTTTCAATGATTACTTGTTTTGTAGAATGGTACATCCCTGAACCTGACAAATGACCCAAGAGAAGCATGCTCTAATGCAGATGTGGTTGTGACTGATACGTGGGTCAGCATGGGACAAGAAGCAGAGAAAGCTGGTAGACTCAGATCTTTTGCAGGTTATCAGGTTGATACTAAGGTGTGTAATTCAATTAAGTGACAGGCTCACAGATCTCATTCAGCAAGGGGTTAATTACCTTATTCAAATTTAGGGATGATGGGCGGTAAAATATGGGACTCGCTGAGACATGCAAGACCCTTGTTTGAACGTTCAAGACAGTGACTTATGATTGTGGACTCCAAGAAAAAAAGAACCACACAAACACAAGACTTTGGACTCATCACGCAGGATTTCTATATTGGACCAGAAGCATCTAAAATCCAGAGTTTCTTAAGTACCGTTCCCCACCTCTGAACTGGAAAATTAATATTTTTCCCTGGATGCATTGCAGACCTGTGACACTGGGAAATTAAAAAAAAAAGAAAAAAATGGAAAAAAATGTGAAAAAATGGAAAAAAAAAGATTCATTTAGGAATTTGTCACCTGTCTGCATGCACCGTGGACTTGTGGTCAGATCTTGGCAAAATTTTGGGAAATGGGCTTGTTTTTGAAGTCCAGAAAAAGAAAATAATGGTTTGGAAAGAGTTTTATGTACACAAGAATGTGTTTGTAGAGAGTTAACTGTGACAATCTCTTTACAGTAATATGATATACTATAATTTACCAGTTATCTTATGGTAGTTAATCTGTTTGGCAGATGATGTCCTTGGCCAAGGAAGAAGCTGTTTTTCTACACTGCCTGCCTAGAAAACCTGAAGAAGTAACTGATGATGTATTCCTTTCTGACAAATCCTTGGTTTGGCAGGAGGCAGAGAACAGAAAGTGGACAATGATGGTGAGTTCTGTTGTTCATCCTGTAAGGCCTGTTATGCATATAATTATCCTTTCATCCTGCACCTTTACTTGTAGCTTTAAGAAAGATGACTATGATATGATAAAACAAGGGACGGTCTTTGCATAGTTTTGCGTGCATGTAGACAAAATGGTGACATGTTCCAGTCTGCTTGTCTTAGCTACAGACTGAGATAAATTCAGACCCTGCCCACACTACATTGGAGGAATTTGAAAACGCAGCTTAACAAAGGCACAGTAGGCTAGTAGTCACTCTCTACAACAGAATCGATACAGTCAAACCTTTCAGCAACAGCCACTTGAAGACCAGGAAAAGTAGCCGCTGTAGAGAGGTGGCTGTTATGGGGAGGCAGGGGTGGCAGGGAGGTGATATGAATAAAATGATGCCTGATCCTTTTCAGGAGGGTACAAAATCTTCTATTTGTAAAAACATTGAAAAGGAAACCCAAATGTTCAACATCTCAACTCGAAAGCCCCCAGTGACTACGCACACTGGTAGGTGTAAGCTGCACTCATTTATATTTACTGGTATTATAAAAATATAATTTACAATGAATAAATATTAGTGCTACAGTTCTCTCTCTCTTTCTCTCTCTTGCTATAGGCAGTGATGGTCTGTCTGACGGATGACTATTATCCTATTTCTCCAATACCACAGTTTTAGTTAAACTATCTTTACTTTAGGGAAATTTTAGAATTATAGGACAGTATGCTGTGTACAGCTACTCGTTTACTTGAGGAGAGCTGACAAATGTACACAGGGTATTGTAATTATAGGTTGGTGTTTATTATCATTTTGATGTCTGCATGGATCACATGGGTTATGGTAGCCTGGATTGTTCAGTTCACTGATTGTTTTAAATTATCAAGACCAGTAGGAATTAATTGCTACATAATTTTTTGTCATCATTGGACATAAAAATAATGCCCAGTTGAGACTGATATCAAAATTTCCTGATACCCTTGACTGTTTACCTAAGCAGTAAAATTATGGCTGTATACTATGATTATCAGTTGAGTAAAGCGCGACTAAAGGTTGGTGACCAGGTTTTAATGTTCAACTTGGGTTGTTGTAACAGGCAACTGACTCTGTTTCCAGTGGCAACTTGTCAGCATTTGATGTCATTGCCAGCAAAGCACATAAAATTGCAGGCAACAATGTTGTTACCACTGGAAACAAGGAAAGTTGCCCGTGGCAACACCATAATTTTAAGTCCAACACTTCGTCAACAAAGCACTGTGGCACCTTAATCAACTGATAATCGTAGTAAAACATCTGCCTTTGTCAATAAGACCGAGCACTGAACACCAAAAACATTGAGTAGAGACTGATTTTAATAATATATATTTGTATATGTTATAACGTGCATTCAGTAAAGGACAACATTTTACTGGACCACTGTTCTGTCTCAGATTGTGTCATTCCAGGGAATATTCCCCCCCCCCCCCCCCGCCACCCTGCAAGGGAAGGATTTTTATTTATAATAACCCTCAGCCTGATGGAAATTTCACTTCAGTTACATACTTTAATAGGCATTTGAAACCTCCCACCAACTGGGAATTTCTAAATTTCCTTCCACGAGGTGGGATTTGTTATTTCCTGATTATTGGCAAACATAGCCTGTGAAATGAATACAATTTGGAAATTTGCAACTAGCCAATCAGACAACATGTCTTCTGTCCTAACTATCAGGGTTGCCACAGGTCAGGAAATAATCAGGGAAAAAAAATTATTCGAGGTCAGGGGAATGTTGTGGAATTGTATTTTGAGTCACAGAAAAATTGACATTTAAAGAGGAGTCAGGGAAAATTGAAATTAAAACACCATTCTGATTGCTTTAATGCCATTAAAGAGTAGGATCAAAAAGAAATAAAAGAAGACAAAAATGGTCACAGAAATTTACTTTCCAGAACAAAAACCAAAAACCAACAATGGATGCTTACCCTATAGTGTTATTTATTTGCCTGATCCCAGTTGCTTTCTTTAACCCTTCATTTACACCAACTCAGAAATAAATTTGTGAAAGAATGTGGTCGCTTTGTTATGAGATAAAGAACATTAAAATTGCCATATCCAAAATGTTGGGTGTTAGACTTTAATTACAAAATGGACACTGAAAATCTTAGCCTAATGACTGGTTTTAGTTACAATAATGTACAAAATGTATGCACAACACAATGAAATCAGAATGGTCAAGGTTTTGTTTAACAGTATGTTTTGAAATAGTAATTACAATAGAATACTTAATCATAATATTTTCATCATGAATAATAGGAGTAATCATAGTAATCACGATGATTATCAATTTTATTCACAGTAGACAACAAAGAATCCCTAAGTTTCTACTTTAATTGATTTTAAGGCCTCATCCCATTCGCAGACCTCTTGTAACAAGATTATTCAAGGCCTTTGGACAAAATTAAACAGCCTTGGTGTAAAAAGCTAAATATTGTTGTATCATATACATGTATTCCCATTATCACAACAATCACAGTTTAGTTAGGTTATAGTTAAAATGGTGTCTGGAGAATTGTATCCCATGGAGAAGATCCAGTTTTATTATTACACGACAAAATCCTTGTTCCAAAACAGAGCTAAAGCCTGGATCACCAATTTCATTTTAAACCACATTGACAGTGAAAATTTAAAACATACTACCTTATCACAGGAAATTTTTGCACCCTCAATTGTCTTTTAACTTAATGTTGATTTTGATACAAAAGTTGCCACCAAAAATGTTAGTATAAAATTAAATGCCAACGGAATTATGAAGGTAAAATCAAGTAAATAATTCCTATCTTAACACCGAGCTCATGTTCTTCAGACTACATTCCCTAGGCTGTACAACTTCTAATTTAACTTCCAAGTGACTAAAAAAACAAAACAATACATTTAAAATTATGACAATTGCTCTCCGTGTTTGGCATTGTTCATAATATTAGTACAAAATGGAAATAGGATAACTTAAATAAATTATGCAAAGCAGAAAAAGTTGTCTTAACAAAATATTTCCTCTTCAAGATGTTGCAAAAATTTTCTGTAGTAAGGTAGCCAGAAAGGAATTTTTACCATTCTGTGACTAGCTGTCTACTGTTAATGTCACGCTGAATAGAACTTGTTTCAACTAATATACAAGTCTAGTAATGTGATAATATTATAACTGTTTGTACAGTAACCAGGAAAACCCCAGAACTAGTAATCAGTATTAATATTTATTTAATTTTGTAATTATAACACACATTATCAGGCATCCAGTGAAATTGCCCCCAGTGGAATTTCATGATTATTTAGAATTCTCTCAACTGTTATAAGAAATGTATAGAAATTAGTAAGAGGAATTTGTGGTTGAGAATAAGGCTTCCCTTAGAGGTACACGTAAAGCAATCAAATTCTAAAAAAATATGATACTAAAAATACCAGCTCACCAAGTTATCATAGGTAACTACAACAATATCATAACAGTCTTAAAATTAAAAAAAATAATTAAGTTAACAAACATTTTGCATTTAAACCAGGAAATATTTACAAAAGAAGACCAGAATAAAGGAAAAACCAGAGTCTACTGTTTTCTAGCCTTACAAAAAGAAAATGTAATGTGTAGTTCCAGAAAATATCCATGCCTCTCCCACAAAAGGGTTGTTTTTTAAGACCCCCCCCCCCCAAAAAAAAAAAAAACCCTCTGGAAATCCCAAGTAAGCTTGACACATTTCTTTAAAATTTCTGGTCTTACCCCCTCACCTCCCAGGAAATTCTAATCCCTTCTGTGGGGAAGAATGGAGATTTTCTGAACTACACAATCTGTAAATTCTATAAATAACTATTTTCACTTATTTTTATGACTAATGAAAATTAACAATGAAAATTGAACTTGAGAACACAAGCACATTCCCAATCTATGACTACTCCTAAAATAAGGTGGCTGTCAATTCTCAACAACTAGCTATACCGGAATTGCCAAAAGTAGTTGGCCACTGGTGAGAAGCTCTGTTTACTTCATTATCCCAGCCAGCTACTAATTCCATGCCGGCTAATTCCAATCAAAAAGCTTCCTTCCTAAAAACTCTGATACAACCCTGTACATTCAGTCACAGGGGAAGCTTACAAATTTGGCAAAATTAATTACAAGCCCATTCAGAAATAAGTAAAGACTTAATGGTTTGAAAGCCTCAGTGTTGACCTGTTACCATTAGATGTAAATAAAATAAGTATGACAAGAGAAAGCTACTACATATTTGTACATTGGATATGAAAAACAGACCCATTTGGTGATAAATGTGTGAATGTGTGACCCACTAATGCAGACTAATATTCCACAGCCACTTTGAATTAAAACCCCTGGATGATACTTCTATAGTTGACACAATACTGTAAGTACAGGTTTTTGTTTTAACATTTCAGTGATGATAAAATGTAATGGAAACTGAAAAACACAATGCAATGCAATAATAATTATTAACTACTAGGCTGGAGTCAAAATTGAATTTTGATAATCAGCCACTATATTTGCATGCTATCTTTCACTTTGATTCACTTTGAGACCCCAAGATCCATCTCGGCACTTGAGATGGGTAACACATTCCTCCATCCAATTGAGTGTTCGATGAGCAGTAAAGTTAATGATTTAGTTTTAGTTTTCACTGAGTTTATTAGACAATGGCTTTATTACTCTACCTATTATACACAGTGTTTTTGAGAATTTGAGCAACTGCCACCTGTCTATGTTTTGTTTGCCACCTCTACAAGTGGTTCACACTACTGTTTCTGTTTCTAAGTGCCCTGTTTCGCTGATTAACTAGCATGCACTTTCTTAGACACTACTCAATTTAACAATTCCCTTCTCACTGTCAGCCTGAAGACTGTCTTGGTCTTGGGCTCTTGGCAGTAAGTTGTCTTCTTCTGCTCTCTTGGCATCATGCTTAACACCATTTGTTGAGCTTAACTGTGTTGGAGACTGCAAAAATACAAAGAGGCCAAGAAAGCACATAGTTTACCATCATACCCACAAAGCAGATACACCTTGTACACTGTACAGCAGGAACAAAAAACGAAAATTCCTAAAATACATTGAAAAAATGTTATTTGGGTCCCATTTCAAGTTTTTGTCACCTCTGAAAAGATTAAAAGTGTTCTTGGTTTTCTCAATCCCCAGTGAAATATCTTTGGCATTAGGTGCACTTAACGCCTTATAACATCAAAGGTGTTTATCTCCAAGAGTTCAGATGTAAAGCGTCATGACGCCTTTTGAAACTAAGGTAAGCCAGTTTTTGGTTCCTTCGTTTAAAAAAAAAAAAATGACAGCTGTTTGAGAAAATGTGAAATCATATTGGTAAACTTGCTATGACCTAGTGAACAATAGGAGTTCTCATAGTCCAGAGTGCTATTTCCTTACACTTAGGAATACTCACCATAGGTGCTGCTGTTGTTGTCCTTACTGCTCCATACTTGTCTGATTCTGGAGGTTCAGGTATAATGACTCCTCTTCTGTTTATTAAACTAACAAATCAAACCAACAGTGAGAATACATGCATGGCAATTACAGACGAACTCTGCATTGATGGATATGGCAGAGAGATATTTAAATACAACATACATACAACTTTATTTGACTATGGAGGTTTACAGACATTGGCAAGACCCAAGTCCTGATGTGGACCTGCCTAACTACAACTACTTTAGTAATATTAGATACCTAAGAATAGAGAGTCTATATGTTAAGATTTCTAGATCACTGTAAGTGCCTTACGTTGACCCAAAAGCTGTAACCTGATACAAACATAAAACAATACATTTTCAGTTTACACAAAACAGACAGGTGTTGGTGTATGTTGGTTACAAAAAAATAAATAATCATTCACATCAACAGCTTGAATTCCAATGTAAAAGATCAAAAATATAAACAAAAAATACAACAAAATATTGATGTTCAGTTGTACCTAGGATGAAGTGGCCCACAAAGAACTTCAGCACAGTTTTTCCAAAGTGATCCTTGGCTATAGGGATTTGTATTTCCTTGACCACTCCGTGAGGAAAATGATCCTTTAATCTATGAAACCAAAGACTACATGTAAGTCTATGCCAAGAGGTCCATTCTGCCCTAGCTTCTCCTGGTTTCTGTGGCATTAAGTGGCTGCCAATGACAATTTGACATATAAATGTTGTATGGGTATGCTCAGCCTCGCCTTTCATGTGTAAGTACATGCAATGAACAACGAAAACAGTAGTCTGAGTTGTGGTGGTCACAGCACTGTCATTATTACAGTGGACAAGGTTGACCTCCTTCAAGCATGCAAAGAGCTGCACCTTATGACTTTACTGTAACATAATTAACACAGACACCCAGTTCCCAACAGGTAGCATTACAGGTTCACCTATACTTACATCTTCATTTGTAGTTTGGTTAGATGCAACTAAATATGAGTGAAAACCGGTCAATCCAACTATTGACCAAATAGAAAAAAAGCAAATAATGGCCTCTAAGATAGTAGGAAGAGTTAAGGATAATTCAATTTAACGCAGATAATATTAAACAATGCGATAAATATCAGGCTCTTCATCTTTAATTAACACTAAAACTTAATACACCACAACATAGTCCATGACAAGATTTTCAAGATTTTTTGCTTAGTGACATATAAAGTACTTCAAAGGATATCTAGCAGGTGACTGTTTCATAGCAGAAATAAATGATTCCTCTTCACCTTGAGATACTATGTCAAGAAAAGCAAATAATCAATACCTACAATGGGCGACATAAGTAGTTGAGACACTTTAAGAAAATGAATCTTTTCAAAATTTAACCTCTTATTCTAATTCATTTGCATCTAGCATTAATTCTCTGATACCTCCAGCCCCCCAATTCAATGTTGTGTAAGTGCTGTGGCCTCCCCCCTCCCAAAAACATTGTTCGGGGGTGGGGGGGGGGGGATGGAGGAAAAAGGGGGAAACGTTAACAAGACGTTCAAAAATTGCATTTTTCTGCGAAGTGTCCCAACACTTTTGATGGTCATTGTAGTTAACCTCAAGCACAGAGAAGTGCTCTGTGTTGCTTCAGAGATGATTTGCCTTTGTAGTTGATTGATTGGTTCTTCACCTTTGCCCCAACCATCCCCCACCACCATCCAAAGTAACTCGTCTGTCTTGTTCTCTAATAAAATATCACTGGGACTAGTGCTACATGTAGGTTATGGGTTCATGGGGGTGGGGAGTGGTACTTAAATGTTTTACAGATGTGATGCTGTCATTGCCAGTTCATTATTAGAATACTGTATTTCTCATATTCACTTGTTCTCCATGTTGCTCACCATTTATTATTGTGATAGAGTATAAGTACATCTACAGAACCTCAACATATTTTACATTAACTTATAGTCCAAGATGTACTGCTCAGAGCATTGCATAACAAGAATGTATTTACTGAATTAAAAACTACACAAAGTTGTAACCACTTACACATTACAAGATGTGTTACAACAAAAGCAAAGAGATAACAGCAGTAGATTGACAATGAAACTAGAAACATGAAGAAAAACTTGTAGTTCCTCTTTCCTACACAGTTACCAACCTAGAACAAAACAAAACAAAACAGTTCTTACTTTCACTATCAATACCTACATGTAAAGAACACTATAAAAGTACATAGATCTATTGTTATTATGTAAACAATGCACAAAGTGACAAAGAACTAGCTGAAGATTGTTCTTGAGTAAGTGCTGAAAACCAACTGGTTCAATTACTTACCCAGGGACAGTGATGATCAAACCGTTCTGAAAACAAGGAAACATAACATCACTACAGGTAATGGAGTGAATATAATTATATCCAAGAAGAAAAAACACATGATACAAGAAGTACAGTGGAACCATGCTATTTTGAACTTTCAGGGAAAAAACAAAAAATAGTTTGAAATAGCAGGAGTTCGAAAAAGCTGATAGTAAATGACTGAAGAGCAAATCCATGGGAAATGGTTTTGAATTTGAAATAACAGGGAATTTGAAATAACCCACTTCAAATAGAGGGGTCCAATTGTAAATGACCAATAAAAGACAGAGGCAATCTTGAGAAGACTTTTCACGTTCTACCCCTCGCTCTACTATTTAAAATGCTTCATGTCCCCTCATTTCTCATAAATGAAACCTGCTGTAGTCAAATTCAGTGATCACATGCATACATGGTCTGAATGGGGATCAAGGCAGGGAGACTAATGTTTACAATCATGAAGCCTGGTCTTGAACATTGAGTAGAAAATACAATGCAGTCTCAAGACCATGGTTTCATTGAGTTACAAAATGGTCAGGAGCTTTTACTTCTGGCTAAGAAAGGGCATTTTCATAATGGCAATTTTGGTGCCCCAAACATGAGAAGATTTTTACAAAATAAAGAACTCATTTCCAAAGAGAAGGAAATTTATGGCTTGGTGATAAAGGAAACCAATATGGCCAGGGTGATGTGACAGAAGTCCATTATTGTGTACGTTTCTTCTCACCTACACAGTTGTCACACATACTGCAATGCGATGCTCTGGGTGGTCTAAATATTTTGCAAGTAAAACAAAATTTAAGTTTGACAGCTTGTCCATTTATTGTTATCTCCTTCACTCTAGGAGGCGGTCTGTAAGTTTGTGGATCTTGATTAGGAGTTTCTGAAAGAGGAAAGGAAAACCACAATCAATAGTACAAATTGAGAAAAGACAAAGTTTGTTCTGTACAATATGACATGCTTTACTGTGCTCTTTACCAAACTAAGTTGAATATTTGGGTTGAGGCATGTCATAATTTCTGATATCAGAGTGCAAAAAAATCAGATTTTTCTCATGAGATTGTCATGAGAATAAAACCCAAACCAGACAACTTGCCTGTGGTACTATCAGACTAGCACCATAGGCAGACACTTCATGTGAGAGGCTATTTTACAATTCAGTTTCTCACCTAAGGTTTTTTCAATATATGCGGCCTCTTCAGCAGACGCCCTTGGTACAATTCCAGGATCGCTGAATGCCGTTTGAAGTAATGTTGACATAACAAAAATAAATAACCAGGCTGCAATAAATGGGACAGCTGGTGAAACGTTATCAAACAAGAATGGACAACTGAAAAAGAAAAGAAAAAGCAACATAATAGTTTGTATCCAGTTTAAATAAAAAACTATTCATGTTACATGTACATTTGTATATGTTGTGCAGTTCTCTCCATCACTTTATGTACTCTGAGACCACTCTTTATGACAAAGAGGTGTTCAGAAAGACTTACAAGTTTGAAACTACAGAAACTAGTGACAGGCTAGGGAGAAAATGCTCAGGCAATAAGCCATGTTCGATATATCAATATTCTAACATGGCTCCAAGGTTTTCAGGACAAACTTCTATATTTAGTGTTGTCTTCTTTGTATCCATTCCAAGTCTCTTTTGAGAATTGAGAGACAAAGGGAACCTAAGAGATTTACAATTTTGACCTGAAAGCGTCGGAGTGATGTTAAAATATTGATATCAAATGTGGCCTATTTAAAAATCTCTAAAATTCTGAAACAGTACAAACAAGCCATCAGAGACCACACTTTTTTTCCTGCAGTGCAAATTCCAAAAACACATGTCAAGCCGTTATCTGGATTGAAATCTGTGTGTATTTACCTTTTGTCTTTATTTCTGCATACTATCATTCAGTATTTTTCAAGATAGTTTGTTTTCAGTATTAATTTATCATCTTTGAAATAAATCAAGAGTCACTACAATTAGATTTTATGGTTATCTACAGCTACAAAAATAAAAAACACAACATAAACTTATTAAATATTTATTCTTCAAAAATTATTGCTATTTCTGACACACAATCAAAAAATACAACTGTAACATATTAACTGCTTAAAATAAAAATTATTAAAAATGGACTTTATATGCAGTGTATGTACATTTGCTTGGGCAGAAACAAAAATATTAAATTAGTTTCTTGTGGCTTCATTTGGGCCAAACCAAATGTACAATATTAAAGTGTATTTTTAGGTTTCTAAATAATTTATTGTTTACTCCAAAACTTTCGTGATAATTATTCTTATTCACACTAAATATAAAGAATAGCTGGTTTTCACATGACGTCACTAAAATTCAAACTACAAAACTATCGATCTTCCTGAGATTTTACTTTAATGATGTATAAGAGCAGCTGAAAACTAATATTCATACAAATTTTCACTCCGAATGGGTTCTTGGTTTTGTGATACACTATGCTTAAACTTCTAAGCTTTTGCCTGACACGGCATTTACATGACAGCCAAGAGAGCTGTCATGATGGTTAAAAAAGGGACTTATCCCGGGGAACTTGGCTATCTGAACAGTTCATGTCTTAGAAAAAGTATTATTTTAATGTTTTAGAGTTTCTCGAGGGATAAATTCACGCTTTTATAGCAAAACTCAGTGACAGATGTTTCTGTTGGTTTCTGGCCGCCATATTGGTGCCCATGAGGATGGGCACCAGCATGGTGTCTCCATACAAATCTCTATAAATTTGGGTAAAAAATTTCTCCACATATCTCGCATAAGAAAAATTGCTGTGCCCAGAATTTTGGCAAGAGTCTTTGCATATTTACCTTCTTTCATTTCCCAGATTCTGGACTTTATCTATTGACCGGTTTTGTTTTTTATTTTGATCTATTTTGAATTGCGTGACACTGAAAACCAGCAATCAACCAAAGTACGAATAAGTTTATGCTTAGCTAAACTGTTTAGTGTGGCAATAGGACTTTCTTACTATTGAAGACAATGAAGCTGGGTGTTTTGCAACATGCCTGAAATAAAAGTATTTCTCCACATTTTAGCTTTTATGATTTATTTTTTAACCTTTGACTTTTTCTTAAATGTTCCTTTTGGGTTCCATGGGGTAGTTCCGTGGAATACCAAAGGAAACTTAAGAGTGGAATTGAACAAATTCCACAGTCTGCAAGAGTCAAGCTGGTATAGGGAAAAAAACTCTCAAATCTCATTTTGCAAAATGTGGAAACAAAAAAGGCACTAAATCAGAATACAACTCATTCAAATGGGTCACACACCAGTGCTTCATCCAAAGACTAAATCTTTGGGCAACCTTGTTTGATTGCTCTATTATGCCTACCCCAAGTACCCATGACAATGTCTACATCATTCTTGGAATCCTGCACCAGCATAGCCTATGCCCAGTGCAAGTTAATTAAATTTACCACACAAATTTTGTATGAAACATATCCTTTGTTTTAAATACATGCATATACAGGTACCGGTATCAAGGAGGCTTAATACCAAAATGACCAATGACAAAGATATGGAATGCTGTCTGACTTTTTATGTTGACAATTTTGTGAATAATACTCAACTGTATCATTACCTCTATAAAATTCCATATAAAGGTACACGTCTGATAAAGCATACAAATTTGTTTGTCCATATGAGTCTGGTGATTGTATTCGCCTTTCCAGACATTAACCAATAAATGAATCCATAAACTAAACAAGGGCACCTGTCCATTGAAGTTTGGCAATGTATCTGTTTATGCTGTTCATATGAAAATACAGTAAATATGATCCTTTATTATCCAACTGCAGTGAATACTGTCCAGATAACAGTACAAATATACAGCAATATTGTATAGTTATTTGTACAGTAGAAAACTTATTTGCTGTACAGGTCAGTGTGCATGCGCAAAACTGTCACACTCTCCTTCTTTCATTGATAAATTTATTGACCACAGCAGTTGGATAATAAATCTCTTATTAGATGTTTTGGTGTATAGTATTGCTTTATATTTTTACTTGTTGTTTGTATTTTGACGCGCCCTACAGCACAACTCGTAAAAATATACAGCGATACTACACACCAAAACATCTAACAAGATATATGTGGCTCTCTTTTTATCAATTTATCCACTTGGGAGAACATTACAAAAAGATATGTTTCTGTACATATGTTGTATGCCATCAACATGTAGATGAAAGTCATAAATGTACAAAAGATATTTGTTTACAGACATAGACATTTACGCATGGACGTGGCCTAAGCAGACTCAACCATGTTATTACAAAGCAATATTTCCCTATTTGATCAACGTAATGAAAACCCATTTTGTCAAATAACCTAACAATGTTAGTTTTGCACAAAAAGCTCATTGTGCTTTGCCTGGCAGAATTTTTCCTAGGCTGCTTCAGATACCAGTTTATATCTAAGTATTTGTAATAGCATTGCATTGGCCAGGAAGAAAAACTCTATTTTGATATCTGTACATCAATTTAGCTGAGCAATAGTACAATTTCTTATTGTACAATTATGCTCAGAACTGGAGCGAAATAAATGTTTGCCTAAAGAATTCACACTTATCCAGTTGCACAAAGAAAATAAATTGGCACTGAGTTACCAAAAATATGAGTTAAATATATAGGAAAAAAAACGCAAAAAGCAAAAAATGAAGTGCGGCAATTTCAATTATCAAAAAGCGACGCGGAATTATTAGGTTTACAAACAAAACGCCAAACAACAAGCTCAACAACAACTTGGATATCTTAGGAAATCTTCTGCAACTCGTCGCTTAGGAAAAAGTAAGTTTATACATGTACGCTTACTTTTCAATACACAGGTGTCGAAAAATAAGAATTCGAGAGACGGTGACCGATTTTGGTAAGTAAGTGAGTGACTAAGTGATAGAACTTACTGCATAAAGATTAAGCTATGGAATGGTTAATTTCCGCAACTTCTCTCCACAAATAAAACATGACCTCATGATTGGTGTAAAAAAAACTTCATACTTACTCAAATGCAAAGAAAAGTCCGCTAGTAACTACAATGAGCACAACCGTAAAGTAAAAGACGCCGTTATTCCTCGCCATGATAATCCTTCCATCACAATAAAATTTGTTTCTCCCAGGAAAAACCTCCCAATTCCGATTTGACATGATGGGTGTGTATTGCTTTACAGTCATGGAGGTTTTCTCTGTTCACAGCGGTCAAGGACGAATGCAGGTTTCCCTCGGCGAGAAAAAAATCATCACCGGCACTGGTTCCTGTGTGCCGAAGTAGATGAACAAATATCAACGGGTAAAACTCCACCTGAAATCACTACGCTTGTGTTCACATTGCAAAGCAGAACGAAGTGCCTTCGTGCATAAGCGCCACACGAACCTCAGAGCGCATGCCTAAATGAGCCTGCGGTAAAAATTCAAAATGGCGGACGACAGTAGCAAGAAATTGCGCCAGAACGGTACTTCGTCTGAAAATGTTAGACCAACTAATGTTCTACCAGGGACCATATTTTTGACTGGAGTTGCTTTGGCATCAATACTTGGTGGCTTTAGCTACGCTATCGGACAAGCGCGTCGGAGAAGTCCAGGATCTTTTGATCAGCGTCAACAAGAAGGAGTGAAGTTGGCTGTCAGAGCGCTCGGCTGGGGTACTGTTCTTGCTGTGAGCGGCGTAGGCCTTCTAGTATTTGGAGTGAAGACTGCTCTAGGAGTCAAGGATGTAAGGGAGCGTGCCATTTCTTTGTTTTCTTTTTTTACGCGGTCGAATTCGAACGCATGACGTACAATTCCATATTTTGCACGTGCATCTGCTAGTCTCGTGTCAATTAAAGTAAGCTTATTTGAACGAAAATGCAGATTACTATATACTATTATTATACTTTTAATACTACGTACTGGTACGTTTTATGTTAGCATCTCAAAAATGTTCATGTAAGAAAAGGTGAATTGTGGAATTGTTTAACGATCTCACTTTTTTTGGAACGATCTGACCATGGAACGATCAGACTGGATACCTTTGCTATTGATCATCTCTCTGTGGTAAAACCTCAGGCTCACTTTTGCCGGCTCAATACACTGTAAGCTTTTTCCTGGTAAAGTTCATACAAATAAACTTAAGTGAGTACTGTCATCAGTAAAGGTCTATTCAAAGGCAGGGCTGGGGTATTCCAAAACACTGACCCCTGGTCCACGGACCCCACTATGGACTACCCTAACCACTGTGGACTACCTTACCGGAGTGGTCCATGGAGTACCCCTACGGACCCCCTCTGCGGACCACCCCAAAATAGAACAAAAATGATAAATAAAGATTTCACTCATGGGTTGTCTAATAGATTACTCATGTCAGTGAAATTTCGAGTGTTATGCTATGCAAATGTAACCGACCTGGGTTTATAACACCCCCTAAAAATGTCTAAAAGCTGTCTTCCATGTAAGAAGATGCTGATGGCAAAAAGAAGGAAAGTTCTTACCTTCCACTTGTGGCTCAGTCTGGCTACGGATTTGTTTTAGGTTGTTTATTAAGCTTGTTTGTATCTGTAATTCCGCTGTGTAAATCGTGAAAGCTGGAATGAGTTCGCGAACCCACTGTGGCAGAATGGGCTGAACAAAATGGCAGAGGGGAAAGAGCGCAAATTTAATTTCGAGGCTTCCTGGAAGCTTCCTGGAGGCTTCATGGTTTTTTATATACTGTGTGGCCACAGCAAAGGAAATGGCAATGTGTAATGATACAAATTGTGCGCGAGCCTGAACCCAAGCCTCTTGCATTTGCACATTGTAACGTTCAAAATTTCGCCGACACAAGTAATCTATTAGACAACCCGTACTTGAAATATTTATTATTTTTATTCTATTTTGGGTGGTGGTCCATAGAGTGGGTCCGTAAGGGTAGACCGTGGACCGGTCTATAGGTAGTCTGCGGGCCTGGTCCATAGTGGGGGTCCGCAGACCAGAGGTCAGTGTTTTCGGGTTACCAGCAGGACTGTGACATACCCAGTTCTGCCCCACTTCTTTCTTAACACAATCACTATTGATACAAATTATACAACAAAATATATGTCTGATGTCATTTTTACAAGGGCCTGCGTCATGCACCATTGGTTTCCATCTGAGGTTTATAACAATACTAATCACATGATATTATTATTATTTGTGTTGCATCTACATGTTGAAGCAACTGTTGGTGTCCAAGTACAGGCCAAATTCATGCTGGATTTCAATCTTTTTCAATAGAAGTTTGAGAGAGATAGATGATGACTCTCTCTGTTTTTTGTTGTTGTTGTTTAATTTGTTTTGTTTTGGTTTTTCCTTATCAGGCAAAAGAATTTGGTTTGAAAATGAAGGGCATTCTTCCCACAAAGGATGGAAAATTTGTATCCTATTTTGAGTCCTGGAAAATTCCAAGAAATAAGGGAGGTGGGAATGTTGATGAATGGTCTTCCTCAGGTTCAAAATCAGAAAGTCAGAAAATAACAGAAAAATAAAGCTGGTTTCCTGGAAGGATTTGGATTAAAATCACTGCTTGTTCCTTTACATGCTGTAAGAGGACAACTAGTATAAACTCTGGCATGTTACACAGCCTTGAGACCTGAAACACCACAAAATATTTGAATTTATGAGAGGCAATGTCATTATTGCCAGGTCCTGACAGATCTTCCAATTACTTCAGAAAGCGACTGTTAACGAAAACTTCACAGCAACAAATCCGTGATTGATGATAGACAAGTCTGCCTTTGTCCATTTCCTTGGAATGGGGTGAAACTCTATTATAAGTAACACAAGTTTATGAAGAACACCACAAATTTACCTGAAACAAAGGTTGCGTGAAAATTTAACAAGTAAGATTACGTTTGATGCATTCTGGAAGCCTGCACTTCACTTTTCATGCTCCATTCTATCTGGTGTGGCACTTAGTCTTATTAATGACCTCACAACATGTGAGACTCAGCCTTTCAGTTTGCACCGTCTTTAGACTTTGTTAGCTGGCCATGTGATCGCAGGGTGGTTTTATCAAGAGATTGTCTTTGAAGACAACATTAAATATACTTCAGTATTAATTTTTTTTAAATTCAGTATGGTGCTTAGGTGTTGGTTTTCCTTTTCTTACTCCACTCCTTTGATTAGTTCTCTAACTGGCCAGGGAGTACTTCAGACTAGGGGTAGGAGTGTACCACGTACCCTACAAGCAGGCTCTTCTCTGCAAAAAGCTGGCTTACAGCTATGTACCACTTAAAATAAACCGCTCATGATGGTCACCCTTCTCTAGCTCATGTGACTGGGCTCATCGGCATACATATGATAAACACAACATGTCAAGATGTGCTAGGAGTAAGGGGAAGAGTCCTCACAACGCATGTTGTGACTCCTTTAAAGACAGCAAAAGCTGGGCCATGCAAGCTGACTTCATGTATGTCCTTCCACAAGAAATAAAGACTAACACAAGTCTGATAAATTACAACCTTTATTATTAAAAGACAATTTACATGTACTGCAACCATGGTACACCTCTACAGAGTCTTGTTTAAGTTCTTTCAATTTAACCCTCAGTGAAGATAAAATAATATATGATGTTTAAATAAAATTGCTTTAAATGAAGTTTAAGAACTATCAACATGAAGTCATTTCTTGACTAGAATTACAGAGTAGGTTGGCTCATGGGTCGTACTTTTCAATACTAAAAATTGACACTATATTTGTACGGATAATTTCAAAAAAGTATTCCTAAAAGGTAAACAGATAATTTCACTGACTAATCGGGAATGACTACCAGTACTTAAAGTAAATTGAATAGACATATTGTGAAGAGTAACAACCTTGGTAAAAATGGATAAGTTGCCACTGTTACATTTGTGACAAAGATTTTAGATTAAGTCAGAGCCCAGAGAAAGGCTAAAAAAATAAACATCATGAAAGGAAATCCTGTAGTATTAGTGTCATTATAAGACATTATTGATTATTTGTAAGCTTCCAATGCCCTCGAGCCCTATCAACATCAGTTTATTTCAATTGTTATTCTACACTGTCTAGTTCATTCACTCTTCACTTGACTCTTTCAGTTTTGCTTGTGAATACCTGTAACTAAAAAAGAATATTAAAAGGTACAATTAATAAGCATTTCAACAGTATATATGCTTGCCATTTGTCGGAAGTAGCTGGTTGGAATTACTCGATGACTGTTAAATTAAATGTTTACAAGGGTTTTCCCAAAGTCAGCAACAAACCGAAGGAGCTGGTGCTAACCATTTACAATGAATCTGGTTTCCTATTTTTTTTTTCTCTTAATAAGAGTTCTAATAGAAACTGGAGCAAACGGAAAGGAAATTTTCCAAATTTATGTTATTCTGAATGGGCAAAGATTTTTCAAAAAATCCCAAAAAGAAAATCAAATAGATTAGTAAGAATGCCTTACTCAGTATAACTTCACTGTAAGTTCTTTCTACAGCTAAATTAAAATACAGCAATAAAATACATACTATGCTATTCTACAAAGCTGATTTATTCCCGTGATTCCAAGACCAATGTTAACACTAAACAGCAGCCAGTTCTTAGGGATGATAACCATGGAGTAACGTGCCCATATCAATCCTGCAACAACAGTACAATATTATAAAACTTATGTACCATATGTCTGTTATGTTGAACTCTATACTAATATCATGGTCAATGATGTGGCTGAGATCAATGGCATCACTTGAATGTAGAACATCATCATCTGCAGGTTTGAATGAACATTTATCATCTATTTATCATTTACTGATATTTAAAACCAGAAAATTACCAGCTGTATAGCCAAGTGAAAAGAGCACTTGTTTTTAATGGTATACTCAAAGTGTTTTCTTCCCATACCTAAAACAGAAGTGTCACATGGAAAGATAAAATAGCAGAAGGGACCACTTAGAAGATATCGTAAAATATTGACAATTTTTTGGCATTTTTCATATAAACCAAAGAAACTTCTCCATAAATCAATTTACATGTAGAATACCAGATTTAGTAAATGTGCAAAGTTTTGTGATAATCTGTTGCAAACTCATGGAAATAAGAGACCCCAAACTTACCAAGTTTACAAAGAAAATGACTTTGTATGCCAGGGGACAAGCACTTTCCCAAGGCATAGATTTACTTGGACAGAAGTGGCAAGTTTCAGGTCCTTTATTCCTATGAGTGTGTGACGGATTATTATGAAACTTCCCATACTTACAAATTTCACATGATAGACTTATTTCTTTGATTAAATGAAATTGTTGGAAAAGCATGACCTTTTTGATTTGGTCCAAGTGATAGGGATGTTTATGTTCACCAATGAATTTCCAGCAATATGATTACCTGTAACTTTCAGTGCTATAGATAATCGACAGACATCTGTACTTACCTGTAGCTGCCAGTGCAGTGGATTGTGATGGGCTGAGTTTATCAGCTGGCCTTGCAAGATCAGCTATTCCAGCAAATACAAGACCCTTAAATAAAACAGTTCTCAATCATTTCTTGAATAACATAAAAGTAATGTCCTGCAAATCATATACTGTCTACATTTGAGAAATCTAATATTAAATATAGCATTATATACATGCAAATCTTACCCATTTGAAAGCTGGAGCCCAGAAAAATATAGTCTGAGGTCCTGAAAATAAATAAATAGAGCATACAGTTTCTACAAAGCCATAAATGTCACATGATCAGTGAAACATAACATTGACTACTGCAGCCCCCACACCCCCTCCCCCAACTCCACATATAGGGAGGCCGATCTTTCAACCCCCCAGAAATGACTAAAACTGCGTCTGAAGGGTAAAGTTTCTCAAATTGAACTTTAGACACCAGTACACGAGCGCAGATGCATGGCAAATTGAGAAAGCACTACAAAATTTTAATCAAATCCAACCAGAAACATATCACACGTCACACGCTAATAAATTATGCCAACCAAATTCAACAAGCAAGCCGGCGCCGGTACAGGAACCTGCGCGCAGCAAGTTCTACATACAACGAAGAAAAACGCAGGAAAACACACTGACAGAAAAAAGTATTATCACTGAAACGCTTATACAAACGGAGGTCTAACTTTGCTTCACAAACAGAACATCAACCAGAACATTTATTTCGCGTTAAACATAGGTTCCAACGCAAGCGTAATATTTCGAAATATTTGGATGAGTCCAACAACATCATACATGTCTAAGGTAAAAAAGATTACTTACCAGCTGGCGCTTTCCAAAACGGAACAAGTCTACGAGGTAATGCCGCTTCGATCTGTCCAAGGAAACGCACCCAAACCACCTTCACTGCACTCATTTTGCGTACTAAGTGACGATTAGGTAATTTCAAGAAAATGGAAGACAAGAGTCTCACAACAGAAGAACTGGGAATTAGTGACATTCTAACAGCATGCATGATTGGTTAAAATTCAAAAACAGCCAATTGAAATTCTTGTAGGAAAAGACCCAATGAAAAGCAGCAGAGACGTATACTGAATTTCACAGCAAGGAGCGGGAAAGACCCGCAGTTTGTTTGTTATGGAAATGTAAATTCGCAGTTCCCAAGCGGTTTTGCTGAAATGCGAGAGAGAACAAAGAAAATATGAGACTTTACATCCGTAACAAAGAAAAATATGATCCTTCAAAGGCTGGCAAGGCGTTGGTATTTGTGGAATTTCCAGATCCTCGCGTGTTTTCAGTTGGGCAAGTGAAGGAGGTAAATTATCTTCGTGTTGTTTTTCATTGGAACATCCAAATCGGAGATCTGAGAGGTTATTTAAACCTTAAAAACCCCCAAAGATCCGTTTCCTTGTGCTTGAAACCAAGGACGATCTTGTCTTTTGAAAATTGCCGCCCAAGTAAATTTGCTTTCCACGGGACAACGCGCCAGATTGACAGTATGACTTTTGCAGACTGCACTGCACACTACAGACTGTATTCGGACACTAAGTAGCGCTCTGGTTAGCCTGAAAATAATTGAGGTTAACCTGAATAGCGCTCAAGTTAGCCTGGTTACGGTTAACTCGCGGTCATAGGAATGGAAATACAATGATGAAAAGTCTGTAGTCTGTAGACTGCTACATCGCGCGCAAGAAAATAAAGCGGGCATGCTGCGCGCAAATAAGCCATATTTGTATTCTCGGTATTGGACTGGAACTAGCTTACAAGTGAGGCTAATGCTGGGATCTGTTCTAAATGCAAATGACAGTAATATCTTTGTAATGTTATACCCTTGCATGAGCCTTTATTGTAAGTTCCAGTCCAGTACCAGGAATAAGTACAGGGCTTGTTATAAATGACTTAGCTACGTGTACTATGCATGCTCTCATTGGTCGGTAGGTGTGTTTAGATGACAGTATGGAAACATGGTTGTGACATGTTAGATTTTGCTTGTAGTTTAGAGAATTATTTTATAAAAGAAAAAGAAGACTTTTTCCATGTTTTTATAGCCTTATTTAAACACTCAGGAGGGTTGGAGGAATTCTTAAAAGTTATGTAAACCCTTGACTGCATCTCGGGTTTGTGTAACTGTCTCGAATCCCCTTGTGTTTAAATGAGCTGGGTCATGTAAACATGGAAAAAGTACACCAATTAACGAACACTTCCTATATCTAGTATACATTTTCCTTCTGAATCAAAACTACTGCAGTGTGTTGTATAACTTTTCATAGTTACAGAACTTTACAGACCCCTCCTCACCACCACTACCCCCTCTCATTCCCCCCTTCCCCCCCCCCATTTCCAACCTCCATGGCAGAAGGTTTTCTCTCCGGGGGTGGGATACTCCCATATAAAAGGACGGGAGTGTTGGTTGTACCTTTTAGAGGTTAAAAAAGCAGTTTTGGTACCTGTTAGGGTGTTCAGCCTCAAAAGGTCCACAGCGGGAGCTTTTGTGGTGCCTTTTAGGGTATTGAGCTGAAATAATATGACAGGAGATAATGCTTTGTTTTAGAATTGGTACCTCTTAGGAATGAATAAAAATTCAAGTGATGCCCACAAAGCAGGATCTTGGTACCTCTTAGGGGTTCTTTTCAAAATTTTCAACGAACAACCCTGTCCTATTTATATGGGAGTCCCCCCCTGGGGGGGGGGTTCTCCTGCTTGGACAAACAGTTAGTAGTTTGAAGGGTGATGACAACTGCCTGCTTTGGGCTAGCAGTGTACGTATTGGCTGTGAGATCTACAAACGTTAATGTAAATAACGTGATGGTATTTTACACACTGCCTGATTTTGTATGTATTTTAATTGTCAGGAATTCAAAAAGAAAGCCAGGGCAGCAAAAATTGACTCTTTGTATTTCCGTCAAGATGATGGTTCCTATGAGGTCTTAGCTGATGACCGGTGAGAATTGTGTAGAGCTGGTCTCACTAGCTACAATAGTTATTGTTCATAATATTTGGTTTGACTTAAACAGGACTTGAAAAAAACTTGAATTCCAGCTTTCCCTCAGTTCAAATGGCTCTTGAATTTTGCTTGCCCTGGGCAAGTCTTAGTTTGCTCATTTAATGATTTGGTTGGCAGACGACGTGCATGATCTGTCACCCATCGGGCAAGTGAGAGTGAAAAGTTACTTGCCCAGAAGGAGAATGTACTTTTTTTGAGCCCTTCTTAGAGTGGATAGCAAACAGTGTGAATTAGGTGGCTGTTAAAGTCATGCGTTATCATTAACGTTCAAGTTAAATCTTAGATCTAGTGGCATAATGGTTATATAATAGTGTGCTGGTGTGGTGGACTCTGGATCAAGTGGCTTGAGTTAAATGTGATTTAAGCCATTGATGGGCGCTATCTTGGCTGCTTGGTGTTATGCAATGTGTCACACAGGAAAAATTTCTTGCAGCCATAATAAAAAAGTCCTGTAATGACCAAGCTTGTTAGGTCAAGATGGCTGGATAATGGCTTTGTTCTTTTTTATGAGAGTTTTATGGACCTTGACCTTGTCTCATAAACATGCAGAAAAATTACTTGGCCAATATCAAGCCATCTTGACCTCATGCTTGGTTAATAACCCACATAATATAATAACACTATATGACTGTTTGGAATTATGACAGGACCATAGGCTTCTACAATATACAAGACAATGCTGTTCTGGAAACAACAAGCAATCCTCTTTGGGCTGCTACCATCTACTATAGATTGCGGGAAGTGGAAAGAGATGCTGCCAATCGTCCAGATGATCCAAGGGCTGCTAGGGGATTGGAGCAGTCATTGATTCAGAAGTTTATGGCATTGGGTATTCTCTTTAATGGAGGAAACAAGTAAGTTGGTCAAATCTCTGCTTTTAAACACCTTCAAGAAGAGGACAACTACTTCAACAAAACATTAACTATACAGCCTTTTAGTCAAGATTTGAAGAATGGATGTCCAAAATGTGCTATAGGGTCTGTTCAAATGAACAATTGACAAAGCAACTTGAAAAAAAAATAAAACAATATTTTCTTTAAAGGTGGGCATCCACAGGACACCCAGATGCCCATATGACTAAAAGCCTGCATCCATAGCAACCCATAATAGAAAACCTCCAATTAAACTCAGCAACAATAGATGAACTTGGGAAGTGGTGCCTAAAAGGAGGGTGAAGCCACGAGTGCCACTGAGCCAAATGCATAGGGTAACCATGACAACCCTGTGAGTGGCAACCACCCAACCGGCACCAGCACACTGAAAAACGGTGGAAACACAGATACTCACCACATACTTACCATGACTAGAGGGAGGGATGGGCCGGGAATAAAAACACCGTGAGAACTATCTGATAGTGATAACAAACACGGAATGACTTGACATCTGAAGCTTAACTATAAGCCATGTGGTGCCCCTGCACGAAGTCCCCGGCCACCCCAAACCAAAACTCTGGGAGATACTGCTGTCTCGCGTTTAACTTAGCCTAAATTACATTTAGCCACATTTAAACTCATCAACAATAGATGAGCTTGGGGAGTGGTGCCTAAAAGGAGGGTGAAGCCACGAGTGCCACCAAGCCGAACGCAGAGGGTAACCATGACAACCCTGTGAGCGGCAACCACCACACCTTTCCCTCCAAGATACTTGGAGAATGAAGGGACCATGCACAGGGTGGAAGAGGGACCGAGACCCTCCAGCTATCTAAGCATCAATTTCCAAGCCCGAACCAAACACAATAACAAAAGGAGATACATACCATGCCAGGCACCTAACTGACTCTGCACCAACTTGATGCAAAGGCTAGTTTACTGCAATGCTGCCAGACCAGACAGCCCAGCATAAAAGCACCGTGAGAACTATCCGATAGCGATAAAAAATGCGGAATAACTTGACATCTGAAGCTTAACTGTAAGCCATGTGGTGCCCCTGCACAAAGCCCCCGGCCACCCCACACCAAAACCCTGGGAGATACTGCTGGCCAGCATTGTCTCACGTTTAACTTAGTCTAAATTACATTTAGCCACATTTATGGGACGCCCTTTCCATAAGCAGGGTTGGTATTAAAGTTATCAGCAGGAAGACAATATTGGTTTTCAAAGGCAGACAAAACTTTTTGAACTGAATATCTTTATAAGAAAAACTTTCCTCCAGACAATCAAACAAGGCAGGCAAAATCATCCTCACAGCTGGGTAATTTGCCTGGTGTCCAACCCTGCATATATAAGGGCATACTTTTCATTACGGGACGATATCCAAAGGGTACACATGTCATATAAGGACACTCCTTCCTCGCACCTTGCAGAAGAGAAATCTTTCAAGAAGGACATACCTTACACAGGGGCTGACCTTTCAAAATGAGACATATCATAAGGGGATGTAAATGGTTACTTTAATGTATTAGTCGGCGGTGGCGTTGGTGGTGTTGGTTCATGTCAGAGCATCAATTTCTTCTAACAGTACGGTCTCCTCTCCTTCTTTCTCTTTAAAGAAAGAAGGTAAAGGTAAAGTCTGCATACGAGCCAAGTGGCCCATCAGGCCAGAGCTTATCCCGGTTTATGTAGCATGAAGTGACTAGGAGTATTTCTACTCCCCGCTGGATGGGATGCTAGTCCATCGCAGGGTTACCCCCAGCATTAAGTTCGGCAGTACCCATTTATACACGTGGGTGGAGAGAGGCACTGTGGGAGTAAAGTGTCTTGCCCAAGAACACAACACAATGTCCCCGGCCAGGGCTCGAACCTGGACTGCTCAATCCAGAGACGAGCGCACTAACCATGAGGCCACCGTGCCTCCCACAAAGAAAAGAAAGAAACTCCAGGTAAAACAAAAAGCTTTTTTTTTTTGTTCTTTAGTCAAGAAAGGCAACAGCCTCCATACTTTGAAGAGTTGGACCAGCTATTTGAACATCTTCAAACTGCAGGCAAAAAGCCAGTCCACATGTCCCAACAAACCTTGGATACCCTGCAGCAACTAAAAGATGAGTATGAACAAAACGACATCCATGAGAAAGACTCCATTGGTCACTTTGTTCGTAGACAGGCTGTGAAATTAGGACTTACTGCGAGTAAGTGGCTAGATTTAATCAGTAGTTACCAAGTATTACTATGTTAGCTTGTCGATAAGCAATATTTGAATGGAGGGTAGGTGCCAATTGGCTACAAAGCAGGCAATAAGCAAGTGAGTGTGAGCAAGAGGCAAATAAAGGGGCTACCTATGGCAACTTCCTACTGGTCACCTCCCCCTGGAACCTGTCACACCGAGCTCTCAGCGGAGAATAAGTGAACTTACCTGGAAATAAGGGCCCTCTATGAACCAAGACATGGGTGGGAGGGGGCAAACCAAAGGCCAAAGCGACAAGGCTACACAAAGCAAGTCAAATACACATGCCCAAGGGGATCATCTGCTGGCCAACAGCAGACCTCCCAGTTAATTATCATGATTATTGTTGATCTCATTTTAGACTTATACCATGGCAGTGACAATTTTATAGATGTAGAGATGTGACATCAACCTTGTTCCAGGATCTCTCTTCATTATTCCTTGGAACATGATAAATTTGTAATGAGATGAATATGTTAAGAGACAGTAGTTGTTAGTAGAAGCTCTCTCTCTCAACTTTTCTTTAGTAAACCATTTAAGTCACAAGAGTCACCAGTATGAAAACAGTTATTTTTTTAAAAAGCTTTTTGTAATATTTAATAGTTGAGTTAATTTTTTTCCTTTGTCAGACATCATTATCACAATGTAACACAAATTGGTTTGAAATTTCTCAAATCGAAAGCAAATGAGCTTATTGTTTTCATTGATAGATGAATCAAATGGAAATGGTGACGACCACACTAATGGAGAAGTGCAGAGGTAAGCAATCTTCTTACTGAAGATAAATTTATTTACATATGAACAGGGTTCGAAATTAACTTTTTTATTAAGGAGCCAACTGGTGACTTATTCCCAAAAATTTGGTTGACTGATTGTAATGTTTGGTTGCCTTAGTTTTTTCACTGATTTTTTACTTCAGTATATTCTTAATATACAAACTTCAACATAGTTCTAAGTTCCGTACAAAGAAGCTTAATATACGATAGTAGAATTTTAAAGCAAGAGCACATAAAACAACGTTATGAAGTAACAATAGATGTGAAAGCAGCTCCAGTCTCATTTTGCGTGTTTCCTCTTCTTCCTTGTCTACTTTCACATCTATGCAATTTTCGACACTAAGATAAGGTTTTGTGCCTTAGTTCTTAATATCTGGTCGCCAACACTCAATTTTTGGTCACATTGGTGACCAGTCAGTCGCATTTATTGATGAAGAGAAATTTACTGCTTAAGAAAACTTTGCAATATCCTTTACTGTTAGCATGCCACGCAGTAGTTGTTTACATGTACTTCAATGTAGTCTTCTCATTCCTTCTGAAATGGAGATACATATTGACAATGTGGACAAATTGATGGGTCGCCATACAAGAATGAGAGTGCTTTGTTCTATTTATGATTACATGCTATCATTTTAAGACCTCAGGGTGCAGTCACCAGAGGTGGAAGAGGAAGAGGCAGCAACAGGGGCAAAAGGCCAAGTGGAGCTGGCAGAGGTGGCAGGAGAGCAACTCAGAAGCAAAGGATGTGCGAAGACTGTGAGGAGAATGCAGCTACTCAGTTCTGTGCTGACTGTCAACCACCATTGGTTCTGTGTGATAACTGTGCACTTGTGCTGCACAGGGGAGTCACAAGAAGAAATCACCAGTTAAAAGGTAAGTAAAAGTTCCATTGAGATAAATACCCATTTCTTCTGGTATCTAGACAGGCTTTTAGCCAGACTGGTGTCCAGGCATCCTGTGGATCGCACTTCTTAAAGAAATTTGTTTAATTTATCATATGATGTCATATAAATATTGCTGATTTGAGCAGACCCTATAGCACATTTTGGACGCTCACTTTTCAAATCCTGGCTAAAAGCCTCTATCTCGACATAATGTAATTATCTATGTCATTCTTAACAGTTAGCGAACTGTTTGATATCTTCACAGTCTACCTCCACTGACCTCAGTTTTGTAGGCAGTGAATTCATAAGGAAAAATATGTAACTCTCACAGATCATAGCCATAAGTCTGCATATTGTAACTGTGGTCTTTTGTTTTGTCAGATGTCTCAGAAGCACCCGCCCCTGCAAAGGGCTACACACCTAAGGTAAGCTCCTAAAAGAAGCAACATCAGACAATGTTTATCATTTGAGTCTGGTGTAATTAAATACTGCACTCTTTTTCTTGCAGGCATACAGAGCACCATTTGCCATGCTAGTGGCATTTCATAGGTAGGTGATTTGCTAAGTGTATTTTCTGTAACTTTGAAAATGATAGTCTCATATTGTTCATTGTGCCAAAGTTGAAATGTTGTAATTACACTTACAGGGCTTCTAAAGAAGTTCCCAGCAAAATGAGTTTAACTGCAGAAGACCTTAAATCCAGAGCTCAACCTCTAACAAACACAGATTTGGAAATCAAACAGGGTAACTTGATGATCTGGCCAGCATTCAGGGGTTTCATTAACATTTTTAGCAGGAGGGCAACTGGTTTTCACAGGCAGGAAATTTTTTTGAATTTACTTATTTATAAGAAAAACTTTCCTCTAGATTGTCAAACCAGATGGGCCAAATCATCCTCACCGCCGGTCAGTTTGCCCTATGCCTGGCCCTTAATGAAACCCCTGTGGCATTGATTACATGTAATTATATAGCCCAGAACCACTAATGGACTAGTCACTCTTGGCTTGCAAAAGGGACTATGATATCTATTTGTGAAAGATTAGTTAACCACTTGACAGTCAAATAATGGACTAGGAGAATACCATAACCTTTAGGTCATTCATTTTAACTGAGCATCGCAGTTCTTCTCAAAATTGTAAGTTAGCCATAAAGATCACCAAACCTACCATAATGGGGGGAACTTGCCTCCACTTTGGATTGATGACCACTACTACTACAAGCACTGCTACCAACGGTAGTAGCGCTTTGTAGACCATAAAGAGAATTTGTTTGTTGACAGCTGCATGTACAGGATGCTTGCAATGTGAATCTTGATCTTTCCTGTCATCAGTCATTTAAGCATTGATGCATGAGAATGATTCAACCTCTTCCCAAGCTTTTCTTCATTGGCTACCATGAATCTGAAGACGAAGTGTCTGTTCTCATTAACAGGAAGATGGTTTGGAGGCTTTGACTCACTGGAAAATGCCTTGATGAAGAATGAGCTTGTACAAAAGGAAGCAAAAATACCAAAGTAAACAAACTTTAATATGTTAGTGAATCCCTTGAATGTACTGATCAAAACCCCAACAACAGTTCTTTTCATAAGCATCGTCATCCACACTAGATGAACTGCTTAAAACAGAAGCATACATATAACTAGCCTACAGACCCTGTGACCCTTCCAAAAGATGCTACACTGCTGAAAAAATTAATAACTTTGCAAGGTGATGAGTTGGTGCCAGACAGGTTCACACAAGGTAGCCCAGAAGAAAGGAATCTGCTCAATGTACATCAAGCAGAATGTGATGTTCAAATTAGCTCAAAATATATTGCATACTCACTAGGACAATTTTAACAACTCTGCAACCAAGTCTTTCTATTGATAATGTCATGATAACATACTTTTTGACTGAGATAGGTCAGGCTGTTGAGACTTTTTTTTAAAAAATCTTGAATGACCTGCCATCAAATGATTATTTTCTTATTTTCTTGTTTTCTTGATCAGTAAGTAGCTATAGCTGTAAGTAAGTTAGAATTCCCTCCCTCCCATATGAAAATGTAGTTCTTTAAGAAACTGCTGTGAGCTTCCACTGGTATTTGGAGACAGTAGTGGCATCTTTTATGTTCATAGACCAACCCTGTTGTAACATATGCCTCACCACTTTCAATCAAGTGAAACTGATAGTAATTTTACAGGTATTCTCTTGTGGAAAAGGGCCTGCCCTTAGCTGCAAGGTGCTCAGAATTTGATTATGCTGTACAGAATCTCACTCAGTCAGCCTCAGTTCCAACCATACCAGTCATGGCAGCAAGGTTTGTTCTAGACAATATACAGTATTTGTTTGCCCTTTGTTACCTATCTATGATCTTTTTGGTCTGGTTGTTATATTGGAGGTGTGAACCTTTGGGCTTTCAATGAAAATACCAGACCTTTTAACTCTGTCTGTGAAGACACCACACATTCGTGACATAATTTGTGCTATTCAGCAAACTGGTTGCTTGACTTTGTCACTCTCACAGTGCCTCCCTCCACCCAAGTGTATAAATGTGTACTGACATTAAATTCTCGTTGTAGCCCTGCAGTAGTCTAGTATCTCGTCCAGGTGGGGAAGGGGGTGGAAATAGTCCTGGCCTTTTCATGCTGCTAAACTGGGATAAGCCTTGGTGCTATGGCACACTTAGTCTGATGCAGTCTTTACCTTAATACTTATCAGAAAATTGTGTCTGTGGAGACACTGCAATGCATGTAGGGCTAGGCTATTACATGGCAACAATAATAATAAACTAGACTAAACTAAAATCACGAACCCTTTCTTTAAGGGACAAACTAGTGGACAATGAGATCATCTTGTTTTATAGGCCAGTATTCAGAAATTGCCAAGTGTGCTTGTTAGTTGACAGTGAAGAACCATTGAGGGAGCGTTTTGTTAGAGTGGCACTACAGAGAGGACTGTCAGCAAAAACAAGAAAGCTCCCTGTGGGAGATTTCCTGTGGGTTCTGCTTCCTCCTGGAGTGAATCCTGACACAGTCAGAGATATGCCAGAACAGGAACTGGTAGGTAGAAATGTTCAATTTTAACCCTTTAAATTACAAGCTCAAAGCTCAAGATCTTCTTCAACTTTCTAAAGGACATACTTCCCTCAATGAGCAAATTTATACTAGGTACAAATTATCTTATAAAATAAATAAAGTAAATCTTGTTCTACACAGGACTTCCTAGAGGTTAAAAGGTTTTTAAAACATTTTAACCTCAGAAAAGTCCCATGTAGAGCAAGATTTGCTTTATTTATTTTACATGTGAACATGAGAGGTTCTGAAAGTTGCAGAAAAACTATTACTATTACTAAAACTATTTGTCTGAGGCAAATTAACTGTCAGAGATGGATGATAATTATTTGTCTAGGCATAAATTTGGTGTTTAGATGAATTGGGAGCACAAAATTTGTCTTTGGCTGGTTTGTCTTTTAGCATGTCTTGAAGACATATACTGACAGACAAATCAGCTTTATGACATGGATTTTGCCCCATGTTCATCTTAACACTGAGGTTGTATCAAGATGGATTGTCTGTCCCAGGTGGATAAATCACCTGATCATTAATCGAAAGAAGCTCATCATTATCTTGAAGTTTTTTACGGACCCCATCTGTTTTCATAATGACGATATTCAAAATATTTTGCAGGTTCTTCCCATGCTTGTCGAGAGGAAAACATGGGATGACTTGTGGTCTAGTCTCAAGTCCACAAGATTTGTGAATCAAGTTCACAGAATGAAGGTACGCTAGCATAAAATAAGACTTTAACTGCAAAAGAGTAGTGGCATTTGCTGAAGAGTAAAAAAAAACTTTAGTGGTATCTTAATGAGACAATTCTCAACTGTTTTAGTACAAATAGGTATAAGCTGGTTTGTGATGATGCAATTACTGGCAGACGTGAATAACACTAACATGTTATATATGAAACACTAAAGTTGAATCATTTTCTTTCAGAATTGTGGTTTAGAGAATCTTTTCTATTTGGTGGAGGGTAGTCCTAAAGAGCTGAAAGGAAACCCAGGGCCTGAGGTGGAGAGTTTTCTGCAGGTACATACTACACAGGCAGAAGACAGTTATAATTTATTGAATTTGATTATAAATTATTTTCAGTTGGCTGTTATAATGTCAAAGCAAAGTAATCATTGTGACTGATGACAAAGGACAGAGACAATCCAGGTAGTAATCAAGAGTCAAAGAAAATAATTGTAGCAGACCTGTAGTGCAAGAGAATGTACAGGATTGAGTCATGCTTTAGTTTTACTTGATAAACTGTTGCAACAGCAAGCTTTTTAAGCAATTGCTTAGCATAGCAAAGTAAAACCAAGCAACTCCAAATTACTGTCAACTTTGAAGTGAAAACTGCTCAGACTTAAACCTCTGGATCTAAACAATGGAACCAGATGTTCATGACTATTAAAATAACTAATTTGCATTTTCATGTACAAGACTGAAGAGTAATGTTGATAAAATTGATGTATGAAATTCTTTTTGTAAGTGTTTTTTTGCCTTTATGTGCTTTGTTGGTCTTAAATCAAGAGTTTGGACCAATTATTGTCCCTGAGGAAGGATTTGACAAAAAGTACCTACCTGAAAATATTGTCTGGTTGCTGATAAAATGCTAAGTCAGCTTTCTTGGTTGGAGTAATGGTAATGTAACTTTCTTAAAGACCTTAAAGCAAACATGACAATGTGCAGGTACTGAGTTAAAATTATAGTACTTTGTACCATTGGAAAATGACAGTTGATTGTTATTATTATTGTCATGCCTTTTAAGGACAAAATTGACAGTCTACTTTTAGAGGATCAGTTTCTTGTGAACCGCACTGGCTCGTGGCTCAAAACGGTGGAATGGCTTTGTCATTTAACTAACATGGCCATAGAAGCTCTGCTGTCAGGTACACAGAGATGTTTCATAATATTTAATTAATGGTCAAAACTACCTAAAATAAATTAGTTAAAAAGTTGAACATAGTTACGTCTTGTAGGGCACTCAGTGACTAAGGGACATCTTGCAGTGGGATGGTGACAACGTCTGTTTGCACAGTGTCAAAAATTCCAATGCAACAAATGCACGTAGGGGATAACCTTCCCAGCCACTGAATATCATTTCTGAGCTAAAAGGCTAAGAGTTTGAGCTGGATTTAGAGCACCACAAGATTTGCAAAAACTGTTCACAGTCTTTTAATTTGGACAATGATAGAACAGTGCCAACCACTGCCTAACTAAAGAATGGATATTCTCATTTGGAATTGGTTCTGCCCCTTCCAGTGCTGAATCATATCGTCCTGAATCTTTGTAATTCAGCTTTTGGAAGTCTACCCAAAATCAAACCCTTGAGATGTTGTATTTTTGGTAAGCAGATTTAAAATTTGTACTGAGGTTTGGGTTTGCATGTTGATCATGTATAACATTTAGATGCCTAAACGCTTACACGGTAAAATTTCTTAACCAGGTTAGCTAAGAGAAGTTTGGTCTATTTGTAATCAAGAATAACTGTCCAGTTGTTGCACAAAATGTGTGCCATCAAGCATTTAACAGAAGGTTGTTGATTTGCAGAAAGAAGTCCCAGTTTAGTGACATACAGTGAATTTTCGAAGGGAGGGAAATCAAAAAGGTCCCTAACCACTGTTACTTCAACATCAGCTGTTCCAGGTATGGTTAAAATGTGTAAAATCTTTTTTCACAAAGTGTGTACAGTCTGTTTTCTAGATTTTAAATCCAAAACTCTGAACAAGCTGACAGTATGATTCACTAGCTCAGACGGCACTTTTGGCATGAAACAGTTACAATCATGAAATTATGCTTTCCCGGATAGACTAGCAAATGTATAATTGCCCTTGAAAACATCTACCACTGTAAGAGAAGTACATATAAATGGAATTATTGAGGCAATACATATGAACCTTCCTCTCATAAGTTTATTAAATAAATTATACTCAGAAGAAGTTACAAATTTCCCTTTTGTTTCTTAGCTACTTCCACTATTTGGTCAGCAACTGAGTTTACAGATATTATAAGAAGGTAATATTGCTACATAGTAACAGTCTGCCGTTAACTTGTGTTAATTTGTATTTCATCAACATCCTTGAAGACAGCTTTGCTAATGATAGTCTAGCCCATTCTTTTGGTTGATTTCTAGTCATTTTTACCAAATTGTAACGAAGTGGGTAGAGCTTGAGAACAAAATTAATGGCGTGATAATCTGAAAAACTATCCTACCTGGGGCAAATTCATGCATGAAGAATAAAACGAAAATATGGGTAAGACATTTCTAGCATTTGAGCATTTGACAACCATTTTCACTTGCAAAACAAGGGTTCTTAGTACTTAGTGAATGCAAAACTATGTGCTAGTTAGATAGAATGTAATGCACAGAGACATATCTCAGCCACCAGATCCAGGAAAAATGTACTTAGCATGTTTGGGTTTTCCCAAAATTCTTTTGTTTAGTCATAGCCATGGTGGAAATGAGCTCCACAATCTCCCTATCAGCTGCAAAAAAGAAAGATCTTTAATTGTGATCCAAGGCCTTACTCTTTATAATAAGGTTAGTTATTTTAATGTACACCCTAATTTATTTGTCAAAAGTTAATCAATGTGTAGCAATTGACTTTTAACACATTATCATCAACTGTGTTATCTGTCTCCACTTTCTATTGTACATCTAAGTATTTGTGCTATAGTCTTAAGCTCTTAAGCTAATTATGCCAACGTCCAAGTAATTAGGCATATTATTTCTTGGTCACCACCACCAACAACAACAACCATTTTATTTTGCATGATACATAGAATATCATTTAGCAAAAGAATACATTAAACTTAATAAGCAAAAAAGCTACTCAAAATAGTAAAAACTAAACAAGCTGAGTAGTTACACTAGTTCTGATATTCACTAATGAAATTAAGCAATGCCTACAATTAGCACATGTGTTTTAATTGATAACAACAGTACTGCCTTTTTTTTCTTTTCAGCAATGTCACAAGTTACTGGACAAAGCACTTGCTGACCTCTTGGAGAACTCACATCAAACTGCTGAAGGTAGCACTGTCTATTCCAACAGCACTGTGTTTAAAAATTCAAACAAATTTTTTGGGCATGAGGACATTGTGATTTCTCAACTTTATGCTTCAAATTGATCCATGCAGTGTATCTGATGTCAAAATGTTCAATCTTTGGTGTGCATGTGTATACCATGGATAAATAATTGGATTGTTGCAAGATAACTTGAACATTCTTCAAGTTTGATGTGAAGTATATATGAAATAATTCATATTTGAACTGCGGTTGTAGATGAAAGTGAAGAATGATCATCGCAGTAAATTTTCCAATTTAAGCAATTGGAAGGAAGAAGCGTTAAAAAAATCAGTCAATCCCATTGAAGCCATGATTTTTTCCAGGCTTCTTCTTTCCAATTGCTTAAATTGGAAAATTTACTGCGATGATCATTCTTCAAGTTTCACATCGTGTTAAAGGTGTGTTGTGTGCCTAACACGAGTCCACGGAATATATGAAACATTTAATCATCTGGCCACCAAGGGAGAGATCTAGCCTCAGATGTCTCAACCCTGACACAACTAAATGAAAGCCCTTCTCCTCTGAAACATGTTTTTTGGAGTTTTGTATTTTTTTTTTTTACTTCTTCAAAAATGGCTCTTTACTCTCTCACTCCTCTTTGTGATGTAAATCATCTCAAATCCTTGTTCTTTAATTATTATCCTGAACTCACCATTTGATATCACTCCTAGGTCCTGTGCTGTCCCTCGTTTCAAACGTTCTTTTGGCTTTGTTTTTACTTTGCTACTTTGTTTTTTTATTACTATGTATGTGAACCTGCTGGAAACAAATCGCTTCATTGAGTACTTATTTCTTGTGCTGATTAGTTTTGCAATGTTCATCCATTAGCATGTGTTCAAAGACATCTCCAGGGTGTCACAGACCAGCTGATTCATGAGGATGTTCCACAGTGGTACATTCTTTGGCTACAGGTCAGACAAACAAAATAATAAACAAATGTTGAATTAGAATTTGTAAGAAACATTCTGGTAGGTTATCTCAGAAGGTTAATGGTATGTAGGTAGATTTGTAAAGAGACCTGATACTGTACAGTCTTAGCAATCATATGATAACCACTCCAATAAGCAAGGAAACACCCAACGAAGTATTTGAAGATTACATTCATTAATTTTCCCTGATTTCACATTACTGAAAACACCTTATTACGGCTATTACGGCTCCCTGTTTCCAACAAGGGATATCTCTGGCATTGTCCTCGGTCAACTATGGGTGGCATCAGTGACATCTGCACTTAAGGTCAACAATTTTATTTGCGTTTTTGTTTGTAGGTTTTTAAAGGAGTGATAGTGCGTAGAACAGACACTGAGGAAGAGTCAGCAGAAATTTTGGGGAAGTTTTATCAAACCTCAACAGGTACAATAAACTGTCAGAGTTGAAAGTAATGTGCATTTAGATGTACTTTGCAAGCAGTAAGTAGATGGTGTAATAAACAGCATAGTGAGATGTCTGTGTCTCAGCTAAGTTGTCTTCCTGTTCAGTTAATAATGGATAAAGTTCTAAACAGACTATATCAGAGTGTCAAATTTTGAAGTGTAGTAAATATTTTTTTTTCATTTGACATATCTGTTGGTTTCTCTGTTATCTGAAATGGAGGTAACAGGTAGTTACTGCCAATGGATATTTTCATAACCCACTGACTGACTATTAGGTGAATGCTCAATCTGTTGGCTACACAGGAGCAGTCTAATAATTATTGCTAGACAGTAGTCTTTGATAGATCACTCAGTGGGTTATGTTAAGGCAATTAGGCTGCTCAATGTTGGTTTCTGTTGGCTTTAGGCATCACTCCTCATCAGTTATCAGCCAATAGAAAGCTCTCGCTCCCCATGTAATAATATTCTTAAAGAGTAGTCTTGACCTTAGGCTTGATTTTCACCTTGATGAGTTCAAATACATGTAGGCTGGTCATAATGTGATCATCTCAGAGGCAGAGTGTTGACTTGTGATTATTGGACTAACAAAAAGGATAATTTAATTGTTATTTTTATGTGTCAGGTGGTGTAGATGCTCCTCTTCCATTTAACGACGAAAGTGGTCATATTATTGGACAAAAGGAGGAAGGGTATTTCAATCTATACTCAGAGAAATATAAGATAGTGCCACTGCTGATCAATGTTTGTATAAGGACTCAGTTGCAAGTGCTTGTGATCCTCTGTAATGGCCTCTTGACACCAGGGCATTATAATGATATACAAACAACCAAGTCAGTTCTTGAACACAAACTTCCAAGTCCAAATTCAACTTGCATTCTAACTGAACAATGTTATCACTGTTTCTACTGATCACTATTGAAATTTTTAGGAGACAAATTAGAGGTAATCATGTCAGCAAGGCCTGTTTGAGACTCAAAAAGGTGCTTAAGCGAAGTACAAAATGTTTAAAACATCTTGATTGTTTAGAGCAATTTGTCTCGCGACCTGACAAAAAACACTGAGAGATACTTGACCTGCAATGGACTATTGTAGCATCACATCTAGAAGAATGATTGTACTCCTGGTTGCTTTGTGAAGCACAAATTAGACTTAAGTAAGCACAGCAATGTGGGCTAGCTGGCTCATGTCAATACTATCAAATCTGCTTTGACTGGATTGTAGTCAATTAACTAATAATAATACTACCTTTTGTTTCCCTCTCTGTTCATTGATAGGCTGCCTGAGGATGACCTCATGTTCGCTACGGATTCTCAAGAAGAAGATGCAATGATCCACCAGGTTGGATGATATTTGAAATGTATCTCATGTGAAGCATATCTTCATTCCATCTGTATCCTATTGTTCTAAATTTGTGTGTTACTTGTACATTTACCTGTCACAAATTAAATGCAAATCTCTCATTTTTTTTCTTCGTAGGCTTTAAGAGCATCACAGTATAGAGATAAGACTCCAGAGGTATGGTATTGTATGTTTACTTGATATTTTACATTTTACATTTTGTTTTGTAATATATTTTAACTAGACTAGACATGTACATTTTAAGCACTATCCAACCATTAAAAATGAATTACCCTTATTGCATTTGTAGTTGTTTTCCCAAGATTGTCGTCTCTTTTCTTACAGGTCCTCATGGACTTTGTTTTGTCTCTACATTTTATATCATTCATTTTTCCCATCTGCATACTCTAAGATATATGTTGTTCCTGTTATTTGTTTCAACAAAAATTCTTTCTGTTTTTGCAATGTAGGAAGTCTTACACTCTTCCTTGGTTAGACCCCCTAGCAGCACCACAACAAAACCATCAGTTGAGCAGATGACTTCCAGCAGTTCAGACCCTGGATTGCAGCCATTTTTTCTGGATTCCATGGATGAAAGGGAACAGCTTGATTTAGCTATGCAACTCAGCAAAGCAGAAAATGAAGCAGGTCCATATCACAGTGGACACATTCTAGGTCATGGCGAATCCTCTGCCAAAACATTAGGAACAAGCTGTGCATTAGAACAGCACTCACACCCTCCTGTTAGGCCAAGAACTAAGAATGATGTACGTAAATCAACACATACAACTGTTTATGATAGCAAGACAGAGAGTGATGGTACAAATGATGAACTTGAGGAAGCCTTGAAACAAAGCTTGGAAGAGTTTCAAAACATGAAACAAAAACAGGTTGATAGGAGCCTCATGTCTGCTTCAATCAATGACCTGGAGAAAGCTTTGGAACTGAGCAGATTGGAATATGGTCCGCCAAGGAACAACATAGTGCGACAACCAGGTAATACAGGTGGCCCATCTGACATGGATGAAGAGCTTCAAAGAGTATTGGAATTAAGTAAGCTGGAGGCTGAAGAAAAGAGACAAAAGGATCACTGTGTTGATATGGCTGATGCACACAGAGCTTTGCAATTAAACCAAACAGAGGTGCAGCAATCAGAAAAAAGAGAAAGTACCAACCAAGAGCAAAGCAGAAAAGATACCACAAGAGGTTGTGACAATAACCTACAAAGAGCCGTAGAACAAAGCAGAGTGGAATATGAGAAATGCAGTTCAGATGCTGTGATAAGTTTGAATGAAGAGAGTCAACCAAAGGCAAATATTACTCCAGATGACAGAGAACTAGGAAACAATCCTGTATCCAAACATGATGAAGATTTGGCCAAAGCCTTAGAAATAAGCAGAACAGATTCTGAGCATCAGGCATGGAATGACAAGGCAAGACAAAACAGTTTAGTGAAGAGCACAGTGCAAGATTCACAGATAGAGGATGATGTAGCAAAAGCATTGGAACTGAGCAAAACAGAATACAGAAAGTCCGAAGACAGCACTGGTTTGCTCCCTATGCTTGGAAACAAAGAACAAACTGAGGACAAAGATCTTGAAAGGGTCTTAAAGCTAAGCAGAATTGAGTATACCCAATCCACCAATTATAGTCCGGATGGGAAGCAGAAAGACTCTGATTCAGATATAACTATTTTAGAAGAAAGTGTTCGTTATGTTACCCCAAGGGAAAGAAATGTACCTGCTCTAAAACTGAACTGTCCTTCAACTGCAGTGAAGGATTCACTTTTGCTTGATGTTGATGACAATAATGTTGTTCCTTCTAGTGTAACCTCTGAATGGGATCCATATAATGAAAGTCAGGATATGTTTAATGCATTGGATCATGCCACACCAGTGGGAAGTTCAAAGTGTTCTGCAATTTTGCTAGATTCACAGGAACTTGATGATTCAGAAGACCTTCCAGTTGAAGACATTACCAAAACTAACAGGAAACAGCTATTCCCTTTAGAAGAAGAAAACAGCATTGATGACGATTTTGCATATGCATTAAAAGTCCAAGAAGAGCTGAATAAACAAGTTAAGAGTGCCGATAATCAGCACAACATACCAAGGGCAACTGGTCATGAGCTTGAAGACCAACTCACTTGTTATCGCCAGTCACAGAAAGAAAAATATGGTACAGTCTCTGGGAAGGGAGACAAATTGTCATGTGGACTTGATTTCAGGAGAAATGTGGCTGCAATTGCATGTGGCAAACCAGTGCAAATTGGTATTGCTAGTCCCATTAGTAGGTCAGGTCATTCTCAAAGGAAGCAGGATTCACACAGGGTTTTTGGCAATAAGTCATCTCCTGCTAGCAGAATTGAAAGTGGCAAATGTGATTATTCTCCTAAAAAGCAGGGTCCCCACAAAGATGAAGTATATCTCGTAAGGTAGGAAAAAAAATAAGAAGGTGGCCCATAAGCATCACATTTTTATCAATAGCCATCTAGACAAAGTGATTGAAGTGGTTCACTCACATGTAATAATAGAGTTATACAATATTATAGTAATAGTGGTTAACATGTTTTACTTGGTGGGGGGTGGGGGGGGGGGGAGTGGGGTTGCATCTGCCTATTCAGAGATGACACTGTAGCAAGGCATCTTATTTGTTACTGTTCACTGAAAAAAAAATGTAGACTTTTGCTTTAGTCAAATTTTCTTGGAAGTTAGTTTCGTTTACATTAGGAAAGAGGAAAGACCTTGGAATGCCAAAAACCAATATAAGAAAACTAAACAAGCCCTGTAAATAGCATTGGGTGCATGACTCAGTTTAGGTATTTTTGAAGAGTTGAGAGCAGTGTTTCCGCCAGAGCGCGCCATTGCGGGAATCCTGCGCTGCAATCAGAGATGGCCCCCAGAAAAACGAGATAAGGGCCAATTTGGCCCTTTTTTTTACAAGACTTCCAGATTAACACAGGCATAGTATTTTAAAAGCCATCCCAACGTTAGAAATTGCGACCGATATGGTCGTCAATGCAACTAACATTTCATCCTTTTGGTTTAGTCACCATAATGGCGACTACATTTCTCTGTGTTGACAATCAGTAACGGCTATTTTGTTATACATTATGTCCTTCTAGAAAATCATATTGAAAGATCTTTGCTTCTAAAACATTCAACATAAGAAAATAATTGAAGTCAATCCGTCCTTTTGCTTTGCTGCAATATTGATTCTCGGAAAACTTCCAAATCGATGACCATGTATGAAATTGCCCTACAATGCATTGCAAACCCTTTATCATTCACTACGTCATATATGCCTACAAAATGTTCTCTTGTAATGCACAGATCCTTCATACTAGTATCTGATTCAAAAGAAACTTCATTGAGTAGAAACACTTCAAAAAGCACTTATTAAATTTTATCATAGATCCAAATAAACTGCTTTATTTTCCTTGGTACTCTGATGCATTTTTTCCTTCTGTAGCTTTCAATTTATTGGCACCTATCCTAAAAAGATTGGCCCCTAAAAAAGGTCTTTAGGGGCCACTTTGGCCCTCAAGTAAAATTTTCTGGCTGAAACACTGGTTGAGAGTAAGAACGTGCTGCTTAATGTTTCAGTCCCTTTTAGTCCAGTTGTACTGTGTGGCCTTTGTTTTGTTCCAAAACATCATGTCCTTTGACTTGCAATTTGTCTTCAAGAGACATTTCATGGCTGCAAGCATATTTTATTGTCATTCCTTTTGAAGGAGCACCTTGTTGCCATCTGGTGGAATAAGAGTACTCCCAGTGGGAGACAGCAATTCCTATCCTTAGACCTAGAGTATAATTGAATGATTCCTTGTTGGAGGCTTGTAAATCTGATCCTAGCAACCCACGTTTTTGAATTACTCAAGTACACAGCATTTATCAAAGATGCTTGCATTCCTATTTGTTTAAAAATGTATATTGACCAATCAACATGTGGTTAATATATCAGGGATGATGAGGAAAGATGTAGAGCAGCTGGTTACACATCAAGGAGTATGATGAAAAGTAGTGATGAGAGGTCATTTGCCTCCCAGTCAGGAACTACAGCATCTCCAAGGCCATTTTCATCTTCTACCAGGTAGGTTAAGTCCTGTTTCTTAAAGAAGAAAAGGACTCAGTGTAATAAACTTTCAAGGAAACTACAGTAGCCTCCCAGAAGGCGACGTTCAGTACAATTTGTTTTGGAACCTTTTTATTGCACATCTCGCATCCTTTCTCACATAATTAATTATTTTACTGCAATGTTGCTAACTATATTGATTTCTTATGCTATGCCATGCAGTCTTGTCCAGTTTTACAAACATAAGTTCTAGACTAGTCTAGCCAAACATTGCTTAGTTCCTGTCAGTGCAACTTATGCCAGCACCTCTATTTTGGTTATTGCAGCTTTGAAAGAGTCCACAAACGTGATCCTCCTGCTCTCTCAAGCCCTCATTCGGTTGGTTCAATTTCAAATTTTTGTTAGTTGCTTTAGTTAATCATTTACACATCAGGTTAACACAATTGTGTTGTTGCAATAAGCTGTTCTGTAATGGTGTGTATTAACAATCACTTATTATTTTAATGGAACAGGCTCTATGAAGTTACGTATGCAGGGGACTAGCTACAAGTGCACAATTATGTTTGTAGTGAAGCATAGAATACTATTAATTATTTTTAAAATAGTAGTCATGTTCTACTGAAATACAGTCTTTTGTTTTTGTGTGAATCATTAATTCGTTGCATTGAACAGTTATCAATTCATCCAAATTGCTAATTAAGGTAGAAATACACTTATGGCCCATAATAACTTGGGCTGTGGTCTGTAAGTGTTTATATTTCTGAGTCAGAATGTAGACAGTATCAAGGAACGAACAGAAAAAAAGACCTTTTGCCTGCACCCACTTGTTCTCAAAGGCCTATGAATATTCAGAAATTAAAACAGGTTGGAAATGGTGCTTTGTGTGAAACATTAGACAAGTTGGCAAATTCAGCCATTTGGAATGTCCAAAAAGGGAATTGAGCTGGAAACGGAGGACCAGAAGAGCACACATAAAGCTAGACCACTAGTCAGTGGAAATGGATATTAATTACTTACCAGGTGAAGACAGCAATTTACACCTCGCCATCGTTAGAATTATTTGTAATGCCTTTTGGTCTTTGTAACGTGCCAGGAGCTTTCCAGAGGATTATTTGTCCTTATCAGCTAGTCATGGTTGTGACTTTGAGAAGCATCTCGCATAACTAGGAGATTTGTTCCTGGTATGTCTAGGTTCTGGGTATGTTTCAGTTGAAGTTAAAACTCTTGTGTTTCCTGCTGTGTTGGTTGCTTGCCTTGGTGATATTGTCTCAGCCAAATATGATAAATACTAATCCTGTGAAGACTGAAACATGCCAGGTACAGTTCAGTCTCACCAGGGTCTTTCAGCAAAAGGTGGCTACTCTAGCCCTTTTTTACCACCCTCTTCTCAGGTGGCATGTTCAACTGGGGCCCACAGTTAAACCCGCCTTGAAGGAGAAGCTGTTATCAGTTTGACTGTAATGCAATGACCTTTGTTGCTATGAACAGGGTTTGTACGGGTCCTGGAAAACCTTCAAAGTCTTAAGATTTTTTGTGGCATTTTCCGGGACTGGAAAGTGCTGGAAATCTGTTAAACTCAAGTGAAAAATATGTAATGTATGGCAGTCAATAAGGAGAATTAACACTGAGATCTTGGGAGTGAAAGGGGTAATGTGAATTTTAGAGTCATGGATAAATCAGTCTGAGTTCTGGAAAAGTCCTGGAAATTTGTTTCTGAAAAAGGGTACGAACCCTGTATTGAGTGGGAATAGTCATTCACAGATGCAAGACATTGTAAACTAAGGTTATTGTGTGAAGCAGATGAACAACAATTGTTTGATACATTTCTTTCTCTGTCTATGTGAGAGATCTTTGACTGTTAGGACTGCCCACAGTGGATTGTGATGGCTTCAAGGTTTCAAATAACCTAAAGGCCAAAGAGCCTGGTGTCTTACTGACTTGGAGAGTGTGTTATGAGAACAACAGCAAAATGCAACTGATAGTGCCAAAGGCTGGCAGCAACTGATTTTTAAGTGAGGGCAAGCACTTGACCTAAACATGAATGAGGTTTTCCTCTAGAGAAAAGGCCACATAGTCAGACAACCTCCTGGGAAGGGAGTTCTGGGTTTGGGTTAAGCCATATATTTTGAGTCTTCAGGCATATAGGAGAAATTACTGCAGTTAGAGAATAATAGAGAATTGACTTGAATTGGGAATTGTATGATCAACTATTGTGTTGTTAGTTTTGAAGTTATTGTTATTTGAAGGTACAGCACAAACTGGCAACTTGTTGAAAGAATGTTCATGTAGATGTCTCATTTTGATGGTATTGTTTCTAATGCAGCCATCATCTAAAGTTCATTCACCTTCTGTTACGCCTTCACAATCAAGAGATTCATGTCATTTTAAAAGCAGCTGTGACAAGCCAATGGGACCAAAGTGTGGAGCTTGTGGAGAAGTGGGACACAACAAAAATTCAAAAATGTGCCCTCATTATTTCTCCCCAGAGGCTGTTCAAAGACGAGAGGTATTGTAACACGAAGAAAGCAAAACAATGTCATTTAGTCAAACTCGTTTCATAATAAAAAAGCATATCCAGGAACTTAATTTTGGTTGAAGTTTCTGGAGTAATTGTTGTTCTTTGTGAGAGGATATGTGGATTAGAAAATTTAGCTCGTGACTCATCAACCCCCATTGATTCAGAAGGAAACCGAGTCTTTAGTCTTAACAGTGTTGGGATTAGGAACTGATATTATTATTAATATTATGTTTTGGAATCTGCAGTAAACAGCAAATAAAAGTTGCTCATTTTGTATTTTTCAAGTGAAAAATCTTCAAAAGTAACTCCTATGAACACTCAGAACTCTCTTAGCATTTTAGCATGCAGTGTCAAGGTTGAGTTTCAGTTTAAAAAAGTTAAACCTCTGCCTGAGGTGGATCATGGATCTAAGCTCTTAATGTTCCACCTATTTTTTGATTAATTTATGTTTAGCGCCATAATCCTGAATAATGTAATTAAAAAAAACTTGTACAATCAAAGTGCTGCTGGATCATCTCATTATGAAGCTGTTTTACCTTTACTTGCTTCATAGAAGTGAGTCATATTCAGACAATGTCTAAAGGCCACTTGTTTTGTCTTGTGTGTTAGGAACAATCAAGGAAGAGGAAAGCAAAGAAAGAGGAGGAAGAAAGAGACTTAACTGATCGTCTGGGTGCATTGGTAAGTAACATTTAGACTAAAGAAAAGTATTAAAAAAATTAAGTATATTTTAAATAAAATTTATTTTGGTTAACATCACAGGGAAAGGGGCATAAGCATATAAATAAATTAATACTGACATTTTATGTCTTACTGTATCAGGATATCCAAACACCGAGAAGAGAGTTGAACATATGATGCGCAGTGGAGTATTTTTGACGAAATATAGCCAATGAAACAGTGTCTCGCGTGTTTGATACATCTTCTCAATCGAAACAAAAACTAAGGAGTAAATGGAGAAGTAAAATCGTCAAAATCTATGCTAATTAAGACCGGGTATCCAAACCTCCCTCATGGTTGTGATTTTCTTTGTTTTAACATGATGAATTGTTAATGAGTTTAAGAAGCTTTGTTTGGGCACTGCATGGCTTGCTGTCCCTTTTCAGGCTGCTCAAAGATTGGTAATGGAGGAACGAACTAGAACCATAGGTGAACAACTAGATGAGCTAAGAAGACAATCAGAAAACCTGGCAAACACCCAAAAGATGGTAGAGGATGTAATAAAACGGAAAAGAAAGCGGTAAAGGGAGTGGCAGCAGCAAAGGCTAAAATAAGTCAGCATTCCACCAATATGAAAAGAAGTATTTTACTACTGTATGATGAGCACAGTACTGTTGATCTTCATTGTTATCAACTTATATGCGTTTGTTCACTTGTTCCAGTTTCTTTTGTTAGCGATCAAATTGTTAGTAGTTGTTAACTTCAATATTGCTATGAACTGCACAGTGCCAAACTGTTGCAACTTAATACGTCCTGTTTTCAAGGAATTTGTATCAAGTCTGTATATACACCATTCAATAATAGTTGACTACTTACCATCTTTAGAGAATATAGATTTTTAATGAAATGAAATGTTATAATTTTTACTACAGAAAAAAAAAATGTAAAACTATTCTTACATGTTTCATTACATTTTGTAAGTTTTATTTCATATATATAATTTAAAAGGGGGAAAATATTTTAAGATTAATAATACTTTCATATGTTTTAAATGCCAATATGCAAGGAAAAGTAGTGTTGTTGTTAAATGAAAACTAGCACAATAGTGGGCAACCTCGTATAAAAATATATATGCTACCCGGCTTCCTTTCTTGTCACTCTGGCTTGGCATCCTTCAATCTTACTGCATTTCCTCACAAGACAAACAAAAACTCCATTGCCAAAGGTTAATGTGCATAGTAAAGGGTAAATTGCATGGAGTAGTGATGTAAGTGCCTCAATAAAGACTTGAAAGAAAGACAAAACAAGGTAACACATGTACCTCATGCAACTAGCTGTCTTTCAAGTCTTGTTTTTATTGCTCTGTTCCTGTTCATGTTCCAATCATATATAGCCTTTGTACGTCTAGCTACAGCTGTAGTTGATGAAAAATTCATGAATATTATTTTAGCCTTGTAACCTGATCAATAAAAATGCCAAAAAGAGTCTTGTTTGGTACTCTTTACTACATTTGACTTAGCCTGCAGAACAGGTAGTTTAGTAGAGCACAGTGTGGAACAAAATACAAAAGCGAGTTGCAACTGACAAGCAAGCAAAGGAAAGTAAAAATATCCTGCCTGTGGACACATCATTTTTTACGCTTGTCCAACAGTTTACTTCAGTTTTTTGTGACTGGTTACTTGAGATCACTTGTTAAAAGAGTTGACAGCCTGTTCTACATGCTACATTTGACCAGGATTTTTTTTCAGATATGAACTATTTTGAGACTCTCCTCAAGCCTTATCACCACTCATGCTTTATTGTTTTTTATTCAATTAAAGATCTATTTCATGTGTAAAGTTAATTTATATGGGCATCAAGTGTATCTTGTGTACAATTCCCTAAGATGTAGTTCCCTGAGGTGCTGTTAAGAGATTCAATTATTGATTCTCTCTTTCAAACAGATCAACCCTCAGCAGCACCATCTGCTTGTCTACACAAGTGAGAATGTCAATGTTCTCTCTTTTCTATCAGTCAATACTGCCATGTTTCTCTGGATCTTTTCTACCCTCTAGTGCTTTAAAGTGATACTATGACGAAAATCGCATCTTTCCTATCTAAGCCATTTTAAAACATAAACAAGTAGTCAAGTTAAGAAGAAAAATGCTGTTTACTTTTTTCAAATACCTCTTTTTGTTCCAGAGATATTCAAGTTTTTAAAATATGCAAATTACTAAGTGATGACGTCATACACTCAACCAAATTTTGATCAAATATGATGAAGAAAGATATCTCAGCCAGTTTGTATCAGTAATGTTTGATTCTTTGGGGTACGATTCTACTAAACATGCTCCATAATACAAGCTTAACAGTTTTATTACCTTGGCAACATACTGGGTTCCAGACCTCCCCAATATTAAAGGCTTTTCTGGCCACCTTTGGCATTCCATTTTGATATTTTGCTAATGGTGCCTCATACATGTCCCAGCAAGTGTATAAATATGTTTTGTTGAGTTCGTGGCCTAGTTTAACGTTTTTCAAGCTGAAAATCACTAACATTGAAATCAAGTGGGTGGGGACTGGAAAAGAGTGAGTTGCCATGGGAACAATTTTTAATAGCCGTAGGTGTGTTTCCTGTAGAACTATTAGCCTGCCAAGTTTCAATGGTCTGTGTTGCAAATTGGCCAAGATAGCTCTATTCATATACTTAATATAATATTGGGCAACCTCATTCCCAGGGTCTCTCATCTTACTGTCCCCTGGAGCGAGCAAAGGGAGGGGTGGTAAGATGAGAGACCTTGGGAACGAGGTTGAATATTGGGTTGAGTGTATGATGTCATCAGTCATCTCATTTGCATATTTTAGACATTTTTCAAACTTACATATCTCTGGAACTGATGCAGATATTTGCAAACAGTAAACAGCGTTTTTGTTCTTTCATGGAGTTCTATGTGATACACCTAAAACATCAAGGGGTAAAGATTTGGTCATAGCACCACTTTAAACTATTCTTTCTTTCTTTGCTTTCCTATTTTTTGTCATAATCAACACACTATGAGAACTAACATTGATATGCACTCTTTAGTTGAGACTCAGTAAAAGCTTACATTTTCTTATTTCAGTGCACACCTGCCATCCACTTTGCCACACTGTATACTAATCAGTTTTTGATTGAAAGAAGCAATGACATCAGCAAATGTCAGTGTACAGAAGGGCCAAGGGAATCCAAATGTGCCTTGCAGCATCACACATCAAATTCCATTTTGTTCTATTTTTAATACAAAATTGTGCCTGTTTAAAACTTAATTAGAGACTGAGATATCTATGTTATTGGCTTGCTCAGACGTCAGTGCTATCAATGAAACATTCCTTTCACCTGAGGCTGAGAGGTAATTTTTTTTCATTTTAGCACTAATTAATGGGATCTCTACTTACCTTCTGGAATACATATTTTAGTTCATTGTATATAATAATAATAATAATAATAATAATAATAATAATAATAATAATAATAATAATAATAATAATAAAATATTTATATAGTGCCAATATCCTAAAAGTTCAAAAGGTAAAAGATATATAATTTATATATTCCACTTGTGATTTGTATCTTTATATAATATTTAATATCTTCACTACGGCATTCTAAATACTATGTGAAAATAGACATATATTGCAGATTACTAGTTTGAGACATTATGTAAATTTACATTAAATCAAACTTTTAATCCCTTCGGCTTCCCTAAACCTGACAGCTGTTTTTCCAATTTTGGATCTGCTTGTCTGAGAAGGAATACTCTATCTCTGTATGTGTCAGAGTAGTTAGAATTTGCGTGGTACGACAGTATATGCATCCTACATGGTAGCATTATTTATCTTTCTGTGATAAGAATAAATGTGAACTCATTGTACCTTTACCTTGAAAATGTTTTTTTAAGGATTCTGTACAATACTTTCTTGCCAAACTGAAGGCCTTGATAAATTATGATTATAAACTGCAGTTAATGATGATCTTGCTGGTTTCTGACTCTGTTGAGAAAGAGAGCTTTGCGGAGCAAGATAGTCCCCAGGGATGAAGAATTGAAGCCATATACTTCGCTTTCAGAAAAAAGTATTTCTGTTGTTTATTCTTAGAGTGACAAGATTTACATATGTATGCTAAATAAAGGTCATTAGTACTTACCAAAGAAAGGTAAATGGTTTAACTAGTGCAAATGGAAAATTGTGTATCTTTAGTAAAAGAATATGGCATACACTGTATTTGAAAAATGTCTGAAGTAAACAAATCTATTTAGCTATGCAGAAGTGAAGAGAATCTGCCAGGACAAGACTTTTTAATTAAAATGTCAACTGAACGAACATTTAATGCTGGGTGCCATCTTGCACCTGTTCATCCATTGTGCTTGGCATTATTTTTCACATCCTGGTTGTAATTAACTGAATATTTTAAAACACATTTTACTGCCCTTTTAAAATGTCTCAACATTCACTCAGCTGAATTATATTCAGATTGAAGTAACTGGTCTTTGTAGTTAAGTAGAAATTATTAAATAAATGACATTTATTTTTATATGTCAACATTACTGTATATGGAAATGAGTCGATTATTGAATTCAAATGGCCTAAAAGAGATTTATTACCACAAAAAAATATCCATTAAATCACACATTTCAGTCTAACAAATAAATGTTCAAACGAGGCACAAGAATGGTAAATAAATGCATTGGTCTTTATGGTTTTAACACTTGCATATTTTGTTTATTTGTAGCAGAGTGTTAAACTGAGGATTTCACAAATAAATTGCAGTGCTAAAGTAAGGTTAACTCTGATCTTGTCTTATGGGGGTTAATCACTCTTGACCCTTTCTCTCAAAAGTACTCTTCTTAAAATCTGTGATTCTAAAACTGTTTTAAATGGCTTAATAAAAAATTAATCCCAAGTCAGCTCTGCAAGACTTTTTATTATGTTTTAAGAACCCTACAATAATCTAGGAGTGGGAGACATAACAGACTTAAGGATGTACAATTTCACTCCTATTCTGCATATAAATAAATAAAATGTAAAATTTCCAAAATTTTTATAACTTACTAAGATGCTTATTTTCCAACTTTAGTGGAATCAGTTGACACCTGTCTCTTTCCCAACGACCCACACTGAGTTGAACTAACCTTGAGTGGTGATAGTTAAAAAAAAAGTTAAATCGAGTTTCTGCCGAAAGAGTTAATTTCACTATTTTTGCCCATCCAGAAATCATGCCAGATCACCCATTGCAAGTCCCTCATGAGTAGATTTATTTTCACAAGCTGAGTGCTTCTTAATGGAAGGGGTTTTGGTCACAAAATTGGTTGGACTTGTGTTTCCAAGGAACAATGCAAATTACACTGAGGAAGTCCATTTTGAGAGTTACTTGACAAATGGCAAGTGCTGTCAAAATTTAGTTTCTAACACTAACAACTCATTATCAGTTCATGCTACAATCCTTGTATCAAAAATCTGCCCTAAGATGCAACTTTTTGCAAAGTCTTAACACATTCTCTACATGAACATTACCTTCGATAGCAAAAATCGACAGTTAAGCTACTTGTTCTTTTACACCACATGAAGCACTAGTTGAAGATCTGGCATATACCATTGAAAAGATTATATGCCTGACATGTTTCTTTCAGCTTAAGCTATAAAACATCAAGTCAAGAAGCACAACAGTTTTTGGAATACCTTCCCTGATTTTAATACTTTTTAATTCTATTAATTATATAATTTACAATAATAAAATTATTACAGTCAAACCTCCTGTCGCTAGACACCACACCTAAGCCAACGCTGTCCCAACTACACACTAACAACTCATCAGTACTCACCTCTATGCAGATGCTTATTCTGGCATCATTGGTGTTTGCATGCAGGAGGTTTTACTGTTACCATAAATATATATATTTTTTAAATTTAATATCCTTTCAAGAACATTTATTTTGAGGGCAATTCAATGCTGTAATTCCACCAAACCTGAAAAATTTTCTGGGTGCAAAAATTTGTTTTAAAAATGATTCCTTAAATTGTGCACAATTTCATTTGAGAGATATATCTGTTGGCTTCAATGATATGATACTCAGGACATCTGTACTTAATAACCTTGTTACTTACACCTATGTCTTTTGTATGACCAATAGCATTAAATTTAAACATAAAACTAGTATTCATTAGTCAAGAGCAGTTTTCAATTAAGTTTTGTAAAACCAATGTAACCACTCTAGCCAGTCACAACGGACACAGACAATCCAGTGAACCAATCAAAACTTGACAATAAATACTCTTACACGTAACTGATGCAAAGGATGGGAAAACATGTGAGCAAGTTATGTTTGGTTTTGGTTTTGCTTCTGACTGGATGAAAAGGTGGTGGGATTTTGTTAATCTAATCATGTAGTGTAGTCATGCAAAACCAATAATTATTACTTTTTGCCACTTAAGTGAAAACTGCTCCACCAATATAGGAACAAGTTTAGTATTGTTTAGCATCAGAAATCTACCATAATTTATTAATCTTGGAAATATGAGCTAGCCATAAAGTGATTAATTATTCAAAAAATGTCATGTACAGCGTCATGATAAAACAAACATTTACACCATTAGTGCAAAATCATTCCATAACAGTTTAAGTTCACAACTGATATAAGTTTAATTATTCTTCTTAAATATGAATTCTCTTGCTGAAAGTCTTTGAGTGTCAACAAAAATATTCCTGGATTGTTGCCCCGTGTGTGGCAACCACAGTTATATTAGACCTTTGGGCTAACAGCTCACAGGCACTTCTATAATGATATGTATAATCAGTGTCTTTATGTAGAAGTTTCCTTTAGAGTGCTGAGGTTACAATTTTTTTATCCACTTCATATACTACATGTGGCCTTATTCGTCGCATTGTCCTTCCCGGCAAACAATGTGGGACATGACACCATGAGGGCATAATGTCCAGGCAGGCCTCTCGGAATTTGCTAATCCGAATATAATAAATGATGGGCTTTAAAGTAGAGTTTAAGTAGGCTATTAATATGACCACAACATCCGCGGTGTAGGACAGCGAATCTGCATATCCTTTGACGAGAAGGTGAAACCGGATCACCGTGTACGGCGTGCCACAGATCACGAATAAAATAAATAGGATTAATATGGTGGTAAAGGCTCTTGTTTTAAAACTGTAGTCGATGTTCATTTTGCCTGGTCTATGCATTTTCGTCATAACACCTCCAGGTACAGGCGGGTGATTCTGAATGCGTGTCGAATTTCTTCGCACCGTTCTCAGAATAGAACCGAAGCAATATCCCATTAGAAGAAGCGGAACTGAGAAAGTTGAAGTAAAGAAAAACAGCCCATACGATAAATCAACTGCGTCTTCACTAGGCCATTGCAGGGAGCACTGAATTTGACCAAGCTCAAAGCCATATTTACCCCAACCAAATAGTGGCGGTAAAACCACTACAAAAGACGAGAGCCATGAAATTACGATGTATATTTTTGCCTTCCGCGGAGTTAAAGTGTCTTTCCGCTGAACGATTATCATAAATCGGTCCACTGAGATCGTCAGCAACACGAACGTGCCTTCTGTCACCAAGAAGCTAAACAAAATGGCATTTATTTGGCAAAACACATCGCCAAAAAGCCACCTCTGCGCGATGAGGGAGATGACAGCAAACGGCATACACAAAGTTGCCGTGAGCATGTCCGCCATAGCCAACGTTGCCAGTAAAATGTTGATGGCGGATCGCATAGCCGGTTTCTGATAAACGATGTAGCAAACGACCGAATTCCCCAGAACACTGAGAAGAAACATTAAAATAAACAGAAAACCCAGTGACACGACGCATCCCGAAGAAAATCCCGAAAAATCAGAGGTATTAACTTGATCTGTGTTCGAAATATTGCTTGCATTCGCATTGGAAGACACTGTTCCGTTCACCATCACATGTGAAGAGCAGGTTTTTCACTCTGATGGGAGTACTCTATTTCCCACTGTTGCATCAAGAAATGTCTCCTTTCTGACTGTACAAATTTACGTGATAAACAAGAACCGCCACCGCTGACAGTGCAATATAACACAAGGAAAATTTAAATTAAATGGTTGCTTTTTCGTCGCTTTGACCGTGTTTGTTTTGTACCTTATTTAACCGCTGTCAGTCGAAGCTAATTTTCCAGTTTTGACTGCGTAATTCTAATACCATTCCAAACAAAACCATGACTACGGGCTGCATTTTAAAGAACCTGCTGTTTAAATAGCAAACGGCAGATGTTTAGTGGAATCTTCTCATAATCAGCGAGTCGCCCACGGCAAAAACGAACTTAAGTGCTTTGCCATCTTGTAAACCGAAACTCAGAGTCATCAACAGCGTCTGGATGCACCTTTTGTTCTCCAACTTTGCATGTAAATGTAAGTAAATAGAAAAAAGACGCGGTTTCGTTTACAATCTGTTACAATATTCTCTCTTTCCAAGCTGCACATGCCGTCATGAGCCCGCACAAATTACAGCGGCAGCCTTGAAACTTGTTTTCCTCTATGTAATTAATCTGTAGTTTCCAGGTACAACGCAATCCGCATTCGACTAAGAGGATGTTTTCTTGAGGGGATTATTAGACTATTAGGAGAGGACGTAAATTTATTTGGAGGAGGAATTCTATTTCAGTTTTAATATGGAGTCGTCATGAAACTCCTTCCTAAAATTGGAGTTCCGTTTTACCTATAAAAGGTGACGAGTTTCCAAACCTAGGGGGGGGGGGGGGGGACAGGGGGTCAGAACCTCCCGCCTCCCGCCCTTTTCCGTGCTGCTCCCGTCCACTGTAAATTGGCAGAGTCAAAACACATCCTAGTCATTTAGCTTCGCAATTCTTAAGCATTTCCTTTGTTTTTGAATAATTTAACAAGATTACCGCTGCCATATGTTTCAATTCAATGAAGTTTTGACCTACTCGTTTATCTTCTTTGAGTTTCACCATTTCAGTTCATTTTCATCGGCTCTTCAGATTTGTTTCTGAAATCCGTTTTCAGTGACGACGGTTTCAAAAGTTAATTCTAAATTGTCTCATGTTCTGATAAAGTATACGCATTTCCAGTAACCAGTCCGGCGTTTATTGGGATCAGACAGTTAAATCATGGAAGTAGGTCGTCTCACCTTTTTGCAGTTTGACAGCTTACGCGACACATGTGCGCCCACGCCGCTTGACATTTCATGACCTATGACGTAACCACTGTAAACGGGTTTACTATTTCACCGGAAGTAAGCCTGTTTTTAAGCCCAAGCGCAAATTTTCGTTTGCTCGTTTGCTAAGAAGTGACTGAGAAGACGTTTAATGCAAGTCAAATATATTTTGGGTTCTTGTTTTTGACAGTATTCTAACGCATTTTTGAATTTAAAAAAATTAGCGTTTCGCACCTTTCTCCCGCTTCCCGCCTTCTTAGAACTCCCGCTTCCCGCCCTTTCCTCTCCCGCCTCCCGTACCCCTCCTCCCCCTATTCTTCCGGACTCCAGCCCCCTGTCCCCCCACCAGACCTGGAACCATGTTACTATTCAAGTCTCTAAAATAAATCACTTTCTCCTTGACAGAGAACCATCCTTTACCGGTATTCTGCAAACCCAGTGTTCTTAACGCCTGGCTAAAAACCAGGATGATATGCTTTTGTTTCGTGGGAGGGTCCTCTGATGAACTATAGGGAGAGGCTCCGCCCGAAAGGAGTCCTTTTTCAGGCTGCAGGTAGGTATAGTAAAATGATTGAGTTTTCACGAGTTTAAGTATGGAGAAAAGTAGGAAAAATTGACAATTAGGTATTTCAAAGGGTCATTCAAAATATCTCGTACAGATGTATCACTGAAGTGCAAAGGCCTTTTTGCGATTTGAAAGTATCAATTTGGTGATTTTGTAGTCTGTCCATAGACGTTCATCTTTTTGCTACGAATTTTTTTCGAGCGCGAGAGCGGACGCAAAAAAATTATTTGATCTTTCCACATCCCCACCCCGTTGCGTTTTAGCGCGTGTATCCCACGCGCCGGGTTAATACTTCGCTAATCCAACGATAACGACGAACTCAAGGGTCTGTGGACTGACTGGTGTTTTTTTTAGGGGGGTGGGGTATAAATTGCTGGACCTTTTTGGGTAGAAAGATACCAGCGAGATATTATTTTCTAGGCTCGATAACAGGGTATCAAAGGCATGTGGCGGGGGTACCTTTTCGGTTAAAAAAGTTTTTCGGCTTGGACCTTGGGGCGGAGCGTCCCACTATGAAACTAACTATACTGAGTACAACCCTCAGGCCAGGTTCTTGATGACTGGTGGAGCTAACCAATGCTACAAAACGGAATCAAAACATTGTGGACTGTTAACATTGAAATTCAATGGTATATTTGTAGCAATTTATTCCGTTTTTCTCTCGACAAATGGTCTGTGCATGTGAGGGAATGCGATTTTTCAAGAGCTCGGACAGAAATCTGATCATGTACCAGTTCACCCCTTGCATCACGAGGGGAGGCCTGGTTAAGAGTTGTATCAAATTACATGCAAATAGACGAGACTTCCTGTCAAAGCTAAAAGTGGGTTATGGCTCGCAGTTTTTGCTTTCAACAAACAAATGAAATGTTCTAGTAGTAACAATAGATGAAGAAGTAGAAGTGTTTTTTTTTCGAGAGATGCAGTGTCCCTTTTGCCAAGAAGAAGTTCGCAGCGAAGATGACTTGCAGTTACATTGTTTGGTCTGTTCGTCGGCTTATGCAGGTAGTTACCGTTGATGTGCAATCGTCTAGAAAGCTTTACTCACTGTATGTAAAAAGTTCAATGTTTGAGTTGTGAAAGCATGATGAAAGGTGTTCTCCGCTGGGAATAAGGCGATTGAAGACAAATGCGTTTTTGAATATCAATTTGTTTGTGGTCAACAGAGCCTGGTAGAACTACAAGAAATCCCACAGTGGACAGTGTTGTCGTTCGCTTTCGCTGGGTCAAGTCGAGAGCATGCTTCGAGAGAGAAGTTCATCTCATTAGCTCACTGGTAAGTAAAGACATACAACTGGTTTATCGTAACTATTTCTGCAGGAAACCAGGGATTTTTCATTTACATCGCCTGATTCTTGGTGTTCTGTTACAATACTTTGTTAAATGTGGGATATCCGGAAGTTGAACTGAAGAAATTGATTGTGCTTTCGTTTGTTTACCTTTGACAACGCGTTTTGGTGGTCCCGAACAGCCTTCGTGAGAGCAAGTTTTTTAAGTGAAACGTTATTGAAAGTATTGTGGCTCGAAAAGCTTATCTAATGAATGCAACTGGTATTGGTGTCAATTTTTCTCGGCAGCCTATTTTGAATTTTGTGCAAGCTTGACCACTGTGGCTTGAGCTTATGTTTCAGCCCCCTCTTCATCAACGGTTGTATTTGTTTTGCTTCCACTTTCGCTTTCGAGTTAGGGGCAATTTCGACTAAAATTGTTTTACTTAGCACGTCAAAACAATTTTAATTTAGACAGACGTGTTTAACTTAACAAGATGGCTCTTCATTAAACTTTAATGGTTGTTCGTCGTCGTTAAAACCCACTATCTTTGCTAAACGAGATTACTTCGAACAATGCCTCTTCAATTATTAGTTGATTTTTTATAAGATATCGCTGACGTTGCGAGAGAGGCATGCCAAGGAAAAAATATTTCCTTTTACCCTGAACTTATTCGCTAATTAATAAGTAGTTTTATACAAAATAAAGCCACCTGAAAGTTGAATGATTGAGAAGTTTTTGCTCCAGACAAGTTTTCTATGGAATGGGATGGACACGCTATATAATCAGGTATTTTAAGATACATGTTCCATTCTGATTTTGCAGCCAAGAGTTGAGGTGGGTTCAATTCCCAGGGTTCAATTAGATGGTAAATTAGATGGTTTCAAACCCATTCAACCTGGCATTTCATGACCTGTGTTTAGACACCACAATTAATGCCCCAGACTCCAGACGGTGTTCCAGATAAGTGAGGGATCTCAGGTCAAAAACCCAACACGATCAGCTACATGACCCAACAAATTAATTGAAAATTTAAATAATGATTTGATGGGAACAGTGGGAATTGACCCATTGGAATTCCTTATTGATACCTTGCCTTGAAAACTTATCTGGAACCCCGCCAGATCGAGCAAACAGGGTTATTGACCTTGCATGTAGTTCTCAACTTATGACTTAAGTAGCAACTTTTTAAGGTGTGGGTCAATTTTTTCTAGGCCGGTTCTGTTAAACTCCACTGGAAGGAAGATGAAGGACTGTATGAGTCAGGCACTGTTGGTGTTCCAGTTGGATCGCATACCTGTCAGTTAGCTATTGGTGGTGATGTTGTTCCTACTGAAGAATTTGAAGTTAATGAAGACAGTGATGTTATTTTTATAATACTTCAAGAAGGTACAATTCCCTTATTTGCTGAACTTGCTGTACATGTAATCATTTATTAGAATGTTGGAGTGGCAAGCTTGTTTAAGCTGGCTATTTTCAATCAATTTGCCACTTGAGCAAATAGTATTTTGCAATCTTCCCCACAAGGTCTCAAGCATCACAACGTAATAGTGCTCCACTTACTTTTTGACCCAGTATTAAGTTGGACTTTTATATTGACTGTATTAATAAAGAAAGCAAATATAGACAACAAAGTGTTATACCCATACGAAACGAGCAGATCTGCAGCAGATCTGCAACAGATCTGTTTTGACAAAAACAGATCAACTGCAGACTAATTTATCGTCTGCAGAGTCTGTTTTCTGTCTGCTGCAAACGTTGAGCTTGAAAACTCTTCCCGATTTTAAGACTGCAGACGAAAACAGACGAACAACAGATCTGCAGAATATCTGCAGCGTCTGCAGATGATCTGCAACACGTTGAAGTCCAAAAACCGGATCGATAGACCATTCATTGTATCGTCACTTCGGTATAAACCTTAGTTGGATCAGTCATGACTGGTTCGTTTTGAGATGAATAAAATAGTTCGATTCTACGAATAAAAAGATAGTCGAACATTGAAAATGCGTAAATAAGAGGCATAAATGGTCAGCCACTTATGTACAACGTGCTAGTAAATCAAATGTTATACGTCAATTGAACACTTAAATTAAATGATAAATACACTTTCGACCTTAATTTATTTTTATTATATAGGGATTAGACACATATGCCTAACACATTCTTTCAATAAAATTTAAGAGCACTGCAGGGCACATTGGTGTTAAATTCCCAGTTCCAAATGCTCAGGGAAAAGCATTTCATCGATCGACATATCAGTGTTGATAGAACAACGATACGAAAGTTGAAGTCAACACGTAAATGAATCATGAAAAGTGGAATACGATGGTTAAATTTCTGTACTATGATTATTTTTCTTATACCTACGACAGCTTCAAAACATAAGGAGACGTTCTTAAAATCTTGATGTCTTCTACGCTCCGGAAATGGCAGAGGTGAAATACATCACGTTTCAAACCATCATTATCTTACAAGAATGAGTCAGTAACGCAGACCCTGATTTGCATAACCGGGTGACCTAAGTGGCATGTTTGTTAGTGACAAGAAATGTGATGCCTCAATTTGGGGGTATAAACATGTAAGTATATCGCAGCCATGAAGAAAATGAAATAAATGTACAAATTATCTTTACCTTTATTTGCTGTTCTCGACAAAGAGAGAAAACCACAAGTGAAATCTCATCGGCCGCTGCGAATATGACAGATTCTCCTGGCTGATACCCGACACCTGTCACACTTGAACCGTCCAATAAGAGTAGGAGATGTTGCTGACACTGATATTCCTTTCAGTTGAAGTGTCACATTCAAAGTTTGCGTGCAAACAAGACAGTCTGTAAGAAATTGCTTTTTGACATAAAAAGATGGCTTTTGCTATAGTTCTTTTGACGGAAGAAGATTTATATAGCGTCGCAAGTGCTTCGCAGGTACATTATGCCGGAGAAATCTTCGAGGGCTTAGACGCCATGGTTGACTGGGAGGAGGGAAAGAAAGGAAGGAGGACCAGTAAAAATACTCCCTACCCAGGGAAAATTATTAAGACTGGAGGTTGGTGGTTTTTCAACTGTTTTAAGACCTCTTTTAATGTAACATTCCAGCTTAACTAAACTCTGATGATCGTTCAAAAAACAGGGTAATTATCAGAGGTGAACGGCAAATCGAGAAACAATTTTATTCACAGCATTCTTCCCGAAATCATATTAACTAAGTTTGGAGTAACGGTGACGCGATTTACAGATTTTTACTGTTTGAGCAGATTTGCGTGCACATTGCACATACGTAGCTGTAGTTAATAGTAACATTTAAAGACCAGTTCAGGACGCTTGGAACATTTAAATGGGTAGTTTTTGAAATGAACAGGCAATCCAGCCATGCAATTTCTTAAGTAGAATAAATTAATTTTGGAGCGCAAAATAGAGGTAAATGTGACTTTATGAAGCCTGTGAGCTTTTATCTGTTGCTTCCTATAGATATTTATGTACAAAATATAAAATTTCTGGAAACAAACTGGAGTAGGACTGAGTGGCACTTTAGTTATGTAGTCAACTTACACAAGAAGGTTGGCAATTTTTGGGTTTTATTCTGACTTTCTGTACCTAAAACTATTCAACTCTTTTGTAGACTCTTCACAAGGCAGCGGAAACTAACTCCAACTCGGTAGGTTCAACAATCGATTTAATAACCAATTTAGTATTACAATCAAACCATCTAGTAGTATTAGTATTACAATCAAACCGTCTAATAGTATTAGTAGTACAATCAAACCGTCTAGTAGTATTAGTAGTACAATCGAACTTGTGATATACGCACAGGCTAGTATTAAGCAGTTCTGTTAGATTTTAATTTAATGATTAGGTTCGAGAACTTGCCGTCTGGCAATCAAGATGAGAGTAAAAAATACTACGTTGCAGGCCCTGGGAAACAAGAACTTGTGCCAGGATCTGGAATCTACATATCCTCAGCTAAACTTAACTCCATTCACATACAGTCAATGCGATAAAGACCCCAAGAAATTATACTTGCTGTTAATTGAAGCCTTCTTCAGTGAGGAGACTCTGGCAACAAGTCTTGCCCATGGCTCCCGAACACAGACAAGCAAAGCGGGTGTGCTTCATTAGTAAGGCTCTGAATCAAGATGTGGTGAAGACTTTAAAGGGCAAGGGCATCAGGCAGTAACCTGTAGAAACATACGTACACAAACACACATGATCAGAGATGATGTGTCGCATTTTTGTAATCATATTGCTATAATTGCGATAATAATAAACTGACTACTTTAAAAGTAATACATACATGTAGTTTACTAATATATTTTTATTTGTTATAGCATATGTTGGAAGGTTTGTCACTCTCAACGAACTGGAGTTTTCCGTATCCCAGATGAACCGCATTTTAACAAACAAAGTTGGAACAGCCAAAAGAAAAAAACTCAGGGAAGTATAGATAAGCTGTAACTAAATAAGAATGGAAAGTTCTACCAAAGTACATGTATTTTTGTGACCGTGACCGTTTCTACGAAATGAAAACAGCTCACAGTTTTTCTCTCAGTATCAGTATAATATAACAATATGTATCCAAGTTATTTATTTCTTCCTTTGGCGTGAAAAGTGCAAAATTGATATTACACTGATGTGAGGCTAAATGCTTAAATCATCGATAAAACTCCCTCAGTAGTTTTTTTCATTTTGGTGCGAACAAAAAACAGATATCAAGATAATTCTTCACTCAGTAACTTGCAGTGCTCGAATTGCCGCGTGACATACTTATTGTATTTTGGACTTAAAAAATGAAGAAAACATTTTGCGAGAAAATGGGCTTATTGAAGCAATAGAAGAAGTTGTTGAACGGAAAAAAAAATGTAGTTTTTTCATAATGCAATCGAACAATGTAAACAAACGAGTATTAGTTGAGCGAAGAGAATGAAACATTTTGTCGAATCACTAAAAATATTTACAAAGAGTTAGTAATTTCTCACAGCATGGATTAAACTCATGTTTAGTTTTTGTTTAGAGCAGTGTGTGAATCAAGTGCGGGTGTATTATGTTTATTCCGAGTATTTGGATGTGTGCTGTTGAACACACGAAATCTACAACGCTTGACAGTAAACTCATTTATTGAGAATACTGTATGTCTTGAAAAATCTGGATTTACTCACTGCAGTGACTTAGAAACCGACCTTATGAAAAGGTCACACTAAAAGTAACATTTAATCATTGGTCGCATATCGTGAATAATCTTTTGACTGGTCTGTAAAAACTGAATATGCCAAGTTGGCTTTAGGTTTTACTTTTATTGCTACCTACTAGAATACAATACACTATCTAAACTTGTTACAAATGTGTAAGCGTACTTTCTCAGTATGCGTTAACAGTGCGGGTCAAGATTCCGTCAGTGTTCTGTAAACCCTTGGTAGCGACCTCTCTTAATTACGGTCTTCGCTCGGCCCTGGTGTGCTGGAATATTAGTGACACATGTTCAAAACAAGCCATTCAGGGATCGAAGGTTAGTGCACCATAGACTTTAGGCCACAGTAGAATGCTGCAACGTGAACCGAGTACCTAATAAACAAATAATTTTGATATCTGTTGATATATGTAAGTAAGCTACGAAGCGAATGAAAAAATTGATACATAAGGCGAACAAAAACTCGATAAGCGGTCGCTGTTGTGCATTATTTATGTACTCTATGACTTACCTCTTTCGTTCCTTTAAACTGGCTTCATGTCAAGCAGGTGCCGAGCACAGACGAGAAGGAAATGAATCTCACTTAGTATCCAGTTTACTCGAACTCGTTTCTGTAAATAACCTGCCAAGCAAACCAAAAAAAGCACGCGAAGCCTAGCCTGCGAGCAAGCTCCCTTGTTGCTCGCAGGCTACGTGAAGCCTAGATTTTTTGAAAGGAGTGCTTGCTACCCGAGGTTTTTTTTATTCATTTGGAATATGTGGAAAATGTCACGCTAAGAAAATACTTTAAATTCCTGCTAGTGATATTATTTGCTTTATCTGTCAACATTAATTGTTTACTTTTGATGAATAACAAACCGACCTCCTCTGTCTATCTTTTAAATAAACGTTGTTTGATTGGTGCATTTTGTGGGCTTTTTGTTTAGCATGATAGGCTGATTTCGTCTGCAGAGTGTCTGCAAATTTGCAGACTTGTTGCAGATCATCGCTGCAGACGCTCTGCAGACATTCTGCAGATATTCTGCAGACATTCTGCAGATGATCTGCAGATAATCTGTAGATCATCTGTAGATTATCTGCAGATCTGCTACAGATGTGCCAGCAGATCTGTCACAGACTATAAACAGATCTGCTCGTTTCGTACGGGTAATAATTCCTTTTTATTTCATTCAATATATATACTAGCCTTCTCGAGTGTCAATGAAAGGTTGTTGGCGGAAGGGTGGGACACCAGAAGGAGTGGAATGGTTACTAATTTCCTAGGTGTATTTTTTCTCGCGGTGTTATGGACTAGTGGCTTGTCCTTGTGGGTAGTGATTTATTTTGCTTACTAGTCCACTGGCTAGTATTCAAAAAAGTGAGGCCCAGTTCAGACATTGAACTTTTCATGAGCCGAACCTAATATGTTGAATTTAAAAGTACATGAAAAGTTCAGCATCTGAATCAGTTAAGAATGGCTATTTGAATTTGGAACGTCTCAGTCGTTCTTCCCACCTAGCTCAGCCGGGTATTTTGGCTTTGGAACGGCTTTGATTCAGATGTCGAACTTTTCATGTTCCGAACCTAATGAATTCTTGGTTTTCATGTGACGTAGTCATATTCCAAAATTAGAAATTATCCTTCCTTCTGAGGTTTTAGTTTCATCAGATAAAAGGCCCTGTATGAACGTGACGTTTGGCAATGTTTTAGCTCGACAGAGTTCTTCTTTTTGTAACAGAGCACTCCAAGCTTTTGCGTTGCGTGACATGAAAATGGTGGCCAGAAAAGACTGTCGCGTAGGTCAAAAGACGAGTTATCGCTTTAGTTTTTGTTAAATAAACGGTGCTTGCACTAGAAGAAGCATTTATTTCAATGTGTCGGAGCACTAGAGTAAAAATGTTCGTTTCAATAGCAAAATTCAAGGACAGATGTTTTTGTTATTTTACGGTCGCCATGTTTGTGCCCCTCCGAAGGGCACAAACATGGCGTCTCCATACAAGGCTCTATAAATTTGGATGACACGCTTCTGCGAATAACGGGCGAATGAACAACAGCAGAAACCTGATTCTTGGCGAGGTTGTTTATATAGCAATCATCTATCATATCCTAGATTCTTGAATTTATTTATTGAATGGTTACGATTTTTAGTTTTGATCACATGACTGGTGAAAACCAAGAATATATTATTATAACATATTTTACAAGCAGTTTACACTTCGCCTGAAAACCACTGACATTTCAAATGATTTGGTTCAATGTCCTTGTGGGTAGTGATTTATTTTGCTTACTAGTCCACTGGCTAGTATTCAAAAAAGTGAGGCCCAGTTCAGACATTGAACTTTTCATGAGCCGAACCTAATATGTTGAATTTAAAAGTACATGAAAAGTTCAGCATCTGAATCAGTTAAGAATGGCTATTTGAATTTGGAACGTCTCAGTCGTTCTTCCCACCTAGCTCAGCTGGGTATTTTGGCTTTGGAACGGCTTTGATTCAGATGTCGAACTTTTCATGTTCCGAACCTAATGAATATATTATTATAACATATTTTACAAGCAGTTTACACTTCGCCTGAAAACCACTGACATTTCAAATGATTTGGTTCAAACTAATTTAAGTTCGGCGAATTAAGTTCAACATCTGAATCAACAGGGGTACTTTTGATAATTTGGGTTGGTCCAAATTCATGAAAAGTTTGGTGTCTGAACTGGGTCAGTGCCAACCACTGACCATATAGCAGTTGACACTAAATACGATAGTATTGCTTTAACTTGTCCAAGTGTACTGAATTTGTCAATGTTTCGCCCACAGCCAACTATGGATATATGTTTGATGAAAATGACAGGGGGACACAAACCAATACTGGTGATGTGAGTTCTGATGGTGAAACAGAGCCAGTGGATGTGCACGACAGACCTCCACTTGGTAAGAAATTTAACAGTGCAAAGTCCTACTTGCTAACAAAATTATGAACAATACTCTGCAATTCAATGTGTAACTGCTAGTAAAACTAATAAACATTATTGTTATATGGCTAGCTCCATGAGTGGACAAGATGAACTGAATCCTGCAATGTGATTAGCTACCCGTGCGGGTGGGCCTCGTTTTTTTTTTTTTTTTTTTTTTGGCATGTTTATGGACCTCAACTCTGTCTTGGTCCATAAACAAGTGTAAAAAGGACTTGGCCAATAGCCAGCCATCTTGCATCTTTACCTCACACTAGGTCAATAAGCCATATTTATATCTTTTGGCAGGGATTTTTCTATGTTTATTGTAATAATTTAGATTCAAAACAAAAAAGGCCATTCATATGCATTGTGTCAGAGGAAGATGGCAGAAGAAGAAGGGAATCAAATATTAACAGAATAGTAACTGTGTAATATTAAAATTTACATGCAGGTTAGTGGCATCCTTTATCCATAACCACCAACATATTATCACTCCTCACAATGTCAATGTATACATGTAGCTTACAAAAAAATAGATATATTAATCCAGGAAGAGACCATTTTGTCATAAAACCTAATTCTCAGAACTAGTATCAAAGAAATTAATGGAAACTGGTAAGGGGAAATGAGAGTTTGATGTAATGAGACTGAAAGCAAAGCAATCTCATACATTGTACACTTATAGACATGGAATCAAGGGAGAACCGAACTGAGACTGCGAATGAAATGAGTCCACTATACAGAGAGCTGCTCCAGCATCAGGTAGAGTCAAGTTGAATTTCATGCTAGTATCATTAGTAACCATGCACTAACCATATTCTATTTGGAATCTACAATTCTGATTGGGTTTTTCTTTGTTGCATACAAAAGCAATAGCCTCCATTTGGCATTATTATAAAAATATGCTCTGATATTTGTCTGCAGACATTATCTGTTCGGAGATGCAAACAGTTTTCTTAGAGCGTAGCTTAATTTTAAGAAGGTCACTTAGAGAAATCAAATAGCAGTGTGATGCTCAAAGAGTTCTTCTTTAAATAATTCACAATGATCTGATCACCATATTCAGTGAACTTTTGTGAATGTTGTTTTCTTTCATTCTTTTCAAACTGAATTGTTTTCAGTGCCCAATTTTTGTAAACAATGTCAATTCCGGCTTGGTTCATGCTATGTAATATTTCTTTTTTTTTTTGTGGTGTTAAGAAACTCATATTCAGTACCAAAATTGAAACACCTTTAAGTTTTTGTGCTCTGTTTTGCAAGACGAGACAATTTCAGAGCAATAGTAAGTTTTACAGGATTCTTGTCCATTTAGTTAATGTAGGTACACAAGCTTTAAGCAAATTGCAGTAGTCTACATGCTTGATGATAGTATTTTTGAAAGACTTACCATTTAAGAGCACCATGACTCGAAACATGTTTTTGTGGTAATTAAAAGCATATTCCATTTATTTATTTCCATTAATTCTCCCTGATGTTTCAGATATTATTGGCTTTGGAACTAGTAGATCCATGTTTTGATGTATTTTTGTGTAATTTTGTATAGCACCAATTATTACGCTATGGTCACTAATAGCTATCAACACAGCAAAGTCCTTAAAGGAAAGTAGTGCAAAATTAATAAATGAAAATGGCAATGATTGTTACAGAAAGATTTCTGAAAAGTAATGGTTACAGTATAAACTTGACCTTATTTAAATCATGAATATTTGGAACGTTTGGGCAATAATAACTGGAAATTTCAGCAGTTCAATCCATCCCAGTTGTGAAGAATATTAGACAAATAGAATTATTTGGGATTCATTTGTCCACATGAAAATTAAAATTGTTTTTTGAACTGTTTCCATTTTTTCGCATTTTGCGTGGTGAAATAAGTATTCTAAAAAATGAATAATGAATAAGCTGTAAACTTAACATACAGTACAAATATGTCAAAATTATTTTGAAGTGAAGTATATTTTCACAGTCCAATCCAAGAACCTGTCAGGTTTGTTCCCGTTTATCTATAGTAAGTGAAGGAAGAGCTCGGCAAGAGTTTGCACTTTTCATTGCTGTTTCAAGGAGAGCACTGATAATGACAAATGAGAAATTGATCAGCTAGATGCATCATCTCTGTTCATGGTTATTATTACTGCTAAAACTGTTGTCTGCATAGCAAAAAAATATCCAGTTGTTTCAAATTTGTTCCCCCATCTAGCTCAGCCATGGTGAGCCTTCCTGGGTTCCAGGAAGTGGAGTTCCATCACCAGTAATGTCTGATGTTGACCTAAGTGCCCTTGCTGGTCAGCGAGATGATGATGATGATGATGACCCTCCCATACTGACACCTCAGCCAGATTCTACAGAAGAACTGCAGCCGTCAAGTCCTGTTCTGTTGCATCCAGGACTGGAAGCAGGGGCTCGACCAGGAGACCTGTCAGGTGAAAGTGATGGCCTTCAGTCACTTCCTGATGGTGGAGACGTTGATGATCAGAGTGGTAGATATAGATTTGAAGTTCATCTCAATAATAGGAAGTCTATTTGTTCTGTGTAGACTTCTTAACTTATCAGACTCTAGTAGCCCATCCAGCAAAGTGGCAAATATTAGTTAATGCCTTGATGCTGTGGAAACATTATGATAATAAGCTGATGGCATGTTAGGCATTGAACAGCTCAGTTTCAGGTTTCTCTTGCGCTGGTGACCAAGCCTGAAAAATGATGGGCCAACTGGTTCATGAGTGTGTTTTTAAGTCATGCCCTGTGACTTTGTAACAACTGTTGTATGTTATGTGTTTTGTAGACTTGTTCTATGAATCTCTCACAGAAAATGAAGCAGAAGAAGTACTTTCCAGTTCAAGGCCCCCAGCCCCGCCCTCATCTGCCTCTCCAGTTCCTAGCAGCCACAGTGAGCATGACAGCCGAGTGTCATCAAGAGACAGTCCTGTCAATAGGTCAGTCAGTTCTGCTGTCACCAGAGTTTTAAGAGCATTATTATGTAATAAGGGCAGGAAATGATTCTCCAATATGTTTTCACGTGGAAGTTATGAAGGGAATCTAAATCAAATGCGACATTGTAATCTCTTTATTTTTTAGTTCAAGTTGTCCATAATTTAATCCATTTCCATGTAGTTAATCATCTTCAAATCAATGACTTAAACGTGTGGGTGGACGTATGACGGATGTTTGTTTGACAGACTGAGTAGGACGCAAGCTACATGAAAATTAAGTTTTCCCAAAGGAGTCGAACCCATCAGTGACCTTTTTCAGAAAGGGGAGACGTATAGGAACTAGGTCATGTAATTAGGTTCAAGTGATCATTCTTGTGTTGCTTCAGCAGACTGATTAACATCTTTTTTGAAGTGGATGGTTTGATTTTAATCTTCTTCACAGCCATATCATGTTGTCAAACAGTGCTTCTCCTTACTAGCTTGGGAGAGGCATTGTATGATGACACAAATAATGCTTGCAAAAGAGGCTAGTTAAGCAAGGAATCCAGAAAAACACAAAAGGGAAGGTTGCATGACAGTGTACATGTAGACAAAAACCTCATTGCTACTTAGGAGAGTTGTTATATGTGGAGCCAAGTTTAGTAAAAAGAACGATTCGGCTGTTGGTATTATAGATTATATGAATGATTGTATTCCTGACATACAGGATGAAAACATGAAATATGAAGACTATCAGTCAAGTTCGAGTATATAGACTCTTGACTTTCTACTAATCTTCCTGTCTACCTTTTACATCCAGTGTACCTAGTGAGGCAGGAGCAAGAGACGACTCCGTTATAAGTCCTTTACTAGATGAGGCCCTTAGGCATGACAGCCCACCTCCTATCACTGGTACCCCATTGACTGAAGAAGAGCACAGAAATGTTGTTCCACGATACACCTCCCCACATGCCACACCGGTTGGAGATCATGACTCCACAGAAGAAACAGACCGTGTACCACCCACTGTCCAGACTACAACTGAAGAGCAGCGTAGAGAACATGCCCATTCGTCTCTCAGAGCCAGTCCTCTTGGCTCTGTCTTGGATGCTGTTACAGTTCCTGTTGCTGATACCAATGTAACCTACAGCACACCAGCCGTATCACCAAGTGTTAATGAAATCACCTCATCTACTCAAAGACACAGCCCGGCAGGATCAGTGCACAGTAGTTCTTTGTTTTCATCTGGTTTACCATCTCCTATTATGTCTCCAAGAGGTCGCAGCCAGTCGGATACAGGCATACCAGTGGCCTCGAGAGGAAGCCCTCCTGGGTCCATTCACACCCAGACACAACGACCATTGAGACCCCAAAGCCTTGGTGGATCGGGAAGCCTCTTTGGAACAGTTCCAATTTCAGTGGAGCTACTGACAACTGGTAACTCTGCATCACATTTGGAAAGTCGTCGGGGACCCATTTCTGGTGCAGAGGGGTCATCGATATCTCCTGTTGTAAGGCAAAGTCCCACAGGGTCCAATCACAGCACCAGCGTTCGCCCTCGAGGCGGATCAGGCCAGGATGCTGATGCTAGCCTTCACTCAAGTCAGAGGAGTACTCCTGTACTCTCTGCCCATGGTGAACCTCCAGCAGGAGCCAGTCCTTTTGTGGCACCACCAAGAAGCTCGCATTTGAGTCACCGAGATGGTGGAGATAGTACACCTTCAGTGCACAGTGCAGGACATAGAACATCAGGAGCGGGAAACCCCACAGAGCTGCATATGGAGACAGTGTATAGACAGGTTACTGACACAGCTGCAATAACCTCTCGTAATGGATCTACAGGAGCAACTCCAGTGATGTCACCAACAGGCTCAAGGGAAAGTCAGAGAGAAAGTGAGAATAGCACACCTTCAGTGCACAGTCCAAGACATAGAACATCTGGAGCAGGAAGCCCATCAGAGCTCCTAGCGGAGAGAGCGTTTAGACAAGGTACACCTCCAGTAGTCTCACGTAATGGATCTTCAGCAGCAGCTCCTCCTGTGATGCCATCTAGAAGCTCAAGAGTTAGTCATGGAGAAACTGAGAGCAGCACACCATCTGTAAACAGTCCGAGGCATAGAACATCGGGAACTGGAAGCCCTTCGGAACTCCTTGCAGAATCCTACGGGCGAGGTTCACCTCCAGTACCTTCCCACAGTGGTCCCAGCAGGGCATCCAGAGGGCAAGGCCCAGTTTCTTCAATTCGAAGTCGAGCTGAGCATTCCTCTCGCCGTGTCGTGTCTCCTCCATTGTCGCATGAATCAGTTATTCCAAGCCGTGGAAGTGCATTTGCTACTGTGAATGGAGAAAGCGGACCATCTGCATTGAAACTATCGTCTGATTTGGAAGCTCTTAGAAAGGAAAGGGACACTCTGGTCGATGATTTCAGACAGAGGGCGGCTCATTATGAAGCAGAGCTTAGGAGAGTCAAGTCCAGGAATGAGGACCTTGAGCAGCAGATGCTGAGCATTGAGGTGGGTCTGCCGTAAAGCATGAGTAACAAACGTAATTCCAGTAACCTAATAGATGTTTTGAGATTGTTTGAGATTACAAAATAATCAGGTTAGTTGAAACCAGGGAAACAACGAGTTCACTCTCTTGTTGTTGCACTATTCATGATGCAACCATGCTGGTTTGAAGGATGTATCCCGTAGTGTTAAGTTGGAAGGTTGGGAAATTGAACCAATGTACACAAACATAATGGCTAGGACGAAATTCAGTTATCCTAAAAGAACTTCAATTCACTAGGCCTCAATTCATAATTCCTGTTACAGGCAGCCCGAAACTTTAAGTATCAACACAAAATTTGGCTATATGTTCGGAAGAAAAGTGATATTTTAAGCACCTTTTAGCTAAAGGCATTACACGTTTATTCCGCCAAAAAGTCACGAATAGTTGACAGGTTCTTCCATCTTTTTGGTAGTTTTGGAAACAACAGTGCTCACGTTTTACACAAATAGACTATCTGGCTCAAACATAGTTTTGCTATGTTTCTTGCTATTTGTTTTCAGCATCAGTGGCCTGTTTGCTATTTCTGTAATCCGAGTAAAAGACGTCTCTTTTGTCTTCCTCATTTTCAAGCTACCCTCTCAATTGCCACCTGATTGGTCGTTACTTGGTGTGAAATTTTCGCGCGCAACCAATCCGACTCGCAATGTATATGTGTAGGTGTGGGTCATTGCTATAACGTTTTCTTTCGATCGACAGTCGCGAATGAGCGTCTCTTTACTCGGGCTTACATTCTTCCCGCTCTTAACCGCGTTCGACGACACAGAGGGCTATTAACTTGCACGTTGTCTGTTTAGACTGTAGCCTCTCTCGCCAAGCAAGATGACGAGAAAACACATGAACTGGAGCAGAAAGTGGTGGATCTCAACAGAACTTTACGAGAGAAAGACGAGGAAATCCATTCACTGCAGGAGTCTGTGAGGAGACTGGAGAGAACCAATCAGCAGTTGAAGGATGAGCAAGAGAGTCTGAAAACTGTCAATCAACTAAGCCTTGAAGAAATGAACAAGCTCAATTCAGACCTGCAACTAGAGGTTTGTTGGCCACATTGTGAAACCGTAATGTAGATATTCTTGCGAATTTGCGCTTCTCATAGCAAGTTTGTGTTTTAGGCAGTTACACTTTAATACCAAGTATGGTTAATTTTCAGTGATAACTAAATTATTTAAAGATTTCAAAGCATTGTGCCCTGTGTGACTTACTGAGTCCCGATTCATGGTTGTCATTCTGCCATTATAGTCTGGCCCTCAAATTAAAGTATTCATTTCCTTCTTTTAAGCGGTAATTCTTAGTTTTAATGTCGTTTTGGCCGGTATGTAACATTTGTTTGGTTAACTTTTATGTTTTAGATAACACGTTTGCGGCGGAGATCTCTGGAATCAAACAGAGCCGGAGGAAAGATGATCGAGCTTCAAGTACTCAACAACACTCTCGAGCAGCAGGTCAGACAACTTCAACGAGACAACGACCGTCTGCAAACAAAACTAAAACAAGCAAAGCAAGAACTGGACACAATGAAAACGATAACAAGCAGAAATGGCTCAAGACTCGGCAGAGCCAAGAGCGAAACAGACTTGTCAAAGAAATTCGACAAATATACCTCATACGACAGACACAAGTATGCAGATCTGGAACCTACAGCAAGGTCTGTTAGCTTCGCCACGAGAAGCGACAGTTTGGGGCTCGGACCAACTCGGTACAGTTCGTTGGACACGAATTACACCCGATCCCACGACGCTGCAGTGTCATCTCCAGTTATAATGAACGGCTACGGCTCGCCGAGGTCTGAAGCCACGAGACAATCGTCGTCGTATACATCCCTCCAAGACAAGCTTGCGAGTACTTCGCACAGAAGCAGGGCCACTGTCCCGAGGCACCGCGTAAGCTCGTTAGGAGAAGACAGCGATGTCTCTGATGATCTAGAGCATGGCTTCGGACACCATACTGCAACTCACCCGAGGTGGCGCACACAAAGCTCCGAGTCTTCCACTTCGTCGGTCGTTTCGTGGGATCGCGACTACAGGACAGATGCTGCGACGAGGCAACCAAGAGCAAGCGCCTACAGTCAAGACTCGTCTCGGTATCAACAAGTTGACAGAATCAGTGGGCGTAGAAGAAGACCTCATTCATATGATGGAGGTAAATGGATCATTACGAACTTGGCACAATCAGGAGTTTGGCATAATACAAGTGACCTTGTCTGTGCCTTGATCTTCGCGTAGCGCTCATCTCCCTAGCGTTGTGTGACGATCCAAATAAGGGCTGCGAGGGATACTACATAGCATGACATGCTAGTCGCCACCTGCTCGTCCTTGTACCCAAACCCCAGACGAGCAGGTGACCAGAGTAAGCCCGTAATTTTCGTAAATATTTGTTAAAAAACGTGGCTTGGCCTTGTGATTCAGTGAAAACGAGCTCGCACTCAGGCTTGCTTATGTGTTAATTGTAACAATTATTGAAAATGTAAGCTAATGCAACATTGGCGACAGCTGAAAAGCTTACCGTTCTCAACAGTTGTTGAATGTCTTACATACCTTTCTCGGTTCTTACATTTTCCATTTTAGCAACGGGGTCCCTGAACGACGTTTTTGGCAGCAAAGACGACTACACTTCTTCGTACCACGTCAAGTCTTCGCCTTACTCCCATTCTCTGCGTGATGTTGGTCACCATTCCACCTCCTCGTCAAGTTATTCTACCAGTTCCCAGTCTCTTACAACCACTCCATACCATTCAGCAGTCACCGCGTCGCCTACAGATACGAAAGTATTCACCAAGCCATTTGCGCCCAAGTCAAGCAGCGATATTCAGGTGGGAATGGAGGTACTGGTAACGAGGTCACGAGGAGAGATTGGCCGCGGAGTTGTAAAGTATATCGGGCCATTGCCAGGCCGCAAAGACACGTATATCGGAGTGGAACTGGGACCAGGTCATGGTGAGCATATATTTTTCTCGATTTTCTATGTGCCTGCTTTGTTTGTGTGGTGTGATACTGGCTGATGATGACGCGTTGATGAGTAAAAAAGATCGTATTTTTAGTCCTTAAATTATGCCAGTAGGCAATAATAGTGATATATATTGCCAAATGCAGTCTTTTGGCTTTAAAGAAAAAAGATCAGAAAACACCTCGATTTATTGTTATCCGTGATTGATTACCTTGTTATGTCTCTTGAAGTGTAGTTATCGATGCAGCAGTAGCCTATTCCAGATATTCAAGTCACTGAGAAAAATTCTTGTCATCGCGGGGAAATTTCTCTAAAGTCGTATTACGAAATAAATCCTAGGCTGAGTAAGGAGAATTTGTACATCGACACAAGGTACCTGAAAGAAGAGGTTTGACTGCATTTTAGTTTGTAACGCATTTTGGTTCTTTCAGAGGGAAAGCACGATGGATCTTTGAATGGAGAAAGATTATTTTCTTGGTAAGTAAATCTGTAAAAGTTTGTGCAATAAAAACTAACGATAAAAATCACGACTTTTCGACCTCTTAGAGGTCATTATTATATCTTTTTTACTCACACTTGAAAATGACCTCAGAGAGGTCGAAACGTCGTGATTTTTTTCGTTAGTTTTTATCGTAAAATCGATCTCAAAGAAATTACTCATTAAGTGAAAGTTCATACTTATTAAATTAATTCAGGATTTGGCTTGCATCATCGATTTGAACGATGCACATCATCGAGTTATAACGCTTTGAATTCGCGATACACCGATGTTGATATGAAACGTAACTTGCGATGTTTCCCCGGTATTTTTCATGAGCTGGCAAAGTGGGAAATTCAAAAGTAATTTCTTGTTTTATTTTCTACAGTAAACCAAACAAAGGGATCTTCGTCTCCTTCAATAAAGTCGTCATGTGTTATGGGTGAAGGCTGCTCACTTGTGGTTTCTGCATTCCGCGTCTCGTGTATAAAAAAGAGTTTAATTTAGACTCCGTAGCATCTGTTTCCTGCGGACGACATACTTGCATTACATACAGGCATAGAAGGAAGGACACTTCATTGTACAGGATACATGACGGGCCTTTTAGTAACTCTCGTGATTGCGACCCCAACGGAACGAAAACGCAGTCGTTGGATCGAGTGGTTTGTTTTTTTGTTCGTGTATTTTAAAACCCGCCTCGACTTTTCAGATCGAGCGCAAGTAGTTCCATGTAAAATACATTCTCATTTCTTCTTAATCTGCGATTTCAGACTAGTTGCTAATAATTTCAAGCTTTATTACAAACAGTGAAAAGTAAAAAAGTTCATATTTGTCCAAAGGGCGGTGATCTTCAGTAAACGGTAGATATCATCTCCAAACAATCTAACACTGGTGTTGATGTATTTTATCCAAATGTAGTATTGATAAGTTATTATATTTATTAGCCTTAGTACTACAAGCATTCGTTACATATTGTGTCTTATAGAATCACTTTTGGTGAACAAAGTTTAGCAGTCTTATTACTAAGTAACCGAGATGCCAGATATGTGCCATTTATTACCGGATATATTTTATACAGTGTACGTGAGATTTTACGCGTTGCTTTTATCCTCTTGCTTCAATTTGCGAGCCAGTCTGTGTTTTAAAATAGTCAGGCCTGCCAAATGATCAAAGGAATAACTCCGCCCCAAGCGGTTTGTCACCGGCGTGAACCAAGGAGCTATGAACACTTGGCACGAGGTGTACTGCGTTTAGTTTTATCTGACGAGAATTTTGCTGTCGAGGTCTTACATCCTTACATAATTCATAGAAGTGCCAAATGAGAGTAGAAGTTAGACTGCAAAACAGTCCTGTTTTTTGCGAACGCGAGCGACGCGGGCGGTATTCGAACGAATGGTCTGGAGCGATTGTGGAAACGGTGGGGATCGGAGGTGAGGCTCGTGCGCTTCACGCGCGAGGATCACGCTTACGGTGCTTTTTGCCTTCCGAATAGGGAAGAAAAAACGACTGCTTTGCAGTCTAAGTAGAAGTGAGCGTTGGACTTTAATCTCTTCTCAAAAAGAGACTCGGCTCACGGTCGCTCGCGGTCGTTTGTGGGGCCGTTTCTGACGTTTCTGGATGCAAAACAAAATTGTCCCCAGGAACGGTCCCACAAGCAACTACGAAATGAGTCTCTCCCCAGGCTTCTCGTTTGTGTGATGACGATATAGTTCTCTATGTGCGGTTTGTACCGTGGTATTCTCGTAGAACGCCAAGTGACTGTAACGTTTTCATATCATAGGACTTTGCATTTATCCACAGAGTCGTTAAAACAATAAGTTCTTTATCACTATATATTCGCTAAAATAAACTATTCAACAGAATTGTATGATTTAACTGATTGTCAATAAACAACGAATGATATCACTTTGTATAAAACTAGTTTATTTGGTACAGTTTTCAAAAAGCCCCAGGGTTTCTTCAAGACCTTGTGAATGCAGGTTTGAACAGAGAAGGGAGTTATTAGATATAATAAATTCCGCGGGGCGGGAGTGCGGGGAAGGGGCTGGGATTGGACAAGTATTAAAACAAAATTGATCAATTCCCCAGTGTAGGGAAGCAAACGTCAATCAAAAGTATTAAAAAAGCCCCACCCCGGGGCAAAATATCTAAATACTACTATATAAAACAGATAAAAAACACACTGGAAAAGTAAGTTCTCCTTACCGCGTTTCATTTAATATAAAACGGAAGTGACTTTTTGGGGTGGAGTTCGATTTCACTGAGTTTTATAATCAAATTTGTTCTTGAAGTTAAAAACTGTCTCAAAATAGACAGTGGCCGCGGGCGCACTAGAGAGTTAACCGGGTTATTTCTAATTAACTAATTACGGTTAACCGGGTTATCGAAAAATCGTAATGCGACCGCTAATTTTGGCTGTTCATGGAACTTAAACCGGGTTTACGGTTACCATGGAAATTAATTGATGAACAATAGATTTTTTAACCGGGTTAGGTTAATTTTAAAACCACCTTTTTCCGTGCTTTAACCCAGGTTAGTGGTCTCTTATCAGCAGTCTGATCAGCGCCGTGCATCGACTTTTTCGAAATCTGCCATTTTGTTGGTTTATCTCATGACGTCAATTGAGTTAACCCACTTCATAACCCATTTCAGTGCGGCCGCTCATAAAATATAACCCCGTTATTTTATTATAACCAACCCTTAACCGAGTTAAGTTGTTTAGAATTTTTAACCAGGTTTCTAAAAAATAAACCCAGTTAACTCTCTTAGTGCGGCCGCAGCCAGTGTCGGATTAGATGTCAGTCTAAAGTGTCAGATAAATTGCGATTAAAACATTTAAAAACTTACCTTTCCCGAAGCGCAGGCTGTGAGAGACAGACATGGTAACCGCGTCCGAATTATGACACCAGGCATACTTTTTCCAACCACGGGGCCGCTTCGCACGATCAATAGCCCGATCGGGTGATTGTACCATGGCCAGGCATCAAATCCCCGCCTCTTGCCCGCAATCAACATTGGTTGTTGCACCGGACACAGAGAGATCGTGTGATCGTCCGTTTGAGGGTAGTCGGTCTTATGAGAACTGTTGTTGTTGACAGACGTTTCGATAACCTGAGCGGGAGTCATCTTCACAGTCAAGTGAAAAGTATTTTTCACTCGATGGTGTTATACTAGCTCATTGAAACTGATTGCAGTGATTGGTCAGTTCAGCCGCGTGGTGGTATTGGCTGAAAGACTCGTGTAAGGTATTGTAAGGCTTCCGACATAAGCGAACTTGCTGTAAAATAGTTTGTCAGCGGTTTCTTTAACTGACTGAAGGTGCGTTATGTAATGCAACAATTATGTAATACCGAGTAACAACAAACATGGCGACCTGTGTTCTTCAGAGATTTTGTCACATTTTGTCTCGCAATACGTGTACATCCCTGGTGTTGTTACGAGGATATCCCTTCCTTAAACAGGCAGGCCGTATGCTCTGCACACCAGCATCCAGCATGAAAGTCAAGGACTGTTATCTTCTTCTCGGCGTGGACTGGAGTGCAACTGTTGTGGATGTTCGTGAAGCATACTTGCGACTAGCCAAGCAGTATCACCCAGATTGTGGGAGAAAAACAGCTGATGCTGGCAAATTTGCGCGAATAGAACAGGCGTACAGAGTGGTCATGGATCATGTAACTACTGCGGCCCAGGAAGGGCCTGAAGTCAGCGATCAAGACTTCGAGAAAGAAATATTTGATATTCATCACACTGCTCCACAGCATAGGTAATCATAAAATACATGCAGAAAACTTAAGCTTATATATACACTTTCCGGGTTTATAAACGCCTTAGTTTCCGAGACGACGGTGGGGTGTAGGGAAAGTTCGTCTTGACTCCGGTTTCTGTACTGTTGCATGAACGGACTATGAAAATTGGTATTCCCTCTGTAGGGGAATTGCTGGGACATTCCATTCTTAATCCGAAGCCCCACCCCACCTCCTTTGAAGGGCAGATTCGGACACTCCAGTTTTCTGTAGTTGGTACCTTAGAGGTTTGCGTCACAGGGGCTTAAAATTTTGCTGCCTTCTTTGAAAAAATATTCTGACAGGCCCTGTACCAGAGGTTGCCCCCCATAGGGGGATGGGGAGGGGTGTGCATTAAAAATGGAATGTCCCATTTTGCTTGCTTTTCTAGCAGTTTTCTGGCAGCCACTTATTCTAATGGATGGATAGTAAAGTGTAAAGTGTATTTTACCAAAACCTAACCTTTAGACCAGTGCACCTCCCCAACAACAACAACAGCTTTATTTATTACTCGTACATTTACAATTTCACAAAAATATATACACTTTACACTTAGCGCTTTCTTGACTATGACTACAGTGTGAACCCGCAGGTAGTCTAGGCTAATCTAGGTGGGCCACATCTATATTTATTTTAGACCATTAATATACTATAAGATTACTATTCAACTAATTAGACAAAGATTTACGAAACTGTTTAGTATAAGTACATAAACATAATTTGATTGAAATACAAATGCCATCTCTCTCTAAGGAGATGGCTTTTGTATTTCTTGTGATTAAAGGTTTAGTCTCATGGCTTGGAGCATGTACAAGCCATAACACGATCAAATTTGATTCCACTGTTTTTGAAATTAAAAAAAAAAGATGAAGCTGATAACTCTTTCAGGAATTTGTCTGTATGAGCTCAAATCCAAAGGGTGAGAGCAAAATCTTCTGGCCTGATTTTTTCCTGACCCTTACACTGGTAGTGTTTAAGTTCCTGACCCCCTGATCTCTCAGGGTCTCTTAGTTATCTGTTTAAATGTGGTACATGTAACATTCATTATACTGTTGAAAAGCATGCATATCCATGAGAAATCAAACATGGATTTATGAATTAAGAATACAGGGGAATAATGAAGCATTGATATCCAGCTTCAGGAAAAAGTGCAGCAGAAGGCAATTTTCTTGGACAAAACATCTGCAGGCCTAGTACCCAGTTATTGTAGATCCAGGAGTTTGCTAATACCTGACTACTCCCCTTTCTCCCATTATTAAATATTTAATATTAACTGACCTGTTAGTAAATTTAAGTGTTTGCTGTTCCTAGGCAATACCTAGAGTATGAAGGTATTGGGTTTGGTTCACCTTCAACAAGGCAAAAGCAATACCAAAACTACAGGGTGCAGAGGGCTTCAGACAAAGTGATTGATCATAAGACTCGACAGTTTGGCGATCAGGAAACATCCATTGCTGAACCTGAAAAGAGGGCAATAAGACGGTCAAAGTACTCCAAGGTCATTGACAGACTGGTTGAGGATCTCATCCAGGAGGCTATGTCTAAAGGGGAATTTAAAAATCTATCTGGGAGTGGAAAACCACTTAAGCTTGAACAAGAGCTGTATGTTGGTAGGTGCGACGTCTATGATCCAAATCAGAATCGCAACAACTTACAGTAGGGTTCAGAGGGTGTGTTGTTAATTATGAGAGTTAGAGGATGTGACCTTTTAGTGGGGGAGTGATGCTAACTGGCCCAATACTTGCAGGTAGAATCGTATATGAATTGGGTTATTAAAACAAGAGAAACCTCAAACAGAAATGAATGTGAAAAGGAAGTTGCATTATGTCCTTTCCTTGCTCTTTTCTTTGGGAAAATTTTCGCTTAATGGCCAAAGTATGCGGAAGCTTTTTCCTTTCCGTTAGTCTCCGTTCAGGCAACGCATTCATTACCAGATCAGGCTTGTAATTCCTATTTTAGAAGAGCCTGGAGAGGAGCCAGTGCAGTGCTGTCAAACAAGGCCACACCCATTGCTGTCATTTCCATAAGAATTCTGATTGGTTACTGCTTCTACTACTACTACTTGCGCTTATTTCAATCATCTTCACTCGGATGAAGTTCATTGCAAGGGTACTTTGGCCGTCCATGTGAGTTTTGTCCTCATCAACTTTCACGAAAAGGTACACACCACACCCTTTCGTGTCTGCAAGAATATCCTTCCGCTTCAATTATATCTGGGTGTAACTGTGTCTAAATCTTTTGTCTTTTTCTCCTTCGTAGACTCTACAACTCGGAGGCTCAATAAAGTACTGATAGATTCAGGATTTGCGCCGGAATGGATTTCACTCGACAAGGAAATACGACATGATATCAAACGGCTCAGAGATGGTTTATTGACAAAAAGGGCAAAACTCGGACCTAATCCACTCACATTGGAAGCTTCTATCACATGGGAGCAGAATTTGAAGGAATTCGAGGAGAAGTTACCCACCATTAATCAGAAAATCGATAAATTCAACATGATCGTCCCCATTCTCAGTAAACAACGAGTTCATGTTAATTTCCAAAAGGAAGTCGACAGAACAGTGGAGAACTGCGGTTATGGATCAGTAACTGACAGTGACTTTCAAACGAATTCCTGTGAGAGAGAAAACAAAGATGAACGTAATAGAGTTAACTTGACGTTTATTCAAAGGCTGCTCGAAAAATGCAGAGTTAGGTTTTTAAAAATATTCAGTGAGAATGGTAACACATCATGAAGGAGAAATTTAGGGCGATAAAGCTTCTTTATTCATCTGCCATGGGAAGAAATGGGATTATCTATCCTTATTCGTCGAGAAAACGCGCCTCAAGACTTATCCCCTCAACTGCGACAAACACTGCGCTTATAAGTCGCCATACGCTTGACTGTCAAGACGCCAGTAAAGAAAGGGGAAATTTCCTATTTAATGTATTTTGTTTTTTCCATATTAAGACGATACAAGGCCTGAATTGGCGCAGGTTTGAGACCAAACGCGTGCGTCAAATGTACACTATTTTTTGTGTGTTATATTGTTGTTATTTTTTGTCACAGTCCGGAAGTAGCTCCATTCACGGATTCGGCTTCAGATGTCATCAGGAAGAACAGCAGCCAGTTTTGGCCCCTGTCCTTAGCTGCCCACTGCCATGGCGAGGTCCCTCCCTAGTGAATCAGTTGAAGACGAATTTGGCCGCATAATTCGTGTAAACTCCGGATTTGTACTTGGGCGGTTAATCCTTCTCAGGCAGACAAATTTCCCGTCTCTGTCGACTAATTCATCTCGGACGGATAATTCGTCCCTAGTATAAATTCGGCCATTACAAGCCTAACCGCGCTTCATCGTCTCTCTTCAATCAATAAATACGAAGCCCTCTCTGTCACCTATTGTAGAAAAGCCACCGATGCTTTCATTCTCGAATGTTAAATTCAAACCCACCGCGTCACGTTTTCCAGTTGTAAGATAACATAACCACGGCAACTGACGGCAAGGTGACAATGCTCTGGAGTCCAGCCAGCCTCTCTGCGAACGCCAGTCAGCTCCTCGTGATTCCTGTTTCTCAGATCTCTTGCACTTCCAAAGTTCTCATTCCAAGGCACTGTTAATTTAAGCAGGATTACTCGGCTGGCATGATCACTTCACACTGCTACATCTGGAAGTTGGCTAGTTATTAGAAACCGTAAGCAAACCACGACGGTAACGGCAACTAGAAAGTCAGCAATCAAAAAGTTAACTGAGCAGAACAATGGCTTGGCACGTGCATTAGAAATCATTGTGCATTTCGTAGCCTTCTTTTGCAAAACAACAACGGGAATTGCCAAGCTTTAAGCATTTTGGAGCGACGGCTAGTTTTTCGTCTTCCCTTTGAAATTGATTGCTGGTGATACATATTTTGTTTGAGCAGGTTTTTAGACCGAAATTGGAGGGTAAAATCTAAATCCCTTTTTTGCTAGCCGCTGTCCGTGGCGTCGCCATTATCAGGCTTAAGCTCCCTAACATGATACTGACATGATAGGAAAAACGAACTTGTTGCCTGCCACCTCTGGTCCACCATCTCTGTCTTTGGAGGTGGTTTAGAAATTCTCCTATCCCCTACTTGGTGAAACACAATTCTGCATTTAGCATTGACGACACGGGTTTTATTTTTTCATCCATCCGTCTGTTAAACGCCGTCAGCAAAATTCCTAACACTATGCAAATGTACTGGAAAAGCGCGCTCTGGGCAAACGTGTTGCAGGTGTTATTTTCGAGTTCGAAATTTTTGTACCGGTCTTTGTGTTTGTATTCCGTTTTTAAAATGTCTTCAGTGTACCGTGATGGAGGTCATGCTTTACACTGTACTCTATTTTTGCAAGAACATCTTATTTTGTGCTGAAGCTTGACGCTCCAAATTCTTCGAGGATTTGAGCCTGAAAGTTGCCAAAATGCACGGTAAATCATTGTTAAATACATTGAAGTCATACATGGTCATGTCGCTACGTTCAGGACTAAAATACTTCCAACTGGATTTGAATACGATTGATTTATAATTCTGTTCCTGCATTAATTGGTTATTTTCTCAGCAATTGGCAAAAAATTCAGTTTTCGCCCCGATCTTAGCCTTTTAATATACGTTCCAAGCATGTTAAAAAAAATTTGGCTCTCCCAGCCTTAGCTAGGTCCTACTACAAAAAAGAATGTACTGAACAATTTGAAGAGACAGAGGGCCGACTTCAGACACAACTTAAAGCGAGTTTCAATTAGTCCAGCAAATTTATTTGACACTCCGTAGGAGGAAGATAAATTCCTAAAGATAAACAGAAAACGAATTACTACAAATAAATAACCGAAGACGGGAGAAAAGTAAGAGGAAAATACAAAACAGACGATAAACTAAACGGCTTACCAAAATGCTGGCAATGGGGTTCAGGGAACCAAGAAGATGCAAGTGTACCGGAAGTTGAACTAGCACTAAATGAACATGAAAGGATAACACAAATATATACGCCACGAAATTTACATACGACGCGAGAAAAAAAAGCATGCAGAATGTGAAAAATACATTAACATACGGAACAAAAAGAAGGCACAAAGAAAACACGAAATGTGGAAAACACGAAATAGCCGCAACACCATTGTAAAAAAAAAATCTCTTATCTGACAGCACAACGGACAGACCAATTGAAAATTAATAATTTATTGGCGACGATTTCTTTATTCAGGAAAAAAAGGGGGCAAAGAATGGTAAATTATATTGGCCGTTGTTCATTGTAATCAATTTATATAATCTGAATGAAGGATGGCAAGTAACAGCTGTTTTCTCGCGGCAAAATTTTCTTTGTCTGATATGTTCAAACCATTGAATTTTCTGCGTATTTCACCTCTCAGTATAGAAAAGGGGCAGACACCATTACTTGTGCATGTATAACGGAAGAATGTATGTTGAAAATTGTAAACCACCGGTGACCATGTCAATTTTTCTTTATATTTTTTGATATCGCTTTAATCAGTTTTGACGGTGAATAGATATCTACCCATTGATTCTTCGCTGAGCTAGAATCTATTATTTAATTGTTTTTGTCAGTATTCGTTCGTACAGTTTTCTCACTGTTGCCATTGTCTTATAGCATCTTGGTTTTTGAAAACAATATTTACTGTGAGCGAAAACAGAACGACTTTGAAATAACTATGAAATAATATTCAATAGACTTTGAATAATTGGTGGTGCCGTGGTCTAAACCGGAATCCGATGAAGCCAATAGAACGCAAGATTTCAAAAGGCTCAAGATAAATCAGCTATTCTTTTATATTACTGTTGACAGACTTACCTTCATGACGCTAAAATAAGATCAATTAGGGAGCATGTACAAGCCATCTGATTGGCTCAGAGTTCAAAGCAAGCCTTAGGTTTCGAGTTATTAAATATACCACATTGTACTAATAGATAAGTATGGTTATTTCAAAATAACTCCTTCCCTCGAGGCTTGTGTGACAGCAAGTCGGGCTGACTGAATGGAAATTTAGGCTGCGGTTGTATAAATTCTAAATTTGCTCACAGGTAAAATTGCTCCTCAAAGCCGGGCAAAGAGTGCTCTCAGTGTTTGTGACGAAGTTCTCAACTCAAATGTCAGGTATTGTTTATGTTGTTAGAGAATTACATTTTTGCAGTTTCCCCGCGTCCATTTTCGTAAAGCTTTCCTTTGATTTAAAATCTGAATCATTATTTAAACCGAGATGCAGTTTCTTCAAATTAAATCGCGTTATCGCGAAGAGTATTTGTTCGCGGCTTTGCAGGGCAGACAAACGATTCTTTAAAAGTTCTTTTAGATTTCCAACTGAGATCTGAATACTGGAGAGTTTCGTTTGGTAAAGGTTTATTTTTACGAGTCTAGTTCGAACTCCGCGTAATAAATGCGTGTTGTATCGAGTTTCGCTAGCTTACTAATTTGGGACCAGCTCTCTAAGACTTTCTAGCAAACAAAGGAACTCAGAGTTTGTTAACTGAAGAATTCTTCAGTCATACTAACTGTACTAACCAAAGTAGTTTTTCGCTTGACTGCCGTTTTTAGAAGGGGAAAAGATTGACGAAGGCGAGCTAATTACGGGCTCGGTAAAGTGGTTTAATCTTGTCAAAGGGTTTGGTTTCATCACAAGGGACGACGCTCAAGGGGACGTTTTCGTTCACCAGGTAAGACACAAAAAATGTGAAGGGTTTAATCGAGTTAGATAAACTTAACCTTTTTGGTTGAATGTTTTGTTTTGGTGTTTCATCATACACCGCCAGCGTTCTTGGTTGTTCTTGCGGTATGCGAGTATTACTCAAAACTTATTCTGTGTTTGTGGAAAGCACCTTAAATGATTAATTATTCATCGATCGAATCACCGTGCGATGGTTCCTTCAGTGCCGGTGAGTTCGCTTGGAAAAAAATAGCGCCACGTGCCATATTGTAGCATGGTTTTTTCAATGGAATTTTGACATGTTTGATGAACTTTTGTTGTTGTCAGTGGCCTGTCAAATTTACTTTTGTAACATAAAAATAATTAGACAACTCGTATTCTTAATTTTTATAGTTTTGTGGTTTAATGACGATTTTCCTTTTGAATATTTTTCATCTGTTGTGGTAGAAATATTTAACGCTATTCAACATATCTGCTTGTTCTCCCCAATTCTTGAACACAGATTTTGCTGGTATTCTAGCTTCTTCTGTATGTATTTCGACCGACATTTTTAATGAAATACACGCTTTCAATTTTAATTTGGTTTATACAATAGCTTCATTCTATTGTTATTCTCTTCAGAATAGCACCTGATCGATCTGATAATTCAATTTTAGTCAATATTTTTTTTCAGCAAGGCGAAGATTATTTGCAGCTTTGTTCACAAGAAACAAAAAGAGAATGTTTCAGCGGGGTTCGTTATTTTGTTATTTTAAAAAAGGGTATTCCTGGTTCATCGGGCGAAAAACTTTCATAGTTCAAGATCGCCTATGTTAATCGCTTATTGAGCGAGTCAGTTTACCGAAAATAAGCCCGAAAAAAGTCGAAAACGCATTCATGGATCAAAGCAAAAACAATATTTGGACCTTTTTTTATCGCAATTAACGCTAACAAATACACGGTATGAAAACAGACCGGCTTGATCAACTTTTAGTAGAACTAAGATAATATCATCAGTAACACGAGAATCAATACACATTTTCTTAGTTTTCTTCTAATGTCCCTCTCTACCATAAATAAACCTGAATATTATTTTTGCCTCCTATTTGGCGGTATTTGTTTAATTTCTGAAAGTCTAAGCACGTTGAACCTTTCTTTTGCTGACGTCTACAGCGACTCATTGATTTTGATTTTCGTAAACTAACCCCAAATGTTTTCATTCCCTCAAGGAGAATAACTGTACCAGTATCCTTCCTCTTTACACGTACTCACTGCAATGAGAATTACAGATGAGTTTCTCGGCGTCATTTATCCGAAAAGAAGTTTTGCTTTAAACGAGATAACTAAGTTTGGTGAAAAGGTAATCCTTCCGGTTTCAGCTTTGACTGCCCATTGCTTGTTATATTGGAGAACAGAGAGCTTTTTTGCTGTCTCTTTAATAAACACAAAACAATCGTGACTTGACTCACATACGATTTCCCGCGCTTTATAGAGGACTGCACGTTTTCTTGCCCTTGGCAGTTTTGATAGGCTCGCTATACCTAATATCAGTCTAGTAAGTTCATGCGGCCAGAACATGTTGACACCGAGTTCCACAAAATATATATAAGAAATGAGTTTTCTCTTAGTAGCCACAATATGAAGGCAGAATAGTCCGAATATGCCAAAGACAGTCTCTATTTTTCTCCTAAACCTGCATGACAGGACGCAACACACGCTATTGAAAGCACGACCACACGGAAGTTCCAATCCTTGGTCGCTTTGCATTTCATTTAATTTCCGAAAATTCCTAGTGGGGAATGGAAAAGTATTTTCATGCATCTTACCGCGAGGCATACTCAAATTTTCCAACTTTTTTTCCCGCGAATTCCCGTTCAATTTAATTTTGCTCTTCGAATTTCCGTTAAATGGTTAATATTTCGTAAATTTATCAATTTTCGGATTCTCAGGAACCTTTCCCAAGAAATGACCCTTCTATATTCCTCCGCTTCGAAAGTTCTGGCATTTTGGATCGAATGGAAAGTTCCCTTGTTTCATTAATCGTAGTCCATTCGAAAACTATTGCTGCAATCTTTTTCAACAAAGTCTGTTTCATTAATTAGTTAACCGTTCTATTTTTCAGAGCGCTATCAAGTCTAAAGGATACCGAAGCCTCCAGGAAGGAGAAAAAGTTCAGTTCAAAACAGTCAGCTCAGAAAGAGGCAAGATCGCTGTGTTTGTGACATCGCCAGACGGAGGAAATGTGAGAGGCCTGTCGCGCAAGTGTCGAATCAAAAAAGGCGCGCGAAAGTACACGAGTCTGTGTTACAACTGTAACGAAAATGGACATAGAATGAAGAAATGTCCATATGCAAGGCGCAACGAAAGGGTTTGTCACAAATGTGGCGCCCAGAGTCACCTCATAAGAACTTGCCCAAAACTTTTGGAAGACTTGGAGAAAGTGTGCAACGATTCGGGTACAGAAAGCATCGACGATAGAGAGGAATTCTGATTGAACATTACAACAACGCGATAACTTTGAGTTAGCGCAATATATTGATGTTCTGAAGCAGCTTTTTCTCAACAGACAAACGAGCCATGGCAAACGCAACAAAAGCAGGTGATGTCCACGCATTAAGTAAACGCCTGTGATACGATGCACGCATGAACCAGGACAGACAGGAAATCAAGTACCAGTTCATGGCGATATCCGAGGTGCCTTTCATTCAGCCACTAAGCAATCAAGCAGCCACAACAGACGATGGTCTCTTGGCGACGATGATAGAGAGAAACGTTCCTAGTCATACTAGGGCAAACGTTGATTGTCGAAGTAAGAACGAAGAACCAACTTTAAGCTAGGTTACCCTTCATTGATGTCTCATTATTGCGCGCGAAAATGGGAACGAGGACACACGCTACCTTGTCCATTAATTAGTTTGGTTCAACTGCGTTTAAAGCCGTAATTACCATAAACAAGAACGTTTCTCAGCGTTAATATCCTTTTTTAAAATTTATTTCTCCTTTTAACCTTCTTAATTTTGCTAAATCCTCTAATTAGTTAAGACAGACTCTTCTTTCACAATAGAGATGTGGCTTTTTCCGTCTGTTCTATGAAGGTCATAAGTGCTCCTGAAAAAAAAAAAAAAGGAGAACAAATACTGCTTTTGTTTTTGCGCAAAAAGGAAACAAAACCGATTAATTAATGAAGAGAAGTAATTCCCAGCGATGTATTCTCAAGAGAGTGATTGCGTTTACTTACAATGCCCAGCCGGACATGACATGTCGATAATAGGCTGCAACAGCTCCTTGGACAGTTTGTCGAAATCCGAAATCTGGAAAACGTTTTCTTCTTTACCCAGGGCGATCTTTTTCAACTCTTCTTTGAAGATCCTCTTACCGACTCCGACTGCGATGACTTTGACACCTTTCGCCTGTGTAGAAGAAAACTCTTCAATAGTCAACCCACGTAGATTCAAAGAGTTTAGGCACAGCTAAACCGAGCCGCGAGCTCGAGGCTGCACCTTTACCCGTTGTCCTCTAAACAAAGTAACGTTTACTAGCCACAAGTGACCAGTTCGGAGAAACTGATATTTAAAGCTATTCTCCTAAATAGACGTATAAACGATTAGGAAGAACACTTAGGGAAGCTTTATGTTGATAGTGGGGCTTAGATAGGTTATCTAAGACTTTCCGTTTGACAATTGTTAGCGACTAAGTGATGTATCAAATACGAAAGACCGTGTTTGACCACATTTTCAAAGACCGAGAAGAGAGTTGAAAATACGACGCGCAGCGGAGTATTTTTGACGACATTTGAGATGTTTGGAAATGTGGTCAAACAGTGTCTTGAGTGTTTGATATATCTTCTGAATTGAAACTAAAACTAAGGAGAAAACGGACAAATAGAATGGTAGAAATCTATCCTAATTCAGATCAGATATCTAAACACCGTCACGGTTCTAATTTCCTTTGTTTAAACTTGATGAATTATTAATGATTTTGAGAAGTTAATCATTCTGAATTTCTTCTGTTGATTAAGGACTAGTTACCTTCATACCTTTTCAGACACAAAGTTCTCCTATAAGCTAGATAGAACCATTGCGTTACGATCGAAGTAACGGCTGCAAAGAGCCTGATTCTCAAGGAGAAGGTGTACTAAACAAAGTTTCATATGGGGAGGTCGAGAAGCTTTACCATTTTTGACAGATGATGATAAAACAATAGAGTTTATGTTCTTGGCATAAATATGCTTTAAGCCCGACTTAGACTCAGAGCTTGGGCCCAAACCATATTTATGCCCGCGCAAATAAACTGTATTTAAGAAATAAAAAGCATGTACCGTGTTTCTATCGAGTTTTAGTATAAATCTACTTGCGTTCTATCACGAGTGCCGTTCTCTGATTGGCCACGCTACTCATTATCTATTAAAACAAGATTTCTATCGCGTGTTATAGTTCACCACTTAATTTTCTCTGATTCTTATTGGTTTAAGTTGATCACGTGACGCGATAGTGTTCATCCGCGGAGAGACACTGTCAACCCATAGTGCCCGTCCGAGGAAAATACCCGGATGGATACTACTCGACCGTGAAAATATTACTGTAAACAAAGCGGGCTTATAGAAAGTGAACAATTGAAATTGTATTAAAAGGGTTTTTATTTGTTTTCTTTTTCAAATTTTACATTTGGCTTTCACGGCTTTCATGTAAAGAAGTTGAAAAATTCAATATGATTTTTGAACTGGCGCGCGGGAGAAAATTTAGTGGTGAACAATAAAGACAATAGAGTGTTTATGTCTCGGAACTGTCGGTCTGATAGTTGCCCCTTGGAAATTTGATGCTCTTGAAACTAGCATATTTTCCCTCGAAGCTTCGCCTCTCGGGCCGATATTTGTTTTAAGAACATCAAATTTCCGCGGGGCAACTATCAGCCGATAGTTCCTCGACGGAAGCACTCTTGTTGTTTAAATGGTTGACTCTGGCCCCGAGTCAACTATCACGCAAAATTCTCCATTTTAACCAGCAAAATGCGCCACAATGCCCGACAAAGCGATGATAATACCTTTTTTTTTAACATACCTACCAAAGATACACTGCATGCAACACTTTTCTTGGGATTGAGTAACCGTTTAAATACTTACGCTTAAACTAATCCGTGAAAATGAATATACCCACCCTGAGTGGCTGGTTGACAACATCGTATGGTTCACTGTCTTTATTGGTTCGTCCATCTGTTAGTATTATAAGGACGTCTGCTTTATCAGGTCGCTCGCCTCCCGCGCTAGTAAACATGACTTCACCGGCCAACTTGATCGCTCTGTCAGTAAAGGTTTTTCCTTTTAACCCCTGGGTCCGTTGTAAAATGCCTTTGATAACAGAGGGATCTTGCTTGTCTGCTTCATTAAAACTTACTAGCATAGTGGGGTGAATATTGTACACCATGAGTGCCAGGTGGGACGCACCAGGAGCGATCGTCATCGAGTTCACTAGGGCTATGGCAAACTTCTTGGAGAGGTTGAAGTTGAAACCTCCAACGCTGTTCGTTGCGTCCAGGATCACTCCGAGATCTATGGCCTTGACACATGGAATGGGACCTGAAAATTAGTGTAGATATGGAATGATCAAACAGACTTGGAAAAAATGACGTCTGTGTCCGTAGAATGGCCACACTGTCTTGGGAAAAGCTAACGTCGGTTACGAAATCAGTTCATAAACAATTAAGGTTAGCTACTTTACTCACATTCAAAATCGTTGCAAAGTTCAACTTTCTCCTTGGGTCCAATGCAGTCTTTTCCTCCGAACTGAGGAGGGGGATTAGTGCAGTGTCGAACAAACTTTTGTGTGCCACCACCACAGGTCTTGCTGCATTCTGAAACTGGTTTCCATGGAGTGAAGCCACCGTCAATAGCTTATGGAATAAAAGCATCCAAATGTTACGTCGGAGGGTCTGCATGACGCGGGGAGAACTTTGTATGATTGAAATGGTTTTTGGGCGTTGTAAGATGAAGTTAGGAGACCTTACTTATGCAATCTGCCACTTTTAACCTGTATATTGTAATTTCTCTTGTTTTTGTAGCTTTTTATAGTTCTATAGTTTTGAGGTTTTCGTACCACTTTTTAGACCATTTTTTGTAACGCAGGGCCGTTCTGAAAACCATTTGTGTGACGTATGCACTCTGTTTAAAGATCATGATCATTGCAATTGTCGTTGTCATTGTCATTGTTTTGTCATTGTCATCATCGTCATTGTCATTGTCGTTGTCGTTGTCGTTGTCGTTGTCGTTGTCGTTGTCGTTGTCGTTGTCGTTGTCGTTGTCGTTGTCGTTGTCGTTGTCGTTGTCGTTGTCGTTGTCGTTGTCGTTGCCATTGTCATGGTCATGCTTTATTTTATTTATTTGATTTTATTAGCTTTGCCTTTATGATACAAAAAAAAAAAAAGAACACATTACAATCAATATGTAGAGGTTTGGCAGGGACATCGCAACAGCTATTAAGTATCCAATTACTGCGGGCCCAGAAATAGGATATATGTAAAAAGAAAGAAAGAAAAACCACATTACGTGCAGCACATTATTGGTACGTCTAGAAATCTTGTGGAGTTGCAATTCAAACGGATGGTTTTAAACGTTCGAGGATTGTCCGGATTGTAGTTCATTCTGACAGCACGAGAGAAGTAGTCATGAAGAAGAGATTTGAAACTAGTAAGAGTAGCATTAGCTAAGTCCCTTCTGCCGGTGAGTAAGTTCCAGATTCTGGTTGTTCTAATAAAAAAAGATTTCTGATATGTTGTAGTTCTACATCTCTTGGGTACAAAGATAGGAAAGTTAGTGGCAGGTGCTCGAGTCGTTCTAACGCTTTCGCGCACGAGGGGAACAACGGAGGGACTAAGGTGGATTAGATTATGCGTAGCCTTGTAGCCTCGTCAAACATACCATTGTCATTGTCATTGTCATTGTCATTGTCATTCTCATTATCTGTTCAACTGCGCATTTATTGGGCGAGTTTGCATTTTTAAGTTTTTTTTCGGGAAGCGAGCTGAAGAATTTTGCAACCTGCAAGCCTAAATACGACGCGTAGTGGAGTATTTGTGACGAAATTCGAGGTGTTTGGATAGCCGATGAAACACTGTCTCGAGTGTTTGATATTTCTTCTCAAACTAAACAAAAACTAAGGAGCACACGCAAAAGTAAAATCGTTGAACTCTATGCTAATTAAGACCGGGTGTTTTACCTTGATGAATAATTAATGAGTTTGAGAAGCGAGTTTCCGAAATTCTGCCATCTGTTCCTTACTCCTCAAGCTTTACGAACAGTTAACCTGTACCTCTTTTGTTCTTACGCCTCAGGGCATTGTTTGTGTCATAATCTATTGTTTCGTTTGGCCAGTTACAAAGAACCTCGTAAACGGTGCAGGTCGTCATTTGACGAAATGAGTGATTCTCAAGAGTTCCTCTGCAGGATCGATTTTAACTGGTTTAAAAAACAGTGAAATAGGTCGGGAAAGAAAAAAATAGTTAACTCGATTTAGAATATGTATGACAAAGTAACACAGAACGCGCAATTTAACCGGAATTCTGCTATCTTCGGACTTCAACTCGGAACTTTCTAGGATCTCTCGCTTCCCCACTGCTGGTCAAGGGGTGCGAAGACTCCGATCATGAGGTCGGTACTTTATATTTGTGGTCATCTCATGGTGGGCTCTTGAAGGTTAGCCACCGAAGAGCAGGAATGACGAAATAAATAATGCATCAAATTAAACTTTTCCTCTCACTTACGACAGTCAATCCGCTTGCAACTGACAGTTTCCTTGTGAGGTCCTTCACAGCCCTTGCCACCGTTTTCTGGAGGGGGGTTTGTGCAGGTTCGCTCCCTACTCTTCTTTCCAGTCCCACACCACTTGTCACACTTACTCCATTCTCCCCATTCACTCCATCCTCCATCGCCGGGTGAGCCTGGGTCTAGGAAGGCGGTAAGAGAAGAAGAGGAGCGTGTAAAGTGAATCTGTAGAAGCAGGGCTGAACAATACTAGAGTTAACGAATTAACTCTTAAGTAATTTGAGGTGATGGAAATCAACTTACATGTTTCTTTCTGAGCGTCTTTCGAAAGGAAATGGGGTAACACAAGAAGTAAAGAAACATTCTTTAACCTCGGAGGGATTCGAACCCACGACCTAGAGGTCTACACTGAGAAGGAAATACTTGCATCGATTTCCAGCACTCCAAATTTAAGAGTTAATTCTCTACTTTCCAATCTTCTAATATCCTTGCTTCCTGGTACTGTATCACTGATCAATACTGGACTTATACACTCTTTCTTGCATAAGGTTGTGTTATCGTATTTTCTGGCGACTTTGGGCTGTATTCTTGCGTACATTCTTTTATTAAATAAAACGGGTGTGGCCACTTATTGGACGATATGATCAAACAGAACTGTATGGTGTCTGTATCGTGTTATATGGCGAGCTATACTTTACAATGTGATAGTAAACCATTTAGTGATTTTATTGTATTTAACTTTCCATCAACATGCACGAAAAAGTGTCCTTAACATAATCCCAGCGTTAAGTATCTTCTGAACATGTTTTCAAAATTTCGCCAATTTCAGCCTCAATTCTAATGTTTTTATAAAAAAGATTCTTATAAAAAAAAAAGTGCAGTTATATGACTCAAATACTAAACGCAAAAAGGAAAAAATATCGGGAAATTGGATCTCGGTCTGTTCTAAATTTCAGCCCAAATTAAAAATAGTGGAGAAATTTAAGAAACAATACGTTTGTTAACAATTAGCCATAAAGACATGCCTTCGTCCAGACGGTACACATAATTCGTGCTGTGTACTCCAACGCACTCCTGCTCGGATAAGATGTCGCAGTGCTTCAGTCCACTGATTTTGTTGTCTGTATAAACATAATCCATGACACAACTTGTATGCTTCGCGGCACCAAACATGGAGTACGTCTCTGTTCCATTTACTTGGCCCCAACACTCGCCGTAAAATTGAAGACCAAACACGCCGTAACCTTTTTCGCGCGCTTTTTCAGCGCACAGGCAGGCAAGACTAAAAAACAGGGAAACATTAGTACCTTATTAATGGTACTCTGTTATCTGTGCAGCCATTTATATTGACACTTTCTTAAAACTCGTCACGTAACACCTTTCAAAGGGGCCATCGCTTGACAAGCCAAAGTATGCATGTTACGTAGATACTCCTCTCCTCCTATCTCGCAAACGAGAACCAAGAGTTCTGGAAACTGTTGCAATACATAGTCCAGCTTAGGGTTCGGTCGAGGTAACCAAGAACCCTGATTAGAGACTGCTACAACAAGACTAGATTATCACCTTAACTGCTGGAATATCGCTTCAATTGTACAACATCCTTCGAGATTTGACAGGGTAAGTTTTGGAGGGATGTCTAATTTAGTGGCCGGTTGAGACAACGAGGGAACAACTTACATTATGTGCAAATCTTCGTAAGCATTTGTTACGTTTCCAATTTTTATTAACGAATCAAAACTTGAGTATATTACTTAAGTACAAGATTATGGGGCCACTGGGACCTTATACCAACTGAATCAGGCCCATAGGCTTCTTCAAGGCTTACCTGTGGAACGACTGCGTCAAATGTTTCCAGCTTAGTTTGGGTTCACCAACTGGAAACACCTTGCTCTTACGGTCTCGTATATTGACCAACTGTTCCTTAAGAGCCCTTTGGCCTCCTTTCAAATCTTTAAAACATCCAACCTTTCTCCAAGTCCTCTTGCACGTCTTGAAGGGTGGATCAGCTGCAAATAAAAGCCGAAAGAAACAAAATGGAGGACAAACGAAATCGAGGAACGATGACAACGACATATAAGGGTTTTAATTTTTTGCTCTTGCGCTTTACCATGTCCTTAGACGGGGCATAGAAAACACGAAACGAGAATGACAACACGTCAATTTTGAGTTGACAGATTCAAAATGTTCAATTCCAAAATATGCTTTTCAGTGTCTGCAAACGAGTACCCTTTTCTTGCATGAACATGTATGCCAAGGCAATTTTGCTATGTGTACACGGTTAAAAAGAATCTTATTAGTGTATATATATGGATAGGGTTTGTGATATCTCTCTGGTTTAAACCAAAATATTAACGAAGCCCTTATCACTGTAACAGCAAAGATTGGCGAGAAGCCAACAAGAAATAGAACAAATAACATATATGTGCAATACAGAGTTTTAATGCGAGAAAAAGGCTCTGCATAGACCAAAGTACAAGTGGTTTTGTATATTTTACGTCATTAACCGTCGATAAAGTAATCGTGTCTGCTTAGATTTTCGGTTTGATCAATGAAAGACAATCAGAACGAACAAGCTGTTCTTTCAGCAAATAAGGAACACAACCAAACCAATTTGCGAATTTCTGAGTACGTCTGCTTTGCTGCCCTTGGAAGAGGCTGTTTTATTCACTAAGAAGAACAATTTGGGTTTGGGTTGATTGGTCAGATGTTTGGCAAACTCACAATCTGATCGGTTAAACAGCTACCTTTCATAAATCGAAAGAAGGCCTCAAAATGCGCAGACGAGACGGACGAGGAAGAACTTACAAAACAGTCTCAGTTATTTGTTCTTCAGCCTGAAAACAGCTCATAGCCATCGGTAAACTGACTGCATTGCTCACTGCGCACTGCCATGCACTGAATTAGATCTATCAACCGTAAACTACCGCTTATAAGCCCTGGGCTTACACAACGTCGTAAGGGTTTTCAGATGGGCTTACTGAACGGAGGGGCTCATATTCGAGGGGACTTACAACCAGAAAAAAAAAACCGTTTCCAAACGAGCTATAGCTGCACATGTTGATCGAAATAGTTTTTCATTTACTGGTTATAAGCTTTAAAACATCATAATAAAACGAATTCAAAACAAAGAAAGATAGAGGGGGGTTTATTCCGGGAGGGGGCTTACAACCGGATGTATATTTTTGGTTTACAGAAGATGGGCCTGTAGCTGTAGGGGCTTATAAGCGGAGGGGCTTATAAGCGCAGGGGCTTATAAGCGGAGGGGCTTATAAGCGGAGGGACTTATAAACGGAGGGGCTTATAAGCGGGGCGCCCTATAAGCGGCAGTTTACGGTATACCAACGATAGTGCTTACCTGAGTTAGCATATCCCATAACGCATACAATTACGATTAGGTTAAGCTTGATCATGGTCGAGAGCTCTGTAAACAGAAAAATTATTGTGAATAATAATAAGACTACAAAGTCGCTCGAAATTACTTACTCTGTCATGAAATGCTTCCATGGCAACATGGAACATAACCGCGAGTTTATGAGAAATAGGAAGACTATCGCAAAAAAATTGACAAAAGCGTTAAATTAAAATTTGGCATCATCAAAGATTTCAAGCGCCAAGAAATCTGTCAGAATATCGAAAGGCTGCATCCTGCATGACGTTTATTCAATTTCATTCCATTTTGACCTCCATTTTGGAAATCCGATAGTCCTGTGAAAACAGACACCGCGAGACTGTATGTCTGTGAACGATATTTGACACTTCGGTCCTTTAGAAGGCTTAGGTATTCAGCGGGATAACCGGGGACATTAATTTACGAGCCAACTCGATTTTATTTCCTTTAACATTGTTCTCCAAAGCCCCACGTTAATAACCAAAGTCAGTCGTAACACAAACCAACAGTTAATTCTATTTTATCCAGCCGGAGGTGCGATTTCGTAAATTCGCGCTGTTAAACAATTTTGATCGAGAAAAACTCCGCCGGCTAATTTTGAGACGTATTTTCTCTTCCTATAATCAATCACCATGTCATGGCATAATGTTGTTTATGCCGATAGAATCACCAATTGCAGTCTCATATTATTTATTTTTCAGATAGTAGTTTATCATGTGATTTAACATGCGGCCAATCATGTTTTAGAGCGTGTCTGTCTGTGAGTATAACTAAAAGGCCCTTTGCACAGCCCTTTTTTTTTAATTGCAATGCACAAAACTATTTACACGACGTTCTTTACAATACTTTACTACTTTACTATACATAATAAACAGGACTTAACACAACTAATTCACACTCACTCACGTACACACACTACGAACCAGTTTACATAGCAAAGTCACACCCATTTGAGCCTGACATATTCTAAGTTATTCAACGACTTCTAGTATTTATATTGCCCACTTCTTCCTAAACATATCTAAATGATTATTTTTTGCACAGATGTATTTTTCAGTCTCATACTTTAATTTGACTTTTGATTTAAAACCTTGTATACTTGGAAGTTCTTTATTGCTTCTACACGCCCATAAATAAATTTTTCCTATAACTAACAGATAATTAAGTAAAGGAAGTTCTGGTGTTAAAAGACCGATTAATATATCCTTCAAATTAAGATGTATCTGCTGTTTTGTCAAAGATAAGTAATATACTTCGAAATCTTTCCAGAAAGAAATTGAATAAGAGCAATCATAAAAGAAATGCTGCATTGTTTCTGATTCAAGTTTGCAGAAAGAACATAGATAATCTGCAATGTACCCGATTTTGTGTAATTTGGAATTCGTGTAGAGTATAGAGTTCAATATTTTGAACTGAAAGGCCTTGACATATGGCTCAAAAGCAACCGAATGGGGAAGAGAAAAAGCTTTTTTCAGTGCCTCATCAGTTAAAATAAATTCACACTTTAATTTTGTCGCGTTATTAGGAAAGCAAGCCTTTTTAAGGACAAAAAGAGGGTAATAGTCTTCTGATTTCTTTTTAATTACATCAAAAAGGCTGCAGTCAATTTTGAAGGATGGATTTAGGGCTGTATGATCTGGATTATGAAAAGCATTCCTTAAATCGAACGGTACAGAGTGACGAAGACCGGTCCATTCCAGAAAGTTCGTCTTCTGTATGTGTTTTGCGATTAGTTCATAAGAATCGATATTGTTAAGATCGAAACGAAAATTCTGTACCATGTGACCAGTTCGTTCAAAGGGCCTATTGGACGCTCTGATATTACTTCTAGTCCTTTAGTTGTCACCATCATAGTGATAACATCTGTTGGGAATCGGTGCCGTAACTAGTAACGGGCTAACCGAGGTACATTCCTCAGTCATTTTTGTTGTTGTCTATAGTCATCATAAACACCCTAAAATACCTAGGACGAGAATTTAACCTTGAGCATTGTCTCAGTCACATTTTTTTTCATGTACATTGCCTCATTAATAATTTTTTGTCTGGCTGCGGCCCTGGGAAAACACTTTCCCACCTGCCACTCCGTTGGACTCCATCTGTCTGATTCTCATATATGATATCTAATATTGTTATTTAGATATGGGACGCCTTTTTTGCCCCACCCTTGCTGAACTTCATGATGTGTTAATTGCCTTCTACAGTTTCAACCAGTGCATTTTTGAAGTGGATACCAAATATACCAACCAGGCAGTTGATCATTGTCTTCTTCAGCAATTGCAAACTACTTCGTCTCACTCAGATTTCCCGATTCTTGTTCAGAACAATTTATCGGCAAGAAAAATTATATTTGATCATAGTTATGATTTGATGTTTTTTTGCTCGGACGGTCATTTGATAATTACCTTCAGTAAAGTTGTTCGTCTCCACTCAGAACTCTCGAATTTTATTCAGTAAAACTTATCTGCCTTCGAATATTTTTGATATCGTTTGCTATCTGAGCGTTGAAAATTCGTTTTCCTTATTACCAGAACTACGAGTAAGTTTAAGATTTTATCGGTTTAAAGAACACAAGATTTTACAAGGTAGTGTTATTCGCTTTTTGGAAAAACAAGAAACGCTTAATTTTTAAGGTCTATTATGTGAGATGTTCAGATTAAATTTAAATGGTGATGAAGTTTGGCCAAACTCTTTAGTACAGTGAGACCCCGTTAATCCAGTCACCAACGGGTCACAAAATTTGGCCGTATTAACGGAGTGACCGTATGAAAGGGGTTCTTTAAATAAGAAAATGATTGACTGAGCTTTCGTTCGAGCAAGAATAAAGTGGCCGTAATAACGAGGTGCCCGTATTAACGTGGTGTCCGTTAGGACACTCTACACCCAACTCGTGAAAATCTAATGTGTCCTTGTGGAGATCAAGACATTTACGGAAAATATTGATTTGATGCTTTATAAATTTCTTAAGACTAACATGAATGGAAGTCTGTGGTATTCAGAAAGAAGAATTTCCAAATTAGCCGAGGAAAGGCAGAACAGAGCAAAAAGAACAACAACAACAAAAAAGTAGATAACCAGCTGAGAACAGATTCAGGATAAAATGGTTATCCCTTCTATAAAGAAATTAGGAGCGCAGCGGCTAAACATTCAGTTTGATGGGGGTATCACAGTTGAGTGGAATTATAACTGAGATTTCGTCAAATTGAACCTTTTTATACCATTCTTGTGATTAAAAAAGCAACCATAGTTCTTAGTTTAAGCGCCTGAGGCAAAAACGAATAACTTACCTTCAAAATTAAAGTCGCGGCGAACCACTGCAGTCTACTAATTTTCCTCTTCACTGTGAGTATTTATGATGTCGGCTGACTAATTGAAAAACCTTACAAACTCTCACTAATGGATTTAGAGATTTATAGTTCTGTCACCTAGATTTGCACCGAGGAAGCTTTGAAGGTATTTATAACTTGCAAGAAGAATAGAATTCTTGATTTTTGGCGTAAGATCGTTGTTAGATAAGGCTCGTGATGTCTGCAGGCAATTAAGGGAACATTAAGCATCGGAAATTATCCTAGCTTGTGAAATCTTGTCACGAATTAAACCATGGACACAGCCCACTTCTTTCTCTACTGTGTTAGCTGTGATCAAATATGAACTTACGATACATTCTCTACTATGAAACAAACCAGCAACAGAGACATCAAAATTCCGATAACCTTGCGTTGCCTTATTTTATGTCCGGTTTTAAACAAATACACACAAAAAAAACCACCTAATACCCCGTTAAAAGCTCCTAATTTTCAATCTGTTATTATTCTTTGAAAGAAGAATAGAAATCTTGATTTTTGGCATAAGATCGTTGTTAGATAAGGCTCGTAATGTCTGCAGGCAATTAACGGAACATTAAGCATCGGAAATTATCCTAGCTTGTGAAATCTTGTCACGAATTAAACCATGGACACAGCCCACTTCTTTCTCTACTGTGCTAGCTGTGATCAAATATGAACTCACGATACATTCTCTACTATGAAACAAACCAGCAACAGAGACATCAAAATTCCGATAACCTTGCGTTGTCTTATTTTATTCAGGTTTTAAACAAACACACCCAAAAAAAAACCCACCTAATACCCCGTTAAAAGCTCCTAATTTTTAATCTGTTATTATTCCTTGAAAAACAAACAATTTTGTTGCGATGAATCACGTTCAAATTACACGCAAGGTAATTATTTTGCCACGGTGATTAAACAAGTGATTTAATAAAGGACGAGATTTAATAATATTGTAATCTGATCCATTGCTAATTAAATGAATTCAGTGTTAATTGCATCATGATCCTCATAAATTCCAGATTAGTTCTTTATTATTCGCACTAACCTTGCTCTGTTTCGAGAAAATGAGAAGTTTTTTAAAACTGGTCGAGCGGTCCGGGTTCGAGTCCTGGGGCCCGTTTCTTGAAGGTCCCGAAAAGTTTTCGCACGCGGAAAGCCATAACAAAATCCGCTCAAACTTTATGATTACAGAGCTGTTTTATTCACATATTCGTAACATGAACAGAGCTTCCGTTCATACAAGAAGTTTCAGGCGTATACACCTTTCTGTTTTTAGATACAGATTTGCTAAAAATGGCTTTGCGGGCCCGAAAAGTTTTTGGGGCTTTCGAGAAACGGACCCCTGGCCAGGGACATTGTGTTGTGTTCTTGGGCAAGACACTTTACTTTCATAGCACCTCTCTCCACCCAGGTGTATAAATGAGTACTGGGGAATTTAATGCTGGGGATAACCCTGTGATGGGCTAGCATGCCATCCGGGGGGAGTAGAAATACTCCTAGTCGCTTCATGCTGCAGAATCTGGAGATAAGCGCAGGCCTGATGGGCCACTTGGCTCATACGCGGACCTACTTATAAAGCTGAAGTAGCATTATAAGCTGATAAAAATATGGAATAAAATCTTGCAGTTTGCCGGGTTTGCGCCTTGCCAGAGTAGTAGTATTGTGGTCTTAGGCCACAAGGCAGCACATACTCAAAGCGCTATTTTCCATTTTGGAAAAGTATATGCACACCAAAGAGCATTGGGGTAATCTGACAAAAATGCCCAGGGGTAATACTACGATCATTCCTGCCCCTAGTGCCGCCTGTCCACTTAGCTGTCGGGGTCTTAGCTCGTGGACTAGTTTAGTTTTAGTTTAGTTTAGTTCAGTTCAGTTCAGTTCAGTTCAGTTCAGTTCAGTTCAGTTCAGTTAAGTTCAGTTCAGATCAGTTAAGTTCAGTTCAGTTTAGTTTAGTTTAGTTTAGTTTACCGTAATGATTCGATTTAGCGCCCGACCTCAAGGGAGGGCGCTTATTCGAGACAGGACGCTTTTATTTCGGGACGGGCGCTTATTTCTCTTTTAAGAAACAACCGAATGTTCAAAACAAAACTTTGATAAGGTATTTACCAAAAAAGGAACAATAACAGAAACCATAACAGTAACAAATGTACCGTGAATGTTCAGAGGCATTTTAATCTATTTTGACGACGATAGAGATCAGTCGTTTCAAGAAATTATGCAATGGTTGAGAAAATCAGACCACTGTTTTTGTTATACGTAATAAAGGAAGGTGAACCTTCGTTGATACGTACTCTGATGGCGTTGTAATATTATAATGCATTATAATATTACAATAGGGGCGCTTATTAGAATGTGGGCGCTTATTGGAATAGGGGCGCTTATTAATAAAAATTCATTCAAAAGGGGGTGCATATTCGGAAGGGGACGCTAAATCGAATCATTACGGTACTATTGTTTTGCCACAGTCAATTAGATTAACGTTACAAATATAAAATCTATGAGGCAAAGAAGCCCAGTAAAGCCAAAAGACTTATGTAAAGGACTACCTTTAGAGATCTCTAACAGTAAATAAGTTAAATTAAAATACTGTCATCGGCAGGACAAATTATCTAAATATATAGACACATTAATTTTTTTCTTACACACAAAAGTGATCATTATTTAGCACCAAGGATCTAAATGATCTGAAAGATCTCTAGGAACGTCCAGATGCTCTATTCGAGGCTACGATTTTCAATAATTCAACGCTGGTTTCCTTCGCAAAAAAAAATTCACTGATTCGTGTCTAAAAGTTCCTTGAGATTTTAACAAAGGGATCTTAAAACAGAAATAAAGTTCTGACCGAAAGTGGCCCCGTCTCACTCCTATCGTTGTGGAGGACTTGAAAGTCTGTTAATAGTGACGTAATCGAAGAGTTTTAGTTAGATATCAATTAGTAAATATTTTTGGGATAGAAAACAGCGCTGAATTTATTGAAATCAAAATCCCCGACTATGATTTGCAAAGAGGACTGGCCTCTCAACTCGGGGACGTGGCTGGCTCCAGTCTACCTCAAGGCTGACTGGAAATACCGGTTACCATAGGACACGTTGGACCTGCTTCCCTTGATTGTCGAACGTAATTAGCATTTCAAACCAATCGCGACTCTCTCGCACACGTTTTCCCGCGCCTTTCGTCAGCTTCAAGTCTTTACTTCAAGTTAGGAATGGTTCTCTGGATTGTCTGTGTTCTTTGTGATTGACCAGACAGAGACCAGAGTGATTTTAAGTTTCCTATAGACGTAATTATAAGGTTACCGTACATCTTTAGAGGTGTCTCACGTCCAAGCGATGTAGCGAGTCCGGTTCGAAGTGTAGATACATAAACCTCTATATCAAATTAAAGTTTATAGAGCTGGCTATCAAACTGTACCAAGAATTTTGAAATAAAATGACTTGTCGAATTTTTTACTACCTCTAAATGCGAGCGTTCGAATCACCTTTTGAAAGCTACAAGTCGAAGCGAATTTTAACTTTCGCTTTACTTGATTTGTTCCTCAGTTTCCGGACCCAAAGCGCTAAAAAAAAAAGTGACTGCGATTTGCCATGTTCACTTTCAGTGAAAAGTGACAGAACATTTTCGAAATAGGATTAAAAAAAATATGGAGTGAACGCAGAAAAATCGCTCTCGGGGAAGAAAATATTTAGAAATAAGACATTCGCAGACACCGTTTTGTTTTTTATATGTCAAACTATAGCTAGCTACTGTCCAAATTTGAGGGTAAACAAACAAATTCCCTTTGACTTGTAGCTTTCATAAGGGACCCATAGCATGATGCGGACGCTCATATTTAGAGGTCGTGAAAAATTCGACAATTTATTCTATTTCAAAATTCCTGGTATAGTGTGATAGCCAGTTCTATAAGCTTTAATTTTATATAGGGGTTTAGGTATCTACAGTTTAAACCGGACGCGCTACCTTCTTTGGACGCGAGACACCTCTAAAGGTGCTCTAAAGGTATACGATAACCTTAAGGGTTTGGTGTACTATAGCTATTTTGGTGTTTGTCTGCTTTTTGAAACTAGTGACTTTAAAGTAATAGAAAAACGACTGGAAAAGTTGTGCCGTACTACCAATATCGCCATCCCATCTTCTCGCTGTCAAAACTACTGTTCTTGAAGAACACAGCGTTAAATTCGAAACAGAAATTTTAAGAAAATTACTCGTCGTTCACGTTCCCCCAACGTATCCGAGTTTAGTCATTTCTTGTTCTACTCGCAGAGGACGGCAAAGAAACGCACCATGATTTATAACGCACCTGCACAGCCATTGTGCTGCTCGTTAAACGTTTTGTCTTAACCCGTTGATGTTGTGGTTTTCTGAAACTCCTTTGAGAACAGTGTTTTTGTAGTTACTCGACTGAGTTATAGTCAGTGTCCATCAGTTTTTGTACACTTGAGTATTTTATTTGCTTCTAATTACTTTGGACGATTTTTGGGGTTTTAGAAAAGAGCCTTTTTGAAGTTCCACGATTTTCTACGTGATGGTTAGGTACAATGATTACTGATAATGGGACTGATATATTTTGTCCGTCAATTTCGGGACATGCTGGCTCTGTCGTGACATTTATAGCTATGAATGTGCTTTTCAGTAGTTTATACTCCAATAGACCATTTTACAGTTGTCTGCTCAGTGACCTGGCCTTTGGATGGCAGCGAGGCTGGAGTTGACTTTGTTTTGATACAGACCTCACTGCTTTTGTCATGTATATGCACCTAGTTAGCATCAGAACAACTTGTTTTTCACAACAAAAGCGGTGAGGTCTGTATCAAAACAAGGTCAACTTCAACCTCGCTGCCATCCAAACGCCAGGTCACTTAGCAGACAACTGTGAAATGGTCTATTGCCAGAAATTGCATTAGCTGAAGAACTAAAGGAAATCAAGTTCTGAGGTATCTTCCAGATATCTCAATCCATTTTTAGTTCAGGATTTTTATGTCAAACTTGGCGCGGTCACTTATTTACATTTTCTCAGAACAGTAATTTTCACAATGTGTATGATTTAGGGATAAGGTTAATAGCACTAAAAAAATTCGTTAGCAAAAAAAGCTACAAAAATCACGCAATAAGTATTTGATAACGATCTTTTAAGCTATTAGCTGTAAGGGAAAGAGACTGAATATATTCGCTTGTGATTAAAGATCCTTAAACCTTCGAGGACAATTTCAATCAGTCGACTTGTAAGATGAGAATTTTAGAAGAAGGCCCAATTACAGGATAGTGAACGCTAACTTAGAAGAAAGTGTAACTAAGTGTGACAATCTAAAGAACACGGATATTCCAGAAGAGGAGGAAACTTAAAGAGAAGGCAAGGAACAAAGATTTAAACAGCAAGCTCATATTAAAGTAACTTTACTAGTTGACCATTGTTGTTGTCTGAATATATCGGCACGGGGTACCCGCGGGAGTACCTGCGCTCGTTAGGCTAGTTTCCCTCCAAAACAGGGCTTTCAACCATCGTCTTGCTTCTACGGACGATCGCTAAAACCGATGAATACGGGGGTGCTACCCAACTCACAAAATTTTCTGCTTACTGCCTTTCTTGTTGGAGACTACGCGAAGCCCTTCCTTTTCGTAGAGCGTCAAGCGTTACGCAAAAGAGAGTAACTAAAAGTTAATATTTTTCCATGCGTGAAGGTGACAAATTAAAGTGAGAGATTTCTTCTGCGTTTTCTCACAGTCTGTTCTTTTCAGTTTTGACTACTCATTGCTTCCAGTGGAGAAAATATATTTTGCGGCTTTTTTGTCCTATGATAGTTAAAACTCGCTACATCTTTCGCATTCACTCAACAAAAGACGTTGGGCCGAGGTATGGTTTTGTGACAGTAAGATTATCACGCCCCATTCGAAGGGACTGAAAGCCGGGATTGAAAACAAGGAATACTTTCTGAGTGATGTTGTCTCTTGGACCAGTTCAATCTTGGTTTAGCCTAATAGGAATGGAGTCTGGACACAGTAGAATGCACACACCATGTATAAATTAATCACTACGGAGAGTGAATTCTGATAAACAGAAAAAGGTCTGATAAGGCGATGTTTACTTTAACTTTAGATGTTTCAAGAATCCCAAATCCTGAACGTAAATTAAAACACGTCGCTACTGCCTTCTACAATATTATTCTAGCCGGGAGGGAAACAAGCTACTAGTTTGGCTAGGTACACTACAAAATATAAACCACTCTGCCTATGAGGTT